>NC_088792.1:223891893-224221535 GCF_011386835.1 Chrysemys picta bellii | reverse complement strand
AGCGCTGCCCAGAGCGAGCGCCCCAACCCCCTGCCCCAGCTCTGAGTCCCCTCCCACATCCAAACTCCCTCCCAGAACCTGCACCCATACCCACCCCGCACCCCAACCTCCTGCCCCAGCCTGGAGACCCCTCCCACACACTGAACCCCTCCCCCCCTGCCCAGAGCCACAACCCTACTAAGATTCTATATTAATAAACTTCAAACTTCAGTGAATTTGGGGACCTGGGCAGTTGGACTGTAAGATCCCACTTCCATGAATGGTTTACAGATAGTCAAAACCAGGGCCGGCTCCAGGGTTTTTGCTGCCCCAAGCAGACCCCCACCCCAAAAAAGCCGCGATCGCAATCGCGATCAGTGGTGGCAATTCGGCGGGAGGTTCTTCACTCCGAGCCGGAGTGAGGGACCCGCCGCCAAATAGCTGGACGTGCCGCCCCCCTCTGGAGTGGCCGCCCCAAGCTCCTGCTTGTTAAGCTGGTGCCTGGAGCCGGCCCTGGTCAAAACGAGTCTGTGCTCAGGAAGATACCAGCAAGGCCAAAGAAAGAGATAATGGTGGATCTTATTTAAACCAGGGAAAGGCAAGCTTAAGAGGGTCCCACGTGGTGGGACCTAAACACAGTAGCTTAGTGAGTGTCCAGCAGGTGGAGCTTTACCAGGGCAGTGACAGAAATCCTGAGTTTATATTGCTGCCCACAGATAATTGTTAAACATGGAATCTAGCCCTCTCCTCCAAATGAATTTGACACCACTGGTCTTTTTCAGACATTCAGAGGGTTGACATTTCCTGTGTTTGAAGGAGCAAAGGCCTGTCCGTACAATAGCACAGGAGGTACCTCACTACTACTTTTGCTTTGACAACTAAGTGCAAAAGAAAGGACTTTTTCTTTCCAGACATGCTAGAAAATGACTAAGTATTCTGAAGGATTTTCTTTAAAAGTTTTCCTGATACAAATTGATTTTAGTTTCTGAATCAACTTTGACACTTTCCCTATGCATTACATACTTCGTAAACAGTAAGTTCTGAAATGGAAGGCCAGCTGAAAGCTGTTACTAGTAGAGTTACTGGAAACTTTTTTGTTTTTCCACAAAAACAACTAATCAAAAGGTTAAAGAGTAAAACTTTAGGAATGGGTTAAGTGTTTTTTGTTTGTTTGTTTGGTGATAAAAATATTTTGAGACTGTTAACATTTGATTATATTATTTATTTTGTTTAAAGGTAGTTTTGTAGCATCTCCAATAAGCTAACTATTAAGAAGGCCAGGAACCTGCAAAGTAGGTTTTAGGGACCTGATCATGCCTCCAAGCAAGTAGAACATGCCTCTTTGAGAATATGGTTATCTCCACACTACCGGCTCTGGAGCGACACAGTTCTCGCACCATCCTGCTCCGTAGCATAGATGCTTCCTACAGCAATGGAAGGAGGTTTTCCATCCCTGTAGGTAACCTCTCCGAGTGGCATTACCTAGGTCAATAAAAGAATTCTTCTATTGACTAACCATATGTACACTGGGGGTTAGGTCGGCATAGCTATGGTGCTCGGAGATGTGATTTTTTCACAACCCTGAGCACCATAGCTATGTCAACCTAACTTTTAAGTGGAGACCAGGCCTATGTCTACTGTTTCTTTAAATCTGTACCAAGAAGCTAGGCAGGACTGGGAAGATTCTAGGCAGAAGCAATGAGACAGATTAGTGATAGGGATAATACCAATTTTGTTATTATTAAAAATATTCCATATTCAATGTTAGAAGAAAGTGGCTCTTTCTATGATTCTGTCATATGACAGGACTGCAGAGAACTAGTAGGGGCATAACAAGGCTAAGGGAAGTACTCACCTGAAAGCTTTCCCTGTTTGTATGCAGGTGCCATTGGGGCAGAAGACACTCCTTCTGCCTATTTACTCCACTTAGTGCCCCTAGCAATTTAAAGCAAGATTTTAAGCAACACAGAGCAAGAGTTTGCCCTGCATGCTTTCCAGTAACTAATACATTACAGGCACCCGGTTATGTCACTGAGCAGTGAAGGGTCGGGTGTATTTCCATTAGAATAACTTTTCTAATTCAGTCTGGTTTTAGAACATTAAAACTTGCATTCAAACGTTTACAAAAAAATCAGCTCAATTTCAAGTGAAAATAAAGTTACACATTTCTCAAGTGTATTTGAAAACTCTGCTGTACATAATCAAATACAGCCTACATGTCATTATTGTCACAGAAAAGTCTAATGTTCCCAATGTTTATTTCAAATGTTCTTACTTAATTCAGTTATGCTTATTTTTGCACCTATTTGTTCTGTGTTTGTACAGTGCCTAGCACCATGGGGTTCTGGTTCACGACTACATCTCCTAGGCACTATGGTAATAAAAATAATGAATAATGCAGCCAGATATGCCAACCTCCCCACTGAAGCAGAAGTGTCTCATATAAGACACCTTTCTTCAGCTCTCCCACATCATATCAGTGCTTTTTCTGCTTGTTGCTGCTTTTCCTCTTTTTCCCCTTCCCAGTAACAGCTTCTCAGGGTGCTGGGACTGTAAAACAGCAGCTGACTTCACAGGGCAATTACTGGCTTTGGTAAGTTTCACTTTGCCCTGAGGACAGAAAATACTGTGAACAAGTAAAGCAAAACTTACCAGAGCAACTCCTGAAGGGGGAAGCAATAGGAGGGAAATAGGAGAGGCAGCAGACATTGGACAAAGCCTTGTCTGTCTGCACACAGTTTTTAACAGCTTATAAATAGTCCAGGCTACGGTTGGCTCCAAAGATGGCTTGTGCCTTCACACAACATGGTTAATACCCCGTTGAAAGTGTTCTGCCCTTACCAGTGGCTATAATGGCACATAGCTACCTTTCTGTAACAGGTTCAGTGCACAGTCTGCTTGCAGTGTCACTAGGATCTCTTCATCATGACTGTGTCACTGGTTTGGTTGGTCTCCCTTTCTCCTTAGGTCATCTTAGGGTGCAGGGTCACACAAGATGAAACTTCCTTCAGGCCCCCTATCCCCTTTTGAGGGGCTTTGGAATTGCTGCACAGATGTGATACACATAGAATAAGGCAGTATGGTAGATGTTAATACACAAACTTGATCGATACGGTTTTTGTTGGGGAGGGGAGGAGAGGGGAGCTGCAGTGTGGGGTATAAATCAAGAATGCTTGTAACTGTGTCAGATGAGTTACCTGTACTGTAGACAGGCCCTAAGAGGATAAAGGACCAAGACAGATGGGAAAGAAAAACAATAGACCAGGAATGGGGAAAGAGTTTAAAAACAAAAAAACACCAAGAGAGACAGCAGAAAGAGGTCACCGCTATCAGGGCCGGCTTTAGGCCGATTCAGCTGAATCGGCTGAATCGGGCCCCACGCTAAGAGGGCCCCGCGCCACAGCTCTCCACCCCACCCCCAGCTCACTTCTCCCTCCTCCCCTCTCCTGAACACTCCGCCCCCTGCTCCTCCCCCTCCCCTGCTTCCCGCAAATCAGAGGTTCGCGGGAAGTCTGAAAAGAAGCAGGGGCGCGCAGGCAGGCTGGCAGCACCAGGTAAGCTGGGGTGGCGGGGGGCGCGAGAAGGGCTCCGGTGAGGCGTGGCGCGGCCCAGTCCAGCCCCGGCCAAGCAGCTCACTCTGGCCCCGGTTCTGGCCGAGTGCGCCGGCCCAGCCCCGGAAGAGCACCCCCGGCCTCAGCGACTCTGACTCGGCTCGGCTCCGGCCCGGCCTGGACCCCGCGGCTCGGCTCCGGGCCAGACCCAAGCCCCGCGACCCTGGCCGGAGCTCCGGCCAGAACGCAGCCCGATTCCTGGGGGTGGGGCTTGCGGCAAGCCCTGCCCCCAGGAATCGGGCCCCGCTCTTTCTAAAGCCGGCCCTGACCGCTATAGCTGGGTAAAAGCAAATGGGTGATGTAGTTTTTCAAGAAAAAAAAAATCAAATCAACTCATAAAAAGACTCAAAGCAGCACAGCACTAAGGATGCTAAGCAAGCAGTATTGATAGGTACCATGGCAGAGAGGATAGAGTTCCACTACAGCACACTGATTCTGTCACAAGTTCTACAGCAAGGCACATGCATTTCATCAGCCTTAGTGATAACACTGCTGATCTCTGCTTCCCCTGGCCCTGCCAGCAGCATGGGAATGCTGCACACTGCAAGTCAACCCCTCTCCTTCAGCCACTTCAATCAGCCACTGTGCTAAAAACTAGTCAGAGTGGACAGCCAAGCACCAAGAATAGACGGGCTCCCCTCTCTGCTTAATGAATGCTAATGCTCCCCAGATCAGTGCTTGTCTCCCTGCTTCGATCATATTTTTCAGGCAATGTGGGGGAACTGATACAACAGAGAGAAGAAGAGCTGCCACGCTACTTGCAAGGTCAGAATGAGGAAAAAGAAGATGGAGAGCACAGAATGGTGACAAAAACAAGGTGTAAAGAGCAGGGGACACACTGAGAAGCAAAGGGGGAACAAAATCTCCAAATCCCCCTCCAGCACTATAAGAACTTCTGTCTAGCCTCTGCCTAGAGTTTAGAAGTTCCTTAGTATTTTGCAGTTTCAAAAGCCTATTTTGAATTTAATTTGCATGTTGTGTTATCCTGCTGTCTGCAGATTCAAATAATTTTTGCAATTTGTATTGAAACAGCTGAGCCCCACGAATCCAAATGACGAATTTCCTCTTTCTCCTCCCTCCCCTTCCTGAGTATTGACCAAAGAAATTTTCACTTCCTCAGTGACAAAGACTCAAATCCTGGCAATCATCTTAAACTATGTTCCCCATCTCCTTTCCTCTCATACTTGAATCACCGTTACACAAAAGCACTCAACCTATTATGCAAAGGGCTGGCCAGGCCACGCCCAGTCTGCTAAGATGGGTGTGTAGGGGCTGCTCCAGCGTAGAACAGTCCCTTCCATTTGGACCTTACAGGCATAATCTCCATGATGTTCCAGGTCCTGCTGATGGCATGGTTTGAGAACGTTCACTTCAGATAAATATGGCAGATATACTAGTTTTATTGTCATCTTTTCCCGTTCAATTTTATACCACTGGAAAATTTATGCTTGAATATTTTCTTTACCAAGATCTAATCTGAACGATAGGAGTCAAAAGCAGCAGTAATACAGATCTGTGGATTTACAAATTTCACCATTATAAATTAATTATACATGTATCCATGGGAATGGCACTTGTTGCTCTTTAGTATTTATTTTGTTGGAAGGCCATAATGCAGTCACATACTACAGTATACAGAGAGGGAAAGAATATATTTCTACATTATCTTCTGCAGAACCTTATTGTTCCAGCGTTTGTCTAATAAAAAAGTCTAGCATATGAAGCATGGTCAAAAGTCTATTGATCAAACAGGTCTAGATGGGTGTGCCTGTACCAAACAATGAATAAGATGTAAAAAGCACTAAAAGTACACAATGAAAACCACACACACCAGAACACATGAACAGTAGGGTTGTTGTGCCAATATGTACATTTGCTGAAGTCCCTGAATTGCTTTCAACTAATCAAATACTAAAGAAGATGGAAAACACATTTCCCAGATATAATCAGTCCCCTTTGTATGTATATCGAGTCTGAATTGTAAATAAACGGATGTAGATAATGTAAACAAAATTACAGAAAATGCCAAGCTCAGAGTGCAAATGTACCATGCACAGGGCTGGCTCCAGGCACCAGCTGAGCAAGCTGGTGCTTGGGGCGGCAGATTGTTGGAGGCGGTATTCTGCTCAATCCTAGGGCGGCACAGCTGCCTTTTTTTTGTTGTCGTTCTTGTTCCGCTCCGGCCGCCCTGTAGGGGGCGGTGGCGCGGAGAACCAGAGCGCCCTGCAGGGCAGTCCTCTTCCTTCCCTCCCCGCCGACCGGAGCGGAGCCCTCGCGGCAGGCGGCGGCGCAGCGGGAGGGGCCGCGTGGCAGCGCCCCGCTGTAGCCTTGGCCGCCCCCTTCTCTCTCTCTCTCCTGCCCGCTCCCTCCCCCTCCTACCCCCCCCCAGCTGGTCTCCGTGCACCCGTTTTTTTTTGTTTTTTTGTTTTTTGCTTTGCCGTTCTGGCTGCCCCGTTTTTTTTTTTGCTTGGGACGGCCAAAAAGCCAGAGCCGGCCCTGACCATGCACACTAATTCCTAGTATGTACTGCAGCATGGTTCAGCTCAATATTTCACAAAATGACTATATTGTAACTGGTATTCTTCAGAAGAACTAAAAAAATCCAATTGTTATTGTTACTGAGACGATAGGGTCAATCAAAAGAATGTATAAAGGAAAAATAGAACTTGAAGATGTAAGTGAGCAAAGTGGGTGTGAGTTTTTTAGTATATCACCCACAGCTTAGACAGGAAGAGCAGTGTTGACCTTACGTTATGTGTACCAAAGGCCTCAGAGGCAGGAGGACATGTTGCTTAGACTGGGAGTTATCATTATACCTGGGACAGTGTATGATGGGGTACTCAATGCTGTACAAAGGAATACATTATAGTTACCCCAGGTGCTTGCAGTCTAAATAAGACAGATAATACAGTCCTAACGTATAGGATACATAGGTTGAAGGTCTTCATTTCAAATAATGCTGTTCTCCTCCTCCTCCCCAAACACTGAATTTGGCAGTACTCTCATCTCCCCGCCAAGTGCTTCTGTCAAAATGTCATCTCTATCCATGAGGGTAGAGGCTATTTCCCACAGTAATGTATCTAGCATCCCAATCCCTATGAGTAGTTCTTTAGGCCTGGACATTAAATTTTAATAGAGGTTCATTATGAATATCAGACCAAGCAGCTCTCATATCTGTCATACAAACACCACACAAGACTGATTCTGCCTCTATATTTATGCTAGGATAGTAATCTTCAAGAAAGATGCTGAAGATTGTTGAGACTGACTCTATCTTTAGACATCAAATTTAACGGAAGCATAGTTGAATGCGGCTAAAAAGATCACTGCATTTCCCATCCTTCTCTGAAGGACAATTTAACTAAAAATGTTCAATGCCATCATTGGAATGTTGTTAAAACATTTTTGAAATAGTTAATAGGTTACTACATCGTGTCTGAGTACTGACAATTGCATCAGTGGGGTTGATCTAAAAACTCGTATGTTGTTAAAAATAATTTACATAGTTCACTGGGCCGTGACCTGCTTCTGATCTTATTTTGTCTGGAAGGTGTTTGCCACCTTAGCTATATCCATAAATACATAACTATGTTTTGGAGAAGGGTAGAAACTCTTGTGTGGGGAAAAAACTTGCAGTCACTGATGGCATCAGGAGCATGATCAGCACAAAAAACAAAACAAAAAAACCCCACCCAACCCTACTATTTCACAAAAGGGCATTTGGTTACTCAAAAGCCTAAAAGGGCATTAGCCAATTTCATACAGAGTTGTTGTTTTGTTAAGGTTGTGCTTAAATACATTTATACTACTTGATTCCCTGGCCTCAAGTGGAAGTCCAGCCCATTCCACATGAATCCTGTGAGATCCTCAGGATTTGTGGGGCCAGACCCTCCATTCTCCTGACTGAAGAACACAGGAAAAAGCGCCATGAAGCAATTCTTGGGGAGCTTCCTTCCCACTCCATGTGGCTATTATCATCTAGAGGCACGATCTGGCTTGGGGTTATGGGTAGCTGAAAGTCCTCAGACAGAGGTGAAGAATAGATCTCTAGCATAATGTTTCAAACCAATGCTCAGCACTTTTTCATGGAAATATCTGCACTATGAGTATGAGTTATCAGCAGGAATTCTACAAAACACACCCTATGGATTTTCTTCTTTTTCTTCTACTTTATAGCAATACCGTCTCACACGGAGTTGGGGCTCATTGATACTATCAAGGCTTGGCCTCATGTTGGGGGCAGCATAGCGCCATGCTACCTCAGGGGGGCTGCTGCAAGGAATCCTGTCTCACCCTTGCATTAGGTGGAGTTTACACCCCCCCCACACACTCACCATCACCCTTTGCCTGCCCACCAGCTGCACTGGCCCAGCTTCACAGGAGCAGCATCAACTCATATAGGAGGGGGGAAAAAGAAGAGGGAGGAGACCCTGAGTTTCCCTGAGCAAAGGGGCTACAATTATGTCTGACCTTACACAGGCCACATAAAGAGGGGAAAGGTGCTTGCTGCCTTCCATATACCCACCTCTGGGTGAGGTACTATCTGGCCCAAAGTGAGTACTTCTCATCCTAAAGATCAAAACACTTAAATACTCAAAATGAAGTATGAAACACACACCTCTTTTCCACCACAAAAATGCAATGACTTCTGGGATTAGCTATTCAACTCCCCACAACCCTAGTGCAGCATTCACATGTGAAAAGACATGAAGAGTACATTATCTAATAAATCTAAGGGTATCTTTAGGTAGAATGCTACTCCCCAAGTTGCACGTTAGCCAGAACACCAAGTACAATGCCTCTCATCTTGTGCCATGTAATCTTTACTGGCCACAGGTGGCCAGGAGGACCTTAGTTTCGTGTCATTCAAGAGATGGGACCTCCAGCAGCCTCTAAGTCAATCTTGGAATAGGTCAACAGAATGTGAAACTATTGGCTCCAGAATCCATGAATTTTAATTGTCTCCTGTGATTCCATACACTCCTGTTAGAGCATTATCAGTCAGATTTTCATCCTGTTTCTACTTTTACTGAGAAAATTCTTTGGCTCTTCCAGTCCATAGCTGCAATGTTGTCACTACCTATTATAAAGATGTGAAGTCCCCACTTTATTAAACTTATAAAACCATCACATCTGCTCTGCATCCAGTACTAGAACAGGAAAGATTCACATTAAAGCAATTTGATTATCCCTTCTTGAAAACTAGGCTCCCCAACACAATTTAATCTTTATTTTGTTAAAATAGTTCTATATTGCATATTTTTTTATAATCATTTGGCAAGTGTTCCACAATTTATCTACCACCAGATATTACATTACAACTATTTGCATTCAGCGTTCAGGCATTCCAAGGGTCGTGCAGGAATCATACTGTACAAGGGTAAAAAGTTCCCCCTCAATTTGTGCTGTTTTAAAATGGTGGGATGGGATGAGATAGGGGATTTCAGGGAGTGTGGGAGAGAAGAGTGTTTGTTTAGTTTTTGGCTGAAAAAAATATCTAAAGTGCTCTTCCATTGTGAAAAATGAAAGCAACTTCTACTGCAACTTTTTTGTTCCCTCTGTGTATTCAGAGTCATCATATCTGCTTACTTTAATGACTAAAACTAGTTTTGACTATTGAGCTGAATTTTATTCTTGCTTGAGAAAAAACAGGAACTGTCTGATGTTCGACCGAGAAAGAACCAGCTTGACTTTCAGATTCTAGACAGACTTTGCAGGTCTGGCAGTTTAAAGTAAAAAGTGTTTTTTCTTTGTTTGTTTGTTTTAGAAACTGAGCAGACTTGGACTGGAAGCCAGTGAGAGACATTAAACATGGAACAATCACAATACCATTTTCATTTTTTTCAAAGCAGGAGCACACTTTAATATCTAGCTAAGAGGAAGCAGTTTTAATTTGAAGATGCTCCAGGAATTACTTTACTATACACTTGTAGGTTTAAAATCCAGAGTTTAAACACAGAATATCCAGAGGCCATATTTTCTCTCTTAGTTAAACCAAGTCTATTGTCTTGGCTTGTGACAGTGACTAAGAAAATTCTTCTGGCATTCCAACTTTTTTGTTTGTTTTTAATTAGGAATAGTCAAGATTATCTGAAGACAATATAGCCTTGAAGATCAAAACAAACCATCAACTGTAATCCCTTTTTAAAGTGTTTTTCTCAAATAAATTGCTGTATTTCCTTAAAAGCTGAACTATACAGGAAAGCTTAGACTGCAACTACACCCCTTCCCCTGAGCTAAAGGAAAAGCTAACCAGTCTGAAAAGAACTCTCACTTCCTTTTAACTAATGTACTATAAATTGTATCTTAGGTTCAAAGAACTGTTCCCTGAAGGGGTAGAAACACAAGCTGCCCATTAGTGTCACACTTCCTCTTTTGAACTGGCTATATCCTTAACACATGGTTCATTTAATATTTCTTGTTCACTTCAATGAATTAGAGAGATCAGGTTCCATGACCTGACAAATCAATCATCACCCTTTAGCTAATTCAGTAATAATTCTAGAATGCCCTCAATCAGCCCCTTCTTTCTCCTGCCTGAAAACTTTGCTTTTCTCTTCATTTCGGGGGGGAGGGGAGAGGAAGATGTCAACAAGTATTTATAGACTAGCTTTCCCTAAAATGATTGGTATGCCAATAGGGCAGGTTAAATCTCAAAAATTCCAATGTAATTAAAGACAGTGTGTTATATGAGCGCTAACAACAATAAAAAATAACTAAAACCCAACCTCCTGTGATAAGCTGTTTTATGCAACAGACAAACAAGTGTCTATTATGAACAAGTGTCTAGTCCCTCTGATCTGCAAGGTAAATCCAGGTGGGGAAAAACTGTTACCAAAGCAACAGGGGCAGTTGCCAAAAAGGTTCCAAGACGTCTTTCCTCTCATCACCAGAGAGAAGCACTCGTTCCCTCTGACAAACTCTAGGAATGTCGGAAGCCCATGATTTGTATGAATTAAAGAGTCCCATTAATCCGTACCCTGCCAGCGCAGGGCTGTTCCCTACATTCCCCACTGGTCTGAAAGGATCACAGAAATTACCGCTGGACACAGTAGCCCGAACAAGCTACCCACTTCCAAATTAGGAGACAAAAGAAAGACACTTACTTCCCTGAGTGTGAAACTTTGGAAGCAGCAAGTAAACTCCACGGTTACTTCAGCCACAGAGGGGGGGTAGGAGCTAGGGTGTAGTTCAGAGTTAAATTAGCTGATTATCCTCGGGAAGAGGAAAAGCTACACGCTTGATTTTTTTGAAGACCACAGGATTTGGCAGCTGGGAGAGAGAGGGAGGGATAAAGACTCCAGAGCAGCCAAGCCGCTAGTCTGCCTGAGGCCACCCCTGTGCGCTGCAGAAAAGGAACTTCGCTTGGTTTCAGTGGGTTGGCTGAGAGTTTTCAGTTTACTTCCTGGTATTAGGAGATTTGCATACATATCAGTAAAGGGTATGGGGGGGGGAGAGAAGGGAGGATTTTTAATAAAAATAAAACGTATTGTTCAGTTTTTGATTAAAAAATCAAAACAATGGGTGAGAGTTTCATAGGAGGGGATGAAGCAGAGACACAAACAAGATCCCCAGAGAGATTTCCACCAGCAATAAACTACGGAGTAAATGAGAAGGGATTTCAGGAGGAGGAGGAGGAAGATCATTACTGTTGGCTGGTTTCATTTTAACTAGAGCAGCCCTCAACCCTCCCTTCCTCTGGCTGTGCTCTGCTCTTAGAGACCCTCACAACCATCTATTTCCCTCACTCTTTCTACCTATTAAATGAGAGGAGGAGGCACACACCTGGGGGGAGGCGGCAGTAAGGGAAGTCCAGGCAGTTTCTCCTATTCCCTTTCTCACCTGGTGGATAATAAACTATTTTAGCTCCACTGGAGCATATAGGAGTCCGGGAGAGTTTAGAAGGAATGCAAGTTAAATATTTTGCTAAAGTGTAATGACTGTCCCTCCTGAGCCAGGGAAACTTGTGAGGTATGCCTGAGCAGGGCAGCACTGTTAACACTATTAAACATTACTATTGCAGTAATAGCTAGAGGCTAACCAGCAGAGCATCCCATTGTGCTAGGTGCTGTACACACATATAGTAAATGGCAGTCCTTGCTCCAACATCTTATGAATCTGAAGGAAAAATGTAAGAGGTGGCTATGGTGGGTAATAGGATAGAAACATTTCTGCTTTGATCATGATTCTGCTTGTTATGTCCAAGACTGGTCAGAGTCATAATCTGCTTCAGAATCTGCTTCCTTCATCAGCATGAGTAGAAACTCCTGCTCCCATAATACACTCTTATTTATTAATAAGAAATAAAAAATATATTGAAAGATCTGAGAGGGATGTCACATGTCCCAATAAGGCAGAGGACTCTGATGACGGGCACTAGAAATCCACCATCAACCCTGCCAAACATTTAAACATGGCAATTTCTAAGATGTACAAGAAGCAGGCTTGGAAAGGAGCCCAAAGGTAAAATTACCAATTTTTAATTAGGATTCACTAGACGATTGTTCTGATGTGGAATCAGCCCCTAGAGACCATCAAGCCCCAAGCAGGGAGGTCTGGACAAGAAATCCAGAAGCTGCAACTCAAACTTTAAAAGTGGAGAAAGGCATAAGTCTACTTACTGAGTAACCGACTTCTGAGCATAAAAGATTAAATAATATTAAAAGTGATGAGAATTCAAAGTCAGAATTTCAGAAGCAGAGCACTAAATTGGGGTATTGACTACAGCGGGCCCAAATCTTGGGAGTAGCAGTATTAGGTGCAGGACACAATGTGAAACAAAGGTACCTTTATGCCTTCTTTGCAGTTCTCCGATTTTGAAGCTAGCTAAGGGCCTGTTCAGCCCTCAACTCTAGGTAGAGTAGCCTCCAGGGGTACATCTATACTGCAATAGAAGACCTTCAGCACGGCAGTGGCTGGCCTGGGTCAGCTGACTCAGGCTCACCAGGCTGGGGTTGCAGGGCTATAGAATAGTAGTGTAGTTGTTTGAGTTCAGGTTGGAGGCCAAACAAGACCCCAAACAACTACACTATTTTTAGCTCCACAGCTTGAGCCCCTTGAGTCTGGGGCCTACCTGCTGGTGTACAGTTGGAGGAGCAAGTCCATGCCAATCTATGACATAGTCCTTAGCCACAGGTTGTGTGTATGTGCATGCGTATGTGTGTCAGGGTAGTGAACTGGAGGGAGGGGGTGTGACAGGGTGTACCAGTCTCTTTGAGGCCTCTTTGAGGACCCCATGGTCCTACCACATTGTGCCCCAAGAAAGAAGCAGCTAAGGTGGGTCTGTCATGCCTGTCTAGAGAGGCCGCATAGAAACAGCCAGTCAGAGGCCAACAGGCTCAGATAAAAGGAGGTGCAGGGGCTGAGCATTTCAGTCTCTGGCTGGGACCAGAGGAGCAAGGAAGGGTGCTCGAGAGAGACCTGGAAGACAGGTTCTGGTGGCACTTGCATTCAGTGAGGAGGAGGAGGATCTGAGAGACACAGCCCTGAGGTAAGGGTGAAGAGAAAAGGTGGGAAAAGCCCCAGGGAATAGTAGCAGCGAACTGGAGGCAGTGGTACATGGTTGTTATTATATGAAGTAGTGGGCAGGCCTGGGTTCCCTCACAGTCACTGGGTAAGTGGTCTAAGCCCCGAGAAGGGGACAAATCTCCTTTAGAAGCCCAAGCACAGGGCTGGATTTAAAGGGTCCAGAGATGAGGCTGAAGACCCTGGTGAGGGCCGACAGTTTGTGGGACTTTTGCTACTCTGGAATGGTTAATCCATTTTAGACTGTGTGACTTGGCCAGAGGGCTGAAGTACTGAAGATCCACCTAAAGAGGTCAACAACCTATGGGAGGCTCCTGGGGCAGGACAGCTTGCAGCATCATCACACTCAGCCAACAGAAAGCACCAACGAGAGGGGATATATCCGGACCACACTGAGCTCCAGCTATTTTCTGTTGCTTGGTCCCTGGAAGGCAATTGCAGTCTGAGCATAAAGTTCAAGCAGGTCCAAATCAGTCCCCTAATGATGCTGAAATACAGGTGTCTTAAAGCCACCTTTGCCTCCTCTCCTCCATACCTTCACTTAGCACAAGAATGCAGAAACTCAAAATTTGGGGCTGATGTTTATCCCTGACATCTATACTGCCACTCAGGGTATGTCTACACTGCAGCAGCACAGCTAGGGCCCTCTAGGCGGCATCTATGCTACCATGGCATCAACGGAAGGGCAGTTGTAGAATCCCTGTCATTTTAACAAATAGGTTAGACAAACACCTATCGGGAATGATATTTTGTCCTGCCTCTGTGCAAGGGGCTCGACTAGATGACCTCTTGCGGACCCTTCCAGCCCCTACGTTTCCATAGTTCTATCAACAAGAAACATCTTTTCAAGAAGATTTGACTAACATGAAAAGCTGTTGGATTTGGTATATATATTCTGTGTTTTGTAAGAAAAGTAAAAAGATGTGTGGTTATCCTTAGCAGAAAAATCTTTCCAGTTGAAGTAAAAGATAAAGAAGGTAGATGCATATCTATCTCAGGAACTATAGCTAGGCAAGAAACTGCCTATACAAACATATTCACCACATGAAAACACTTTAATAATTTTTTTGTTCAGGCCAGCTCTGCATCTCAGGGGCATTTTATTGGTGACGGTGCACTTTAATTGGGTCTCCCATCTGAAGCTAGTCAAAAAGTCTAAATAATAAAACAACTTGTGTAGGTCAGAAAACATGAAAAGAGATACCCCAAATCTACCACTGAAATGCTGGAGAGAAAGACTGTCATATTTGAGTATAAGGCTACATCTACACTACCCGCCTGAATTGGCGGGTAGAAATCGATCTCTCGGGGATCGAATTATTGCATCTCGTCGGGACGCGACAATCGATCCCAGAATCGACTCTTGTACTCCACCAGCGGAGGTAGAAGTAAGCGCCGTCAACGGGGGAGCCGCGGAGGTCGATTTGCCCCCGTCCTCACAGCGGGGTAAGTCGGCTTCAATACATCGAAGCGTAGCTGAATTTGCGTATCTTAAATCGACACCCCCACCCCACCCCCGTAGTGAGGACGTAGCCTCAGAGTGGTAGCCATGTTAGTCTGGATCTGTAAAAAGTGATAAAGAGTCCTGTGGCACCTTATAGACTAACAGACATATTGGAGCATAAGCTTTCGTGGGTGAATACCCACTTCGTCAGACGCATGTAATGGAAATTTCCAGAGGCAGGTATAAATATGCAGGCAAGAATCAGTCTAGAGATAACGAAGTTAGTTCAATCAGGGAGGATGAGGCTCTCTTCTAGAAGTTGAGGTGTGAACACCCAGGGAGGAGAAACTGCTTTTGTAGTTGGCTAGCCATTCACAGTCTTTGTTTAATCCTGAGCTGATGGGGTCAAATTTGCAAATGAACTGAAGTTCAGCAGTTTCTCTTTGAACTCTGGTCCTGAAGTTTTTTTGCTGCAGGATGGCTACCTTTAAATCTGCTATTGTGTGTCCAGGGAGGTTGAAGTGTTCTTCTACAGGTTTTTGTATATTGCCATTCCTAATATCTGACTTGTGTCCATTTATCCTTTTACGTAGGGATTGTACAGTTTGACTGATGTACATAGCAGAGAGGCATTGCTGGCACATGATGGCATATATGACATTGGTGGACGTGCAGGTGAATGAACCGGTGATGTGGCTGATCTGGTTACATCCTGTGATGGTGTCACTGGTGTAAATATGTGGGCAGAGTTGGCATCGAGGTTTGTTGCATGGACTGGTTCCTGAGTTAGAGTTACTATGGTGTGGTGTGTGGTTGCTGGTGAGAATATGCTTAAGGTTGGCGGGTTATCTGTGGGCGAGGACTAGCCTGCCTCCCAAGGCCTGTGAAAGTGAGGGATCGTTGTCCAGGATGGGTTATAGATCACTGATGATGCGTTGGAGAGGTTTTAGCTGAGGACTGTAGGTGATGGCCAGTAGAGTTCTGTTGGTTTCTTTCTTGGGCTTGTCTTACAGCAGGAAGCTTCTGGGTACACGTCTGGCTCTGCTGATTTGTTTCCTTATTTCCTTGTGCGGGTATCGTAGTTTTCAGAATGCTTGAAGATCTTGTAGGTGTTGGTCTCTGTCTGAGGGGTTGGAGCAAATGCAGTTGTACCTCAGCGCTTGGCTGTAGACGATGGATCGTGTGGTGTGTCCAGGATGGAAGCTGGAGACATGAAGGTAGGTATAGCAGTTGGTGGGTTTTCGGTATAGGGTGGTGGTAACTTGACCGTCACTTATTTGTACCATGGTGTCTAGGAAGTGAACCTCCCGTGTAGATTGGTCCAGGCTGAGGTTGATGGTGGGGTGGAAGATGTTGAAATCATGATGGAATTCTTCCAGAGTCTCCTTCCCATGGGTCCAGATGGTGATGTCCTCAATGTAGCGTAGGTAGAGAATGGGTGTGAGTGGACGAGAGCTGAGAAAGCGTTGTTCCAGATCAGCCAAAAAATGTTGACATATTGTGGGGCCATGTGGGTGCCCATAGCAGTACCACTGGTCTGGAGGTATATATTGTCACCAAATTTGAAATAATTGTGCGTGATGATAAAGTCACAGAGCTCAGTAACCAGTTGTGCTGTGGCATCATCAGGGATATTGTTCCTGACAGCTTGTATTCCATCTGTGTGTGGGATGTTTGTGTAGAGAGCCTCCACATCCATGGTGGCTAGGATGGTATTGTCTGGAAGATCACCAATACATTGTAGTTTTCTCAGGAAATCAGTGGTGTCACGGAGATAGCTGGGAGTGCTGGTTGCATAGGGTCTGAGTAGAGAGTCTACATATCTGGATAGTCCTTCAGTGAGAGTGCCAATTCCAGAGATGATGGGGCGTCCAGGATTTCCAGGTTTGTGGATCTTGGGTAGTAGATACCTTTAGAGCCCCGTCTGGGGTTATTCTATGTTGATTTGTTCCTGTGTTAGTGTAGGGAGTGTCCTGAGTAGACGCAGTTCATTTGCAAATTTGACACCATCAGCTCAGGATTAAACAAAGACTGTGAATGGCTAGCCAACTACAAAAGCAGTTTCTCCTCCTTTGGTGTTCACACCTCAACTTCTAGAAGAGGGCCTCATCCTCCCTGATTGAACTAACCTCGTTATCCTGATTCTTGCCTGCATATTTATACCTGCCTCTGGAAATTTCCACTACATGCGTCTGACAAAGTGGGTATTCACCCACGAAAGCTTATGCTCCAATACGTCTATTAGTCTATAAGGTGCCACAGGACGCTTTGTCGCTTTGTCATATTTGAGGAGTCAGTGTTCATTTTCCAGAATAGATTTTATGTTTTGATGGCCTGGATGTCACTGGTAAGACTCCCATAGACTTTGGATTAAGCCCCCAGACTGTAAACATTTATATAAGGTGTGAAAAAAGGGGATAGTGATATTATTATTGTCCACATTATGTTGCTTTATGGGCAGGGAACAAAAAGAAGGAACGTACTGGACAATATAGAACCTGAATACAGGCACACACACAAAAAATTGAAAAGGTCTGTCTAAGGTCTTATATCGCCCCTCTATCACCAGAACATCTGAGGGCCTTCTGCGGGTGTCCTTGAATATGGAAAACTGAATAACACATAGGATATTAGTGATAGTACCATATGTGGAATAGGAAAAGCAATAATTTGAGGGAGATCACTTAGACTGGCTAGTCCTTTAATTTAAAAAGGAGGGAAAATCATTGTATTGAACAAAAGTGCAAAGATTGAAAGGTCTTCATAAGAGTACAGGCAGTCAGAAGCAATGCAGAGCACTTGGAAATGTAAGGACGACAGTTAAAACATGCTATTAAATGAAAGGCAGAGTGGAAAATAAAATTGGCTTAAAGAACCTCTCATAAAGAGGTCAGCAAATCTGATGAAGTACTTGCATATCTCAATTTGTGGATTGGGCTTCAATAAAAGGGTACATTAAAATGTATGGGTTTGGAGAGCGGGAGACTGAGCTAGGGGTTTGAAATCTGAGTCCAACAGTGCCAACAAGTGGAAACGTTTTTTCCTGTAGAAATTCCACCATTTGCATGGTTAATGGTTGCATTATTTCTCCTAGTTTTATTTTTAATTGAAGAATTATCAAGTAGTTTAGGTCCAGATTGTTAGCCTGTTTTATAATCAATCAGTTTTCATAGTCTGATAGAAAATGTCTTCTGGATTTCAATTTAAAAAAAAATCCAGTCTTTCCCCAAGATTTCTTTTTCTTCCTCCTCTTTTAATACGAAAGATAAGAGGCAAGAGCAATGTATTTTGGCATTTTTTTTCTTCCATGGCAAAAATTTTGGTGTGGCTATCTTAGAGGAGGCCATCGAGCTAACAAAAAGCACAAGATCATTTACAAATACTATTCCTAAATGTGCTGTTGATATGACAGAGGAGATATTTGACAAGCAAGAAAACAGAAAAGAGAAAAATAATCTAGTAAAGAAATGTTATTTTCAAGCTTGAACACTATGGGGATAACATACACACACACACTTGCATGGATATTCTGCAGTGACTATCAGACAGATTTTTTTTTTCTAGGTAAAAATCGGTAGTGGTGGGGAGTGAATCTATTTAGCTGTTTTTAAAAGGTTAGGAGTATAAACAGTTAGTTTTCCAGCTGTTAATTTGTACTCCCATTACTCTAAAATGGCTTTGATTATTTTTAATGGAAATTTGCAGCCTACTAGTTCATATTCTGGACCAATGCTCTAAGAAGTTAAAATGACTCCATTTTTAAATACTTCAGGGAGGAAAAAAATCTATATATTGACTCAATCTCTTTTTGAACATCAGACAGACTAAAATTATATACACTCTACGTGGTTAAAGCAGGAAAAGTTGGCGTCTTTCCCACAGACAATGGTGGGACTAATCCACAGCCTTTTAGATCTCATTGTGTTGAAATGTTCCTAATGCACATCATTATTTCACCTTGTTAATTCTAGTTACCTTTGTACCACTGCTCCCTAATAGAAAAATGCTTACCGGGACCGTCCCTAGTTCTGAGGTTTGAGAAAAAGCTAGCTTCTTGGTTAGATTGTGATTTTGTGGGTACGTTTAATATTGGATTCAACTTCCCCCATCTTTTTTGTTGGCCAGGAATTCTTCATTGTTTATTTCTTCCCGCTCCAAAGTGAGTGGATAGCCTGTTGGTTATCTGAAGCAATCCCTCCAGCACCGGCAGCCAGCTTTAAAAGCTCTTGCCATGAGCTAGGCTTTGGTGGCATGGCACTAGTGAAATAGACCTAAAGAAAGAGGAAGCTGCCTGCACATGTCCTACAGTACATACAACTTGCCTTTTTCTAGGCATGTCAGATTAACTGAAGAGTCTTTGGTAGAACAGGGATACCATAAAAAAAATTGATGCCACACCTGGGATCCATTAGAAACTAAGGAGTGGATCCAGGCATTTCTTGGTTCACATGAATATAATTCTAAGAAACAGAGGAAACTAGCTGTATCCAAGGGGTATTCATATGTCACTCATGATGTGCATAAGAAGATGTAAGCAGGGTCTGAGTGAGTTTTCCCTGACATCCTTGAGCTAGGGCGGTGGTAATGTGTGAAAGGACTTCAGGAACAGACCATATTTGCATAAACACTCCTAAATAGCTTAGATATGCACGAGAGAGAGCTGCTTTGCCAAAGTGATCAATTTTGGCTGGTATTGAGTTACAAGTAACTTTAGTGTTGAGTGCAGGGGTAATGAAATGTTATCCTTATTTTTATGAGTAAAGGACAGCAGGACAGGCTGAGGGGGAATCCCTCAGCCTGTCCTGACTGAGGGATTCCCCCTAAAGAGAACCTCACTCGCTAAGCAAGGGCCGTAGGGATGCCAAATCCCAGAGAGAGTGTGGGTACAGCTGTTCCTCCTAGTGGTATGGGCTCTGTCTAAGGAGTCTTAAGGTACATCTACACTACCCATCTACTAGTGTAGATGGGATAAAATCGATTCCCCGATCGCTCTGCCATCGACTCCGGAACTCCACCGCTGCGAGAGGCGGAAGCAGAGTCGACGGGGGAGCGGCAGTGGTCAGCTCACTGCCGTCCTCACGGCCAGGTAAATCGACCTAGATATGCCGACTTCAGGTACGCTATTCTCCCTTCCCCCCCCCCCCCCCCAGTGTAGACCTAACCCTAGACACCATTTGACTCTCCCCTTTCCACTGTTTAAAGACAGAGCTAGTGAGACTCAATTGAGAGTCCTTGTTTTATTCAGTGATCAGTAGAGTTGAAGTCACTGGCAACCAAGTGACAGTGAGTCTTAGACCTGCTGTGGGACAGTGTTGCAATGAAACAGCCTGCACTAGCAGTGAGGTTCCCCACTACCCTCTGAAATCACCGAGAGCTGGGTTAAGTAGTGGCACCTCACAACATGCTGTTGCAGCAGCGAGAGAGCAGAAGCAGAGTGTGGTGGTAGAGTGAACGGCACAGCTGCTGAGGCATCGCTCAACACTCTATGGTGGGAGGTCAAGTGACTGTACCTCTGAACTCTGGGTCTTCACTGACCAAGGACAGCAACTGTGAGTGGGGTTCAGTGGAGGGAGAGGGGAGTAATATGTTAAAGGAACATCTGTTGTTGGAGTTTCACATTGCAAAGTGAGAAACTGAGGCAAAGGACACTGCCCAATGTACTCTGAGGTGGGTGATTTCACATGATCATGTGCTTTCAAATCGTGTTTGTGATGTTTTTCCAAGTTAATGCTGGGTTCCTTTTTATTAAAGAAGTTCTCTTTACTATACACAGACTCAGTGCTTGCAACTGGGGGAGTATTGCCTCTTAGAGGTAGGGGTGTGTGTGTAATTTTTCCAGAATACTAGGTGAGGGCTCAAGCAGGTTCTGTTTGTATTGTAAAGATGAACCCCTAGATATTGAACCTTGCCTTTGTTGCTCCACCTGGCAGAAGGGTTACAAAGATAAAAAGAACTCCTTATTTTCCAGTTTGAGGCCTTTGTCGAAGATGTGTGACTTATTCGTACTCCAAGAGGTACTTGAGCAACTAAATTAATGTCTGCTATACATAGGTTTCTAACTGGCAAATATGCTGACTCGCTCTCTCTGTGGATTATATTTTAAAGTTAGATTCAATTCATTCCAGCTTTCCACAAAGAGGTCACACATTACACACTACTGGGATGAAATTATTGGCATAACCAACTAGCAGATTTCCTGCCCTCCTTTTGGTAAATCTGTTTACTCATTATAAAAAGAGAAACTCAAAGGATCAAATATTCAAAAGTGTAACCGGGGTGTCCACAAACGCACTGTGCAAAACCCCACATATGCCAAGGGCAGATATAAAATTATGGGGAGCACTGATATTGGTGTACATGCAGCTGTGGGGTTTCATGGCCAGACATGCATTTTTTTGAGCATAAAATGTTTGAGCCCCTCTTTGAAAACTTGTCATATGCATTATATACATTTCAAATAAACTAAAACCTCTTGGCTAATCTAGTTTGCCTAAGTTTTTCCAATTCTACTGCTTCTGCTAAAAGTGAACAGATAATATTACTGTGAGCCAGATTCTCTGCTGAACACAGAGGTGGCATCAAGGAGCCATTCTTTGGCCTGGGAACTGCTCTAATTTGTACCAGCAGGCAAAGGACCCTAAAGGACTATATTCCAACTTACTATAGTCAAGGCACAGCTCCGACCACTACTCCTCCCTACCTCTTGACTTCCCATCAAAGCCATTTGGCAGAGGGCTTCAGGGAGGTTGGCATAGGAGCTGGCTAGCATGACTACACCCACGAGAGACTCCCCTAACATGGATGATATCCCCAGCAAAGGAGCTAGGGCTAGATTCCATCCTTTTTGGGTCTCAGGAGGAACTTGAATGGGGTAGAGCAGGCCAGAGAATCTAGCCCCACTTGTTTTCATAGTTCTTGGTTTCATAAATACTGCAGTCAGACGGTTAGTCTTCCCCTCAACTGTGGATTTAGGCTGGAAAGAACATTTTAAAAGTTATGAATATTTTCACTCTTCTCAAGGATTTCTAAATGCTTTTTATTAAATGTACATTGATTTGAATGTAGACTATAGGACTCATCAACAGCTGACATTTTCTCCAGTTTATTATAACAAACACCCTGATTAGTCAGAAAAATAACAGGTGTCTGTGTCTCGTAATCTGCAGCCTACTGTTCAGGGTAAATATCTGCTTGGCTGAGTTATAACGTAACAGAGGAAAACTGTCAAAGAATCCCAGAAATTCTGTCACGGGTTAGACTGGTGGATTGTTACACACTTTTCTTTCTTTCTTTCTTTCTTTCTTTCTTTCTTTCTTTCTTTCTTTCTTTCTTTCTTTCTTTCTTTCTTTCTTTCTTTCTTTCTTTCTTTCTTTCTTTCTTTTGGTTTAAAGTCCGAGGCCTTTGAAAATGTGCAGATTGCTCAGACAGTCAGAGATGATGTCCCGTAGCTCAGTGATGTTCCTTAAAGCCTCGTTATGCTTTCCCACCGTCTTTGCATAAATGCAAAATGCTGTCAAGGATAGACGTAACCAGACCTCTGAAATAGTTGCACGCCTTGAAGTGTCAAATCAGTATCTGTCAAGCATGCTGAGGGGGTTACTGAGCAACAACCAGTGGATCTGTCAAGCTCATGATCAGAGGAATAGTTCACAACTCTCCCACTGCAGTAGAAGACATTTATTACTAGTAGTGACAGCTACTGTTAAACAGCACTGACAACCAAGGAACTGCCAAGTGACAGTTGTTGCACTAAGTGGTAGGGCCGCCTTCTGCACCTCACATGTGGCTCAGAATTCTTTAAAGTTTTTGCTAGTAAATAGACAGTTGACCACACAAGCAGCTCACGACCATGTCTGCTGCAAGACAGAAGGCTAAGGAAGCAGATCCTGGGTGTTCCTCCATGCCACCGCCACATCTGTTTGTGTTACTTAATTTAACTATCTTTGTGAGAGAGGAAAAAAGGCTGAATGAAAACATCTGTATCAGATGATCTTATGACTAGACTGTATAACCTCACATGTCACACACCCTGTTAGATTAGCCATTTTCAAAAAGATCCAGGTTGACCCTATTCCTGTGACTCAGCAGGACCATACTTAGTGGGCCAAACTCTTCACTGGTTTAACTCATACATTATAGCAGAGTTTCAACAGGGATGAAGCTGGACTACTGTGGCTCCTTTATTTTGTTCTTTTCCCCTCCACTTTCTTCTTCTGCACATGCCAACCTTGCTTCCTCAGGTTTCAGGCTCTGTTTTCCTTCAAATTAACTTTTCTTTCCCCTCATCCCATCCTCCTCAACCTTTTACCTCTCTGTGACAATTGATTCCTTCCCCCCTGGTCCACTTCCTCCTCACACCATTTTTCTCCTGGGTGGCCTTTGTGCCACATAATCTACTTTGGCCCTCCTCCAGGCCACTTCCTAAATAAGTTTTCCTTTCTCCCTTTCCATATTCAACCTTCATTCATCCCTTTTGCCCCCACTTGCCATCAATCAGCAGCCGATATGCTCCACTTAGCCCCAAGCTAGAACCAAAGTGGGTCCCATACAAGGCTTCTGATCAGGGTGTCACTAATGCACCATGTGCTGCAATTGCTCATTGGCTCCTTCTAATACCCACTAGTCACCCACTTTACAGTAGGAGCAGAAGTTACGTTGACTCCTAGCTGACCTGCAGGTTGGACATGTGGAGAAATCTATCATGCAGCAACAGCACCCCATATGGTAAGAGCCACAAACAGGATGTTTGGTGTGAAGTCACGCCTCTAATCAGGCCCTGCTACTGTGGTCAGCCTGTGCATAGCACATGTCCCACCATGTGCAAACTCCACCCAGCTCTTTAGGGTCTGAAAAACATTTTTGGAAACATGATCTTGATTTCCAAAGTTGCGCTTTAGTAAATGATTAAATTCATTGTTCTAATAAGGAAATGTTAGTTATGTTTTCATACAAGTGTACAATTAAGGTACAGCATATGAAAAGGGACACCATTAATTACAGGGGTTTAAACTTTTGCTGTGGTCAGTTCCTGCCAGAGCAAAATATCTGTGTTGCACTTAAAGACTGAACGCCAAGCAACTATACCCTTGCTTTAGTCAACAAAGCATGGGTCCTTGAATGGAATTACTAATTGTAGTTTTGGCAAGAGTCCAGTATTGACTAATTCTAGTGATCACACAGCTATGGTAATTTAGAATTATATCCTGTAAGGCATGCAAACAAGGTTAGCACTATTTGTTTAAATAAAGGTCAAGATGTACCTAATGAGAGTGTTTGCTATATTTAAATTCTTGGGTGATTTTTTTTCCCCAAAGTTTTTGTGACTTTTGTACTTCTGAATGAGAAAGTATGGGTAAGTGGTTAGTGGACAAGCCTAGGATTTTAGAGACCTGGGTTCAAGTCCCTGCTCTACCCCAGACTTCCTTTATGAGGTTGGGCAAATCACTGAGCCTGCCTGTGCCGTAGTTCCCCATCTGTGAAATGGGGATAATAACACTTCTCTACCTCACACAGGTGTGTGAGGATAATTACATTAAAGATTCTGAAGGGCTTTGAGAGCTGCTGATAGAAGTGCTATATGGGAGCTAGGTATTTTATTATTAATGATGTTGACCTGTTTGAACCTTAGGAGGCGGTGGAGGGAGGGCCCACAGAAATTAGGATGGGGTCCAGAGTCTAGCAAGGGAGAGAATAAAGAGAGCTCAGAGGAAGAGAAGAGCTGGGCTCAGCTGAGAGCTTAAGGGAGGAAATGCCCCTGAAGGAGAGAGTGGTGAGTTCCCTGCTTGAGCAGTGGAGCCAGATCAGAGTGGTGAAGGCAGTCAGGAGGTCATCCACAAACTTCCCCAGGCCAGAGAGCCCTGGCCAGAAAGTGCTGACAGCTGAGACCAGCAGAAGGAAATGCCTGCTGGCTGGGGGCCAGAGAGGGCTGAAGGCTGGGCAAATGATGGAGGGCTGATCCTGCTGATGTCTCCAGGCAGGAACTGGAATCCTAAAAACAGTGAAGGAAACAGGGCCGAGCAAGATCGAGGGACTAGAGTGAGGCTGGAGACTGGGAAGGTTGTACTGAGTTTATTTGAAGAATGAAGAGGGAAACTGAGGCAAGGAGCCACTTTCAGGGCTGCCCTGGAGCCACAAGGGAGTGCCTGGGAGGAGGCCATGTGTTTACAGGGGACAACAAATGAAACACACAGGAATGGGAATGCAGGTCGTAAATTCAAAATGAGGTTATTGGATGGAGATACCAAGCAGAGAACCCCAAACAGAACTCACTGCTCCATGAAGGAGTCCAATCAGTTAGTGGACGCTGGCCAGAGGAACTTTGCCTGGATACACAAGAGTTGCAGAGCTTCCTCCTCCTAAACTGATGGTGATATGTCCATCTTGGTGGCCTGTGCCAGGAGGAGCAATCATGACTTTGTGGTACATAGATGAGGGGTGCTTCAATGAAGACATGGGGAAAAGAGCACCTAGAACCTCAGCAGGAGGTTCTAGAGGAGCTGCAACATAGTGCACTGGTGACAAGCATATGCCAGGGTCTCCATCAGTCTAAGAAAAGGAGAGGTTTGGGGGACATCTGAACCACACCAGCCACATGCCCATGTTCCTCACTGCATGCAGGAGCTGCTAACTAATATCCCTAGCTCGCTGAGGTACCGGGGTGGAATAGAGGATGGCGCACCAAGGTTCCTCACCCTCGCAGGTGGTAGAACATCCCACCACTTGATATCCGGGCAGGACATGAAGACAAGGAAATGCACTGCCTGGGGTGTGAGCACCCAGAGATGGTATCTAGGTATGGTGCAGACTATCATTAAGCTGGCTGGGATGGTCAGGAGGGATCATGGCACAGGGCTGGCAGGAAGCACTTTCTTGCAGGACTCACTTGTGAAAAGCAGGAGAGGTACGGCAGTTTTCATCTCTGGAGCACACGATGTGGTACATGGGGTGAGTGGACAACCCCATGCACTGGGCAAGCACCATAGGGTCCACCTAGTCCTGCCTGCCAGAGACCTGGAGGTCTCTCATTAAAGTAACATCAGCAAGGACCAACATCTGGTGCACTAAGACAACCTCCACCACCTGTGCAGGAAGTTGGGTCTTCCTCCCAGTAGCCATCATGCACTTGGTTGTTGAATTGGCCTACATGCTTACAGGGACACCTGCAAGTCTGCTTTTCAGAGCACCAGTCCCACCATCCTCTTGCAGAGGAAATGGATAAAGGGCTCAATGGTGATAGCATAGAGTTCTCCAGACAAGGGGCAGGCCTGGTGCACTCCTACACCAATGCTAACAGGCTTCGTCAGGGACTAGTTGAGCTTGACTGGACACTCTGCAGAAGTGAACAGCACCTGGAAGAATTCCACAAAATGGAAGGAAAATCTTAATACCCATTTATGAATGATGTTGGATTAAC
Organism: Chrysemys picta bellii; assembly: GCF_011386835.1. NCBI lineage: Eukaryota > Metazoa > Chordata > Testudines > Emydidae > Chrysemys > Chrysemys picta. Next base: position 224,195,563 of record NC_088792.1, on the reverse strand, counting down.
AGCCCTGGAGAGCGAAGCTCCAAGCTTCTCCACTGAGATGCCTCATGTTGGGGCCATCTCTTGGAACAAATCTCTCTGCTTAGACTGTTAACAAAGCTGCCAGTCATGATGGTGGTTTGCATTGACCTCTGGGACCTGGGCAGTGACAGTTTATTTCACATAAGCCAACCAACCATCAGGTGGTAATAACTGTTTGTTAACTGGACTAAGCAGTAGCCCTAGCAGTGTATATGCTATCATATATGTTACGCTAAAACAATTCACAAAATTCTGAAGGCATAAACACCTGAAGTTCTGTGTATACACCTCTACCCCGATATAACGCTGTCCTCAGTAGCCAAAAAATCTTACCGCATTATAGGTGAAACCGCATCATATTGAACTTGCTTTGATCCGCCGGAGTGTGCAGCCCCGCCCCCTCGGAGCACTGCTTTACCGCGTGATATCCGATTTCGTATTATATCGGGTCGCGTTATATCGGGGTAGAGATGTACTGCATGCATGATGTGCTTCTGTATATTCTAGGTGCACTGAAGAATGGTGCCTTTCTAGAAGAAATGTAATAGCTGTGAGAAGCCCATCACACCATACGCTTTTTTTTTTAAATAATCTGCATTGTGTGTGACATGCATGACAATTTTTAGAAGCTTTTTTCCCTTAAGGAACAAGGAAACATGCTTATTTTTTGTGAGCCAATTAGATTACTTTCAGGTCACCACTGCATACAAGCAGCCTGAATCTTTTGTTCATAAACACATTCCTAAACCAGTTTTGTTAGAATTATATGTATATGCATCCGAAGAAGTGGGCTGTAGTCCACGAAAGCTTATGCTCTAATAAATTTGTTAGTCTCTAAGGTGCCACAAGTCCTCCTGTTCTTCTTTTTGCGGATACAGACTAACACGGCTGCTACTCTGAAACTTTTCAGTTTTGTTAGGTGCTCTCTGATGTATAAAGAGAATTAATGATTTGTGTGATTAGACCTATTAAATGATGAGAGCATAATGAAAGTGCCAGTACAGTAACCAATAAAACATTCACAGCCAGCTGGATAAGTAATCTTATGAAAAAATACCATCTGAAATAGGGTACAAGTTTTTCCTTTAGTGTCTTTCACAAGACTTTACAGAACTAACACAGAGGGTTAAGAATAGTGTGAGGAAAAATTAAGAGGGAAAAGAAAGGTAAATCTTAAGATGAGGTTTGAAGACAAACGGAGATAATGAAGCTGACAAGGCTGTCCCAGATAGAAGAAGACTGTGACACAATATGAGCGGACTGGATGGAGGTTGGTGGTAGATGAACAAAGGGAACGAGAAGAAGAGCAGAGAGGGGAAAAGTCTCTGAGGGAGGCTGCACTAAGGCCAGAAGGAAATTCCTCAGTGGATCTTCTCTTGTTAGTGAGAAGTTAGGAAACCAATATCACTCATTCAAGATCAGGGCCGGCTCTACCATTTTTGCCGCCCTAAGCAAAAAAAAAAAAAAGCTGCTCGGATTGCCACCCGAACTCCCGAAGAAAAGAAAAAAAGCCGCTCGGACTGTGCCACCCCAAGAATGGATGGAATGCCGCCCCTTAGCATGTGCCGCCCCAGGCACATGCTTCCTCTGCCGGTGCCTGGAGCCGGTCCTGCTCAAGATAATCTGTTTAAAACTCCTTCTCCACATATCGTTTATTACTGCGGTAGGACCTTGATGTCTCAGTCAGGAGTCAGGGCCCCATTGTACTAGACACTGTACAAACAATAAAAACAAAGAATCCCTTCCCCAGAGAACTCCTGGTCTAGGGATATGACAATAGATGGCAAGAGAGAGCTCATTCAGACCACTGGCTTACAAGCGGCCTAACCAATGCCCATGAGTAGTGACTTGTCGGCATCATGGCAGAGGTAGGTGGTAGCTTGGCAAACAGTTAACAAATCAGCAGCTATTGATATGATGGTATTTTTGCATGAATCCTCCCCCCAAGATTCAAGATAAAACAGCCACTTATCAATAAAGGCCAACAGATAGAAACACACATTACACACAACATCTCTCCCTGGACGTACTGGGAAACAATCATTCCCACCTATTGATACTGTTTCCTGTAACTCAAAGGTGGGCACAACACCACTTGAGAGAGGAAGCATTTAAACTGCATATTAAGATGACAAATTCCTGGTGTTCTTTGACAGTAACATTCACAGCAGTGATATAAGTAGATGGCATGGAGGAAAACCTTTATAGTTAGACACTCTTCTGTAATTGCCCCTCTTAAGTCACCATTTTATTTATGAGACAGCTTATCTAATTTTTTGACATTGTGTTATACATAAATGAAAGCTACTTGTGCCTCAAATCTATTACAAAAATCTCTGACTAGATCATCATCTGCCTGATGCCAGTTATTTTCTGCAAGGCCTTGAGGAAATACTGGTAGCTGGATTTCTGTTGATGTGAAGTTCAAAACTATTTGTATTTGCAGTCGGTTTGGAATGAGGAAGATACTTTCTTGTCATGGTGTTTTGATATTTTTCTCCTTCCTCTGTTATGTATACATAAACCAGGTATGTGGATGAAATTCTTAGAGTTTGCTCTTTCCCCCCTACCCCTATTGGGTGCATGAGACAATATCTTGTTTAACAGCATCCAGAGAAAGGCTTACATAGATGGAAAACTCTAACATCCCCTTCACAGAATCTCCTGTAGATTCTCCCACTGGGGTAGGGATTCTCTTCCTTACACAGAAGAAACAAGGAGCTTAGCTTCTAAAGGGACCTCTCAAGGTCTCTTTCAAGTCCTACATTTCTACGATTCTATAAATCCATGGATTCCCCCCAAACACACACATTTGACAAGATCTGCGAGGGGCTGAATCATTGGCATAGACCAGTGGCTCTCAAACTTTAGTACTAGTGACTCCTTTCACACAGCAAGCCTCTGAGTGTGACCCCCCCCTTATAAATATACAAAAAATGTTTTTAATTTAACACAATTATAAATGCTGGAGGCAAAGCGGGGCTTGGGGTGGAGGCTGACAGCTTGTGACCCCCCCCCCATGTAATAACCTTGCAACCCCCTGAGGGGTCCCAACCCCCAGTTTGAGAACCCCTGGCACAGACATCTTATACATCCACATGTCCTCAGGGGCCCTCTGATCTCTTATTGGTTCCTTGCCAGCAGAACTCCAGGAAAGACATACAGCTGCGGACTCCCTCCCCTTTGCTTGTCTCTGAAATCTCTTCCACAGTTCAGCAGGAGGGGAGGGCACAGAAAAGTGAACACAGCCTCTCTCATCTCCCTCCCGTTGCATTTGTCTTTGGATTCTCCGTTGCTTGCCAGGGAGATACCACATATAAATGTCCTTGTCCCCACACTACACACATGCACATTCCCGGAGTGCGCTGCATGGGTGCAGGGACTGGGGTGGTATAGCCACATTACAGGGTTGACTGACCTCCTCCTCCTGCGAGGAGATTCAAGTGGAGAAGGGTGCACAATCCTGGGGCGGGGGTGTGATTCCCTTGCCCTCATCTCTGCATTGATTCACTATTTGTGTTACTTTTTTTTTTTAAGTGTTATAAGTTAAAGAAAAACTGTACAACAGCTACAGGATGTCCTGTGCATTTATCTAGCTAGGCAGGCGCATGACTCACCCAAAAAATTTGATGATCGGAAACTATTGTGTATGTTTCCTTTTAAAATTTCTTCCTGAAAATATGAAGTATTCAAGTTTTAAAATACAAAACTTTGCTAACTGGAGAAGTCCTAAAGCTAATGCGGTATGAGAAAAGAATAAGGGAACTTACTATGTCTTGAACAACATACTTTATGATAACCCAGAATAATATCGCTTGACATGACATGCATCTGTGTCTTCCAAAACCCCAGTTACATGCATCGTCTGAAAGCAAACTATGATGTCCAGCTTGGGGCGGGGGGGGGGGGGGGGAGAGAAACAAAAACATTGACCAAGAATGTACTCTTTGTCTGTAACTTAAAGGGTTAACCTGCTCTTTGTTTTAATAGAGTTTATTTTTTAAAGAAGAAAATGAATACGGCAGTGGGTAATACCCACATTGATAGAATTGTAAGCAAGTCTAAACTCCTTTGCAATTGCATTCAGAGGAAAACTAATGGACGGGCACCTAGTAGTGAGCAACAAAGCTGAAGAATTCTAGCCAGAGGTTTGAGGGAGATTGTACAGGACTGCAGGAAGATGGGGATTTTGTTTCTTCTCTCCTCCCTCCTCCACCTTTTTCTGCATCCCCCTCCAACCCTATCCACCCCCCTGTTTTTCTCTCCCCTCCCATCTGGCTGCTGGTGCGGGAATGCTACACACCTGCAGACTGTCACCCTTCATCAATGCAATCATCAGCTGTTCCTGCTCTGCCTCACACAGACAGTATATACTGCAGGGAGCCTTGTTAAATTCTACCACAGTAAAGAAGGATGGATTGGGGCTGATTTCCTGGCCTCTGATGTAGTAGCTACTACTAAATCATCTCTTGCAGACATAACTTATCTCTAAAAAGGGACAAAGAGTCCTGTGGCACCTTATAGACTAACAGAAGTATTGGAGCATAAGCTTTCGTGGGTGAATACCCACTTCGTGACGTCAGACGCACATGTCACCCACGAAAGCTTATGCTCCGATACTTCGGTTAGTCTATAAGGTGCCACAGGACTCTTTGTCGCTTTTTACAGATCCAGACTAACACAGCTATCCCTCTGATAAATAACTTATTTCTGTGGCTCAATCCCGCCCCCCTCACCCCTGCAGACATTTCTGAAGAACAAGTAATCCACTTTGGAATCCACTTTTATTGGCCCCTTTAAATGTGTGCACACATATCTGCTATGTGGTGCAAGCTAGTGGATTCCAAAGGCATACTCGCTCTTCATGGGTGCCTAAAGTCAGGATCATTTTGGAAAATTTTCACCTCAGTACAATTTTTAGGGACTAAGTATAAACATCTCCTGCTGACATGTGTAATTTAAGTATGTTCGCTCAGTGGTATTGTTTCCTTCTTTGGTTGTGGTCACGAAAAAGTATTTTTGTTTAAATGGGAAAGAAACAATAATGAATGATTTCCTAGTCCCTCTCATTCCCTCATGAAAGCACCTGCAACCTGGGGACCGGGGGGTTATTACAGGCTAATTATTATTTGTTGTAGTTGCAGTAGCACCTAGAAGCACCAGCTAAGTCAAGATCAAGGCTCCATTGTACTAGGCACCGTATGTACACGTAGTAAGAAACAGTCCCTGTCCCAAAGAGTTTGTTATCTAAATAGACAAGACAAAGAAAATATCATTGTCCCCACTTTATGAAGAGAGGGGGGAAAAGAGAGAGAGAGAATGGAGGCAGCAAGAGATTAAGTGACTTTCCCAAAGTCAAATTAGGAGGTCTTCGGCAAAACTGAAGAGAACTCAGATCTACTTAGTCACAGTCCAATTCCTTAATCATAGGGCCATCTTTCCTCTAAGGGAGAAAGTATATGTGGAAGCCCATTATTAAAATATTGGCAACACATAATAAAGCATACAGAAGCATCTCCACACAACTCAGCTGAAGTTGTTTTCAGTCCTGTATCAGCCCATCTATCTTGTTGGGACCTTGCTAGGATGAGTATGTGACGTTGTGCAGTCTATATGGTTTTATAAAAACTTGATAATAAGTCAATATAATGTAACTGAGATAGTTTTAGAGAAAATACGGTAATAAGTGAATGTAAGTAACTGGGATATGCCTCACGCAAAAGGTCTCTTGTAAGGTATCATTACAAAGCTTATAATCTACTGAGTGTGATCATCTGATTTGTATAAATGTACCACTCTTGTATCTAAAACTAGAAATATAAAATGTAACTCTGAGGGCCTATTGTAATTGTGTAAAGTGTGGACCATTAATGATGGTTTGGAATCTTGATGACTCCCATTGTCTGCAGATGGCTGTATTTACCTGTGAGTCTTCCTGTATATGTGTGTGCTGGCAAGTGAGTAATGAAGTCTTGCAGTGACATGTGATCATGTCACCTGAACTGGAATCCATCTTTAACCTGGTGCTTTTCCAGTGAGGGGGGTGGAAACCCAGAGAGACAAAGAGTTCCCGCCTTATGCAAAAGATATATAAAGGGGGGGAAGAGAACAGAGAAGGGAGAAGCCATCATGAAGAATCCCCTAGCTACCACCTGAGCTGCAACAAGAGCTGTACCAGGGGAAAGAATTGTGCCCAGGCCTGGAAGGTGTCCAGTCTGAGAAAAACTTACTGAAACATCTCTGAGGGTGAGATTATCTGTATTTAGTTTGATTAGGCATAGATTTGCGCATTTTATTTTATTTTGCTTGGTGACTTACTTTGTTCTGTCTGTTACTACTTTGAACCACTTAAATCCTACTGTCTGTATTTAATAAAATCACTTTTTATTTAGTAATTTACTCAGAGTATGTATTAATACCTGGGGGAGCAAACAACTGTGCATATCTCTCTATCAGTGTTATAGAGGGCGAACAATTTATGAGTTTGCCCTGCATAAGCTTTATGCAGGGCAAAACGGATTTATTTGGGTTTAGACCCCATTGGGAGTTGGGCATCTGAGTGCTAAAGACAAGCGCACTACTGCGAGCTGTTTTCAGGTAAACTTGCAGCTTTGGGACAAGTGATTCAGACCCTGGGTCTGTGTCTGGAGCCAGACGGGAGTGTCTGGCTCAGCAAGACAGGGTGCTGGAGTCCTGAGCTGGCAGGGAAAACAGAAGCAGGGGTAGTCTTTGCACATCGGGTGGCAGCTCCCAAGGGGGTTTCTGTGATCCAACCCGTCACAGTGGCGTAGTCGAGCAGGGTCTGTGCACAGCTGATTGCTTTGAGATACTGGTAGTGATTTTAAGTGAGTTTTAAGTGTGGTGGCTGGAGAACAGACAAAGTGGTTACTGGTTTGTTATTTTCTGTTTGCTTATTTCGGGAAAGGGAAGTAGGGACAGAAAAAGAAGCAAAATAAGTAAGAATGAAGATCAAAAGAAGTTAAAACTACACAAGTTGCAAATTGCCCAGAAAGACTGAACAATGGGCGCTGGGAATGTCTCTGTTAACTAAGAAGCCCCTGAGCTGAGTGCATCTCAGTTTCAGTGAACTGCAGATGGGTGTGGCCCAACCTCTGTCTGTGCTGAAGCTGACTGGGGTGTCTAATTTAGCAAGACAGGAGTGGAGGGGTGCCTGTTCTGGCAGGAGGGTGTTCTCTGTGGTATCCCAGCTCATCAAGTGATGGTCTCAAGGGAAGACAAATGGAAATTGATGTACAATTTTCCTGGGGAAAGCCTGACCTGGAAAAAGAAAAGGCTGCCCACCAGCCTGGACTTAAGAGACAAAGCAATTAAGACCCAGAAGCATGACCTGGCTGTAATGGAGTGGAAGAGGTGCACAGAGACATGTATCCTGGAGCTGGAAGTTGGGGTCCTGGTGACTGCTGCGGTGGGAACAAACCCCAAGGACTCTAGCTGGAAGCAAACCCAACCTGAGTGAAAGGGGGGGGATTTTGCTGGCCAGCGAAAGGTCCCTCATAGCTGGAAGCTGTAAGTCTACAGCTGGGTCAGGGTCTCTTTCCCTTTTGGGGGACACAGGAGTGTCTGCCCCATAGGGGAGCCCAAAAACGAATTTTAGGTATACTGCCTCCGCCATGGTCAGTGTCCAAGTCTCTGGCAGTAAGTTCAGGAGGAGGGTGTGAAGTTGTGCAGTCTATATGGTTTTATAAAAACTTGATAATAAGTCAATATAATGTAACTGAGATAGTTTTAGAGAAAATACGGTAATAAGTGAATGTAAGTAACTGGGATATGCCTCACGCAAAAGGTCTCTTGTAAGGTATCATTACAAAGCTTATAATCTACTGAGTGTGATCATCTGATTTGTATAAATGTACCACTCTTGTATCTAAAACTAGAAATATAAAATGTAACTCTGAGGGCCTATTGTAATTGTGTAAAGTGTGGACCATTAATGATGGTTTGGAATCTTGATGACTCCCATTGTCTGCAGATGGCTGTATTTACCTGTGAGTCTTCCTGTATATGTGTGTGCTGGCAAGTGAGTAATGAAGTCTTGCAGTGACATGTGATCATGTCACCTGAACTGGAATCCATCTTTAACCTGGTGCTTTTCCAGTGAGGGGGGGTGGAAACCCAGAGAGACAAAGAGTTCCCGCCTTATGCAAAAGATATATAAAGGGGGGGAAGAGAACAGAGAAGGGAGAAGCCATCATGAAGAATCCCCTAGCTACCACCTGAGCTGCAACAAGAGCTGTACCAGGGGAAAGAATTGTGCCCAGGCCTGGAAGGTGTCCAGTCTGAGAAAAACTTACTGAAACATCTCTGAGGGTGAGATTATCTGTATTTAGTTTGATTAGGCATAGATTTGCGCATTTTATTTTATTTTGCTTGGTGACTTACTTTGTTCTGTCTGTTACTACTTTGAACCACTTAAATCCTACTGTCTGTATTTAATAAAATCACTTTTTATTTAGTAATTTACTCAGAGTATGTATTAATACCTGGGGGAGCAAACAACTGTGCATATCTCTCTATCAGTGTTATAGAGGGCGAACAATTTATGAGTTTGCCCTGCATAAGCTTTATGCAGGGCAAAACGGATTTATTTGGGTTTAGACCCCATTGGGAGTTGGGCATCTGAGTGCTAAAGACAAGCGCACTACTGCGAGCTGTTTTCAGGTAAACTTGCAGCTTTGGGACAAGTGATTCAGACCCTGGGTCTGTGTCTGGAGCCAGACGGGAGTGTCTGGCTCAGCAAGACAGGGTGCTGGAGTCCTGAGCTGGCAGGGAAAACAGAAGCAGGGGTAGTCTTTGCACATCGGGTGGCAGCTCCCAAGGGGGTTTCTGTGATCCAACCCGTCACAGAGTATTTTAAATATCAAGGCCCTATTGGCCCTGAATAGACATTAGAGATCACATGGCAGCTTTTGCAAGTAGGGCTGGCTGAAAATTTTCCATCTTTTTCCCCCCACGTCCCTCGACTAAACTTTTCACAAAAAAAGTCTGCTTTCCATGCAACAATTACAACTTTGGGGGAGAGGGGGAAACAAAAGACTCAGACCATTCAAAACACTGCAGCTGAAAACCAAAAACTTTTTGTTGAAAACTTCCCTTCATAAATGCTGCTGTGGCTTTTGGGGGCTGTGACTGGGATGCCTCACACCCCCATTCTCCTCTGTGGGCTGGGCTCCCCAGGTGGATTACATCTCCCATGATGCATAGTGCCCATCTCACTCCCACGATGAACCAAAGAGCTCAGCAAGAGAGGAGACCTTGCTTCATCCTGGCACATGAGACACCCAAACTACAACTCCCATGAGGCGCCTCAGCAGCATTTCTGAATTTTTGAAAATTTCAGAACCATTTCTGAAAAATTGGTTGTCAGCCACAATTTTTTGCTGCAAAGTCAAATTTGTCTGTAGAACCACCTGCACGCTGACCAGCTCTATTTGAAAGGGGAGGATTGGTGCCCTAGTATGTTTAGCCAAAGTCTGTTTCCTAGTGTTGGGCCGTATGCTGTGTGCTAGTGGTGCTGAATGTGTACAAACAGTAAAACACTTGAGGAGCTTTTGAATGAAAAGCATTATGTACTTGTAAGTTATTGTCCAGGGAGGAGTAGTAATTCCTGTGAGTAGAGCGGGCTGGAAGTGTTCTGGGTTAGTAATGGGAGCGTGTGTCTTTTACCTCTAGGTCACCAGTTCAAATCCTGCTCGGGTCAATTGCAACCAGGAGTAATTGCAGTTTCATGGCTGTTTAGCAGCATATATGGAAGGAATTGATGGCCTCAGTGTAGTTCAATACAAAAGTCCATATCACAATACCATCACCACAAGTGCCATCCTTCTTGACAACCTCAGAGATGACAAGGAATGAATGGACCTAGAGTGGACTTCATTCCCTACTCGTGTTTCCTATGCAAAAACATAATTGAGGCACATATGAAGCTTACACTGCCCCATCCATGCTTTAAGTGTAGATCTATTTTCAGGGCTGTCATGCCACCTCCTTTCATAAGCACTAAACTCAGTCTTAGGTGACTGACTGACCAAGCATAGGGGGCTGCAGAGCACAAGAGAATGGGAAATCTCATGGTTTCTTTTCCAACCTGCCATAAAGCCTGCCCATCACTACATGGAAAACTAGCATCCATGGCTTTACTGCACAAGTCAGTAAACTATGAATAATATCTGCTGGACAGGCTGAATTATTTTAGCACTCAATGCTGCATATTATTACTGGATGGCAAAATTTCTTCAGAATAGTAGCATTTGACACTGGAGAGATTAACCGGAAATACAGCTGGCAGTAATTAATTTTTGGGTTTCTGTCACAGGGGTCTTTATTCTCCCCTCAGATATAGTGCTCAATGCATATCCTTGAATATCACTGTGGCTAACATCTGCTTAAACTGAGCCAGCATTTCTCATAAACCCAAAACTTTCATTGAAGTTAATGGGAGTTTTAAGTGAGCAAGGAATGAGGGAGCTGGCCCATTACTTCTTTAAATGATATAACATGCATTCACTATTCACCTCAGGTGCTGAAAGCATTATATCAGGACAACAAAGATTTTGATGAGGAGATGAATAGAGGGGAAACTTTGCTGACATAGTCACCAGTTACTCCTGTCCTCTTCTTCCAAAGTGAGTTTCACGATCCTGATAACAAACAGGAAGTCCTTGTAAATGAACTTTGGCTAAGAAACTAATGGCTCAGAATCTACTCCCTTAGGCCTGGTCTACACTAGGGTGGGGGAATCGATCTAAGTTATGCAACTTCAGCTAGACTAGACGCGATAAATCAACCCCCGCTGGATTGATTGCTGCCCGCCGATCCGGCGGGTAGTATAGACATACCCTTAGTCTGTGCAGAGGGCTATGGGGTTTCACTGTAATTCCTGTGTGGCTGCTAATCCAACCCGTGAGCTGGAATAGTGGCTGCTGCCTCTGCATAACCAATATGCAGGGATTGCCAGCCACTGAATCCACATACATATCGTCCATACTAGCAGCAGATATTGCTGACAAGGTGCTGCCCACTTCCCCTGTAATTTTTAGTTACAATTTGAACACAGTCTATTTTCCCCCTGGCTTTGCCCCTCTATTACTGATATCACCCCTTCCTATGGATTTGGGCATACACAAATGATGACATACTCTTAAAATAATCAAATTATTTGGGATATCTTACATAGCAATCATTATGTTAACATTTCTCATTGCGGTCAATGTAATTTTGTGTGTTATAGCATGTTAATTAGTTGTATTATAATAAACCCTATCCCTGGTCAGGGCTTCATTGTGCTAGGCATTGCACAAAACAGTATGAGACAATGAGATTACAGTCTAAATAGACGAGACAGACAAAATGTGGGAGGGCAAAGAGGTGCACAGAGCGGTGAAGTGACTTGTCTAAGGTCACATGCAGGTCAGTGGCAGAACCAGGAATAGAAACCCATTCTCCTGACTGCTTGTCCAGTGCCCTGTGCACTAGACCTTGCTGCCACACTCATACAAGATTATACAAAAAGTACTCTGCAATGTAACAATACTACAGTTAAGACTCAGTCAGTCTTCCTTTTTTCAGGCACTTTCCAGACAAATAATCTCATGGGCTGAAATGTCTCATACACAGACTATCGTTTGTTTTTGTGTACATGAAAAGTTTGATGATTCCCCATTATCCTGTTTTTCAGAAATCACAATGTGCTCAAGCACTTACAAATGATACAGCAACCCAGCAAGGGATTATTGCTGCCAGTCAGAAGACACTGAGTGTTTCACAGCAGGGCAAACTCCAGAGCTCCTTACTCCATAGAGTAATAAAAACAGCAAGCGTCGCCTATTGACTCACTGCCAGGAAAAACAGCACCTACTGTATAAGTTTCCACTCAAAACTTTCAAAGTACAACTTCAAATCATTGAGCTATATATAATCTTGAAAGAAATCATCCTCAGTGATACAGAAACATTTTAATTAAATCTTCTCCCCTCCCCCCATCATATTATTCATTAGATCTATAGTGATAACTGAAATTGTAGTTGGGTAACAGGCTGGTAGTGTTTTCGGGAAATATAACTTGGTTAGCAAGTATGGCTCCTGCTGGAAGAGAGTTAAAGGGCTTCTGTTGACTCACTGAGGCCTGTGCCACCTGCATATAAGTGAGGGATGGGAGCAATTTGCAGGGATCAGGGGACCTAAAGTGTGAGCTGAGCAGTCCTGAGGGAGGACTCCTAAGAACAGCCAAACGTGGGAAGAAGTGTTGAGCTTATCATTAGAGAGACTGAGTGAGTGAGGTAATATCTTTTATTGGACCAACTTCTGTTGGTGAGAGATACAAGCTGTGAGCTTACACGGAGCTTTTCTGCAGGGCTTCCCAGAATGCCATAGCAGTTACATATTATTTACTATTACTTCACATTTTTTAAAAATAAGCATCCACCTAGTGCTTTGGGTGCCTGTCCCATAAAGTAACACACCACATAAACAAAATCCCCTAAGTATATCTAGCTCTACCCACATCCTTCTCAGCAAAGATAACCTTCCGGGCACACTGCTTAACTAACCTGGGCTCTGGCAAACCAAGGGTGGGGAGCAAGTTCCAAACTTGAGGACGCCTTGCAGAGAATATCTTGCCAGCAGCTCCCTCCTATTTACTGAGGGAACTCCAGCTCTGTTCAGTATATCATGGGGAGACAGGCAGTCCAGCAGGAAATCACATCCCAATGATTTATGACTTTGGGAGGCCAAAACCAAGGCCCGGAATTCTGTAGGAAGCTTACTGGAAAGCAGTGCTGGTCACGGAGCACTGGTCTAACATGCTCTGCAAATGGAACTCTACTTAAGAAGTAGGCTGCATCATTCTGCATTAGCTTCAGCTTGTGAACAGTCTCAAGGCATAGCCCTGCACAAAGTGCATTACCCCAATCTAATTAAATAGGGCACGACAACATCATAATTTGGAGGCCCTATAGAAATTTATCCCCTATGCACATATAGGAGATGATAATAAAATGCACATAAGGTTTAAAACAAACAAACAAACAAAAAAAAAAACCACCACACAGTCCATCTCTCCAGGATCAAAGTAGGAATGTTCCCTACAAAACATTTGCTAGTGCTTGGTTTAGTCTATTTTTTTGAATTCCCCAAGTGATAGGACATCTTCCCTTTGGAAACCATTCCCCAGCACAAAACAATACAGTTTTCCTGCTAGTCAGATACATTTTTATTTTCTTAGTTCCATTCTTTTACTACTATGTTGCCCATTGAATAAATCCTCTCCATCCTTGGTGTTTACACCCAAATGTGTGTTGACTAGTACAATGTTTCCCCAGCCATCTCACACTGTACCTTGCCTACTTTTATGTTTGCCAAATACAGTCTTTTCAAGCAACTTTATCAGTTAAGAGTTCAGTCGTGCTAGCCCAGGGCTCACCATTTCAGTTACTTGAGTGCTAATTACAGTACATTTTAGATTGCTCAGTAGCAGTCTGACAATTAGCTGAAGTGTCTCATACTTACCCTACTGGGATTTGGAGTAGACTAAGATGCATTGTGTAATGCATGCACCTCTGAATAGGAAATGGAATAGTATTGCATGAGGGCCCAGCACAGGAGCCTCTCGTTAAAGCAGATTAGAGTAAACTCAACACCACCTCACAAGAGGTTGAATTGGCACATGCCAAAGGCTGGCAACCCCTTCTTCACTGAAATGAAAGTGTTATTTCAAATACACAGAAAAATAGTGTAAAAATGTGTTAATGGATGGAAGATAAAATAAAACCGCTACCTCGATATAACGCGACTCAATATAACACAAATTTGAATATAATGCAGTAAAGCAGTGCTCCGGGGGGGCGGGGTTGCGCACTCCGGAGGATCAAAGCAAGTTCAATATAACGCGGTTTCACCTATAACACGGTAAGATTTTTTGGCTCCCGAGGACTGCGTTATATCAGGGTAGAGGTGTAGTAAATGAATCACCAAGACTATTGTCAACAAAAAGTAGCAGAAAAGACAAGATAGAAATGGATCTCTGTGGGATGCAATAAATTAAAAACGGGACATTACAGACTATTTAGGGAAGAGACCTAAAAGCTTTACACATGTGGCAACCAGCCCCCACTGCTTATACAGGCAACTGAATGGATCTCAAGCTGCAGAAGTAAACTCAGAATACCAATTACTGTAAAGAAATGATTACACTATCTGATCCAAAGCAAATTTTAACAAAAACAAAAACCACCCACTAGAAGACTGAGCTCCTGCACTGCACTAATCTGTGTATAAAACCTCTCCACTAATCCAGAACCCTGACAAACTTCTGCACCCAAGTGTCATTTAAAGAGCTCCGCTACAGAAAGCATTAAAAAACATGACAAACTCTGCATAGATGATGCACAACAACAGGCATGTGCTCACCATAATATGAATCACTGATCAAAACACTATAAACCAAATCCAGACCTGGTGAGACGGGCTGCAACTCTATGATGATGTTGTTCTAATTAGCTCATTCTACCATCCGCAACTAAATCTGAACTTTTTGTTGTTGCTGGATTAAGATATCACATAAAGAAGAGAACACCAGTTGCTTTGAATGGTATACATAGGTTTACCCTCTGAGTTGCACGTTTGCCTTGAATGTGATTCATGCTGCTATTTCAGGCTAATTAGAGTTGCCAACTATCCAGGATTGTCCTGGAGTCTCCAGGAATTAAAGATTAATTTTAAATTAAATATTATGTCATGTGATGGAACTTCCAGGAATACGTCCAACCAGAATTGGCAACCCTAGAACCCATCAGGGCAGGGGCTGTGTTTGTACACATGGGAGTATGGGCCACTAATTCCGTCGGGAGATTCTAGATGTTACATCAATACAAATACAAAGTAAGCATATTTGATAGTTTCACTCTGAACTGAGAGAGACTACAGGTCTCTTCTGCTATCAGTCAGCAGTCTGATCTGACACTAATGAATCTATTTTCTCCTCACCACATACATAAATCTTAGGTACTCTTGGGAATTAAACATGAGCATAGCAAGGTGAGCGTTTACATGCAACATACCTATGTCACACACACATTTAAAGTAAGTTTAGATTAGGAAGGGAAAACCTAACCCCACATGGATGTGCCTAGACTAGGAAAAGCAGTCAAGGTTAGGTCAGGGCTAGTTCAGAGGTATGGAGTGAAGCAAGTAAAATGAAGAGACTATCACATTTTGGCTTCAAACAGGAAACAGGCTGTTTCAAGTAATTATAATCTATAAACTGTCCAACATCTGCCTTTATAAGCACTTGACACTAACTTGGTGTCCCATTAAGATGCTTGTAAGGGCTCTCAGGCTTCTCCCATCTCCTCTGGGCCCAGATGAGAGAACAATAAATCTTGCTTAGGACACAAGAGGCTCAAAACCTGGCCCTATAAGTTTCTTTGGATGGATTCTGATCTCCACTGCGCCGATGAAAATCTAGAGTAATTTATGGGCAGTGCAAAGCAGCCAGGAAGTCTGCTTGAACAGCTACCTGGGAATCCCCCTTCCCCCAAGAGTAATCTGTAGGTAGAGTAGAACGAGTCTGTGCCACCCACCCTCTCAGTGTCCCTTTCCCTGTGGTCATAGGGCTTACAAAGGTGCTCCAGCCACATCCAGTGTATTCTAGTATTTCCAGCTCCAGGAATAGACTCAGAGCCATCTTTGGGTGTCGGAACTTAATGCATGAGCTGAACCTGCCTCCAACCAACCCCCCAAAAAACTAGAAGCTGCCAGGAATATGTTGTGATGCTGTATGGAATCTGGGGGACACGTTAGGATATTATAAATACCAATATTGTAAAATTGCAAGGAATCTGACCAGGTATGCCATGTAAGATATCTGTGGAAATGTTAAGATTTGCCAAATATGATGATCTTGTTCATATTTTTGTATCACCTTTGTATTATGAGTTATAGATATATACAGTATATCTGTATTTCCAAACTTGTGCTGTGTTTCCGGGTGACACCCCGAGGCAGATTGGCATCAGCACTAGGCCTGCTTGATGGCCCATCAAGGGACATCAACCGTACAATGAACCCTACTGTTATGTAGGGGCATGCAAATGGACAGAACTCTAAGGTTTTTCCATGCCATGTGCTAGACAGCTTGGGTTTGGAACAAAGGAAGTACAAGCCACATGGAAAAAGGAATATAAAAGGCAACTGCATCATCTCCATTTTGTCTTCAGTCCTGCTTCTTACCTCTGGAGTAACCTTTCTACAAACGAAGCTCTGAACAATGGACTGAATGACCCATCGAAGCTGTGGATGTGTTCCAGAGGGACTTTCTTCAAGCCAGCAAACTCACCAATATTGCTGAGAACCTGATACATGGACTTTGAATTCTTGTATTTATGTGATTGCTTTACCATTTAACATCTCTCTTCTTGTTTTTTCTTTATAATAAACTTATAGTTTTAGGCACTAAAAGATTGGCTGGCAGCCTGGTATTTTGGGTAAGATCCAAACCTATACTGATCTGGTAACGTGGCTGACCCTTTGGAGTCAGAAGAACATTTTGTATATGTGAGCAGAGGTTTTTTAAAGAACTTCTCACTTTACTGGATTTAGGTGCTGATTGGGAGCCAGAGAACTGGAATGCAATAAAGGAGGCTGTGTGAGTTCTTTTTTTGGCTTCTTGATAATCAGTGTGGGGATCAGAAGCACCGTTTGTGACTGGTTGGGGAGATTAACTTCAGTGTTTTCCACCAGTTTTAGGAATATCTGCTCTCCCTTTTGCAGCCTGTTCTGACCTTGGCATTTCCAGTGAGGGCGGCCCTAGGCACCCAGGGTCACAGGTGTAAAGCCAGTTTTGCCCTCCTCCAACCTCTTCTGTCGGTCCTGCATTAAGAGCAGTTTGGTAAGGCTCAAGAATCGGGCCCAGTGAGTTACTCTGGATTTATGCTGCTATAATGGAGATCAGCACCTAGTACTGACCATTGGTTTGGCTGAGGAGACTAAGTGGAACTGCATATGCTAGTATTTCTGTAGCCTCACACAAGGTTTGTGATTTGTGAGTTTCCGGCTGTGGACAAACTAGCAGTCCATTTATTTCCATGAGAAATGTTTTTACACTTTGTGCTCCCCATCTGTCCTTCCTGACTGGCCAGCTGGTTGACATTGGTCACATTTACAGTATTCTTTGGACTGATGGGTAAACAGACTGGTTGGCCACCAGCCATATATACACATTGAATACATCAGGCCATGTGACTAGCTTCTCCTGAGCATAATGGTACACTACCCATCCCTGCTGTACTCATCAGCCCAGATGTGCAAACAGCTTAACATGTAATGTTAATTTATCACTTCAAAACAGTTTTGCCCTACTTGCTCCACTTCTTTGTTAATCTAGATTTGGTTGCATAATTTCTTTTCTGAATTATGTGTAAAGTCTCAACCTCATTGGCATCACTCCAAAGCTCCCTTCTCTCCCCCACTCCTGCTCCAAGCATGCACAGACAGGAATAGTTATACACATAGGACAATGCACATGAACACCTAGGGATCTGCCCCAGTCAGATAAGGGAGGAGATAGGCCATTAGCTGCCATAGCATTTAAACATAACAGTGGTAGGTTTTATGTGAAAACCCAAACTAGACATGTAATCACCTGCTATATCCAGCATAATTTAGTGCCTGGTATCAGCATTTGCAAGAGTGTGGCAAGTCTGGAGGCCTTGGGTGACTGAATCAGGACACTCTTTTTAGCTACCAGAATATGCATATTGAGCCAGAATCATCCCTGGCATAAGTCCACTGACATCAAGGTAGAATAATCAGATTTCTGTAACAAGTCGTTAAATATATTAATATTTTGAAAACTTTCACCCTATTCTGTATTTTCCTTCCCAGGAGTGAAGAAGAATAGTTTGCTGTAAGTTGTGTGTTGTTTACATCTACTTGTGTGAGTCACTCAGTGGTGGTTTTTATTGAATATATATGACTGACATTGAACTATGGCACTGTTTTCCTGTGATAAGCTTTGTTATATAATTGGTGGTGATGCTGGCTTTGCCTCTCGCTATTTGATAGCCATGAATAGCTAACGCTGCTAATGGAGATTAAATGACTTCAGGAATGATCTAAAGCAAAAGGCAACCTGTCCAAAAAAAAAAAAAAAAGAGACCTGCAGGAGAGAGACAGAGAGACCTCCCTCCACATCCCTGCCCCCAGCATTCGCTTAGTACGGTGTGGATTGTGTCCAGTGTTTTGTTTTATTTATTAGAAGATGACACTGGCATGAGTTTATAGTTGCGAATTAAGAGTCTGCTGTACAAAATGGCAGCCTCCAACATAAAAGCCACCACTTTAAAGTGGTCCAAATACGCCCCTGCCCCCAATCTTTCCCCTCAAAGGTTGTATCATTCTAGCAGGAATAATCTGAACTCTCCTTATGAGCCTCTGAACTACAAACAAAGGAGGGAGGAGTTTTAAAGAATCTGTTTTACCCATGCAGGTTAGTTGTTTTCATTCTTCATCCAACCAGCTGACTGCTAGGGTGGTTGGCATTGGTCCTTGGAGTCACAAACCAGGATGTAGGCTGTTAGGCCTAGTGATTGGAGCAAGAGCCAGGCAGCCAGTAACCAGAGCCGGAGTCAGGAACTAAAGCCAGGGGTCAGAGTTGGATTCAGGAAGCCAGAGCAGAACAGAAGCAAGGCTACAAACAAGGCAGGATTAGGACTAGAGCAAGGCAGGCCCACAGGAGAGCACAGCTGCAGGTGAGAGAGCAGTAGTTGCTGACTCCCTCCAGCAATCAGGCAGTGTCATCAATCAGGAGCCCCTGCTGCAGCTCAGCTGTGCTCATAGGCTGCCAGGAGACCCAGCAAGCAGAGCTACACATTCTCACTCCTGACACGTGGAGTTTCTTCACCAGGGCCGTATATCCTCATTGCAGCTCATTTCTGTTCACAAGTTCCCAGCTGGCTACGCTTTTTGGTTCAATTGTCTCTCTTAGAAAACTACATGGTCCATGGTGATCAAACTGATAGTCACTTCTAAAGGTCACTTTACTAAACCAGGCATAGCTGAGATTACAGAGTCATCTTGGATTCTTTGCCACAGCCCAGGCACCATTGTGCTCAGCGTTAGCCAGCAAGCAGCTCCTTCTAGGAGCTGGGTCTCTGTGTCCTGCTCTCACCATACAATTTGTTTCTGCATCCTGCCTGCCCCCCCATATACTCAGATGGGAAAGCCCTGTGCCATAAGTCACATAGCATAGTCACATGGAAATTGTTGTTCATTACACAAGGCTTCACTAGTTGTACTTGTGGTGAATGCTTGGGGCATTAACCCCTTGTAAATTGCAATTCAGCATTAAAAACAAAGTTGATCCCATTCCCAGGGAGAATTGCATAATAATAATAATAATAATAATGAAAAAAACAATTTAAAGATTATTTCCCAGCACAAGGTTTCTTACCCAGACTCTTGGCCTTTTCCCAGGAAACCTCCAACTTCCTGCTCTTGGAACACTTGTTTTCTTGACCCCTCCTTGGAGCATCTGTGTGAGCCTGAGTTGTAATTAACTACTTGTTTGCCAGGAACATACCCCCTTCCACTGGTCCAACTGTTCTATAGTAAAAAGGAACTCCACCATTAGGCTCAGTGATAACTAATGTCCATTGGAACTGGCTTCTCTGAGTCTACATCTGGACCAGAGAGCAGGGCCAGCTCCAGGCACCAGCTTGTCAAGTAGGTGCTTGGGGCGGCCACTCCGGAGAGGGGCGGCACGTCCAGCAATTTGGCGGTAATTCGGCGGATGGTCCCTCACTCCAGCTCGGAGCGTAGGACCTCCCACCGAATTGCCACCGCAGATCGCGATCGCGGCTTTTTTTTTTTTTTTTTGGCTGCTTGGGGCGGCCAAAACCCTGGAGCTGGCCCTGCCAGAGAGTGTGTAATCCATACAATCCCCTATCCAGGTGTGATTGCTGTAGTCAGCTCTTGTAGAGTTGCTGGGCAAGGCTTTCTGCATTTAACCTTTTCTGAGGAGAGTTTAATATGAAGTACTTATATATCAAGAATTTATAGCATGCAGTTCGTTACCACCTTTGCCCTCCTTGTCAGCTGTCTAGGTCACAGCACCTGGTACAAGATAATTAAGCCATTGGGACCTGTCCTGCTCTCAAACCATGACTCTGTTTCACAGTAAAGCTGAGTGGGGACTAAAGCTACTTACCAGAATAAGAACTGCTGGTTGTCCTGGCACAAAAAAGTGACAAGTCCTCAGAGGTCTAGATGGCAGTGTCCTAAGATGTGACAAGGGTAATTTATTCAAAGTGTATCAATCTGTGGTATAAACGCAGAGAAGCATCCGTCTCTGTACTGCACATTCTGCTTTTACAGTGTTAGGACAAAGAATGGGGAAAGTGCTTTATTACCACCTTACAGACCATGTTTATGATGAATTTCTTTCCATCCAGCTGTTGATGAGTTCATCGTGCTGTCCCCATAGACCACAGGTGTCCCCATGAGAAAGCTGTTGTATTGTCTGGGGTGACTTTGGAAGGGGAGGGGAAGGACTTGTGACATTTAGGGAGAAGGAGAATGCCTGTCAGAAGACCCCAAAATCATATACTGGTGAGTTTTTGAATATGTCACTGGCTGCACACCCACATAGCATGCATACAGTACAGCAGATTTTCAACAAAAACGGGTAGCTAGAACTGCTTTAAAACTCCCCATTTTCAGAGAACCACAGAGTGGCTGGCCAAAACCTCCACTGACTGCCAAAAGGAAGGCATTTGAAAATTCATTTGTGTTTGACTTGTACAAAGGCACCTAAAGAGCTGATTGCAGAGCCAGGAGCCCTGCTCCCCAGAGACCAGATATAACTGGTAGACAACACTACTATTGTTACATTAGCTAAAAGAAAGAGTAAATGTTAAAGATACACAACAATTCAGGGTTAACTGCCAGGTTAATAGGAAGAATAGTCAAATGGCCAGATCTTACTCTACATTACTACAGCTGTTTTGCACAGCTCAGCAGGTCACTGGACAATCTCCCCTCCAGTTTCAGGGAATCCTTAGGTGGAGTATACTTGCTGTAGCACCTCCTAGATCACCCCCTATCCTTCCTAGTCACCTGTGTCAGGGTAGGGCTGAGGAGAACAGGCACGGCCATTGCAATTCTTAGCTGCTGGAACAGCTCGGGGTGGGGTGGGGTGGAGCGGGGGTGTCTTTGAAAGCCAGCATAAGGAAGAGCACCTCTTCTTTATGCTGGAAACCAGACCAGTGGGTGAATGAACCCAGGATTAGGGTATGCAAAGGACATCTTTGCTCCCACCTCCTCAACTTCCCTGACCACTGCTTGGCCATAGCTTAGGCTTTGGCCACGTCTTTGTAAACCTCTGAGGTCAATATCCTAGCTCTTTTATTAGTAAATGAAAAGAACTCCTTGCAGTTACAGACAAATCTAGTTGCCTTTTTGCAGGTCCCATAACACCAGATTAGGGCCTTTTCTAGGTGGCCATGTCCTAGAAAAGGGGAGAGGGTTGGTGGAAAAAATATGTGGCTATTTGAGGAGTTTTGAGGGTTCTGCACCTGACTGACTTTGTACAGTGTCACACTTGCATACTGTATGAATAGATTATACCCTTCACTGAGCTGAATATATTACTTGACATCTTAATGCATTTGACAAGTAAAAAATGAATGGAGCTAATATAATTTCCAAGTACTGTTTTACAGCATTTATTTCTGTCATTTGTTTTTAAATTATAAAAATGTTTAAACAATGTACTGTAGGCTTTCCTAACCTGACACACACTTGCAAAGATACCATTGTTTTGTTTGCATTTAGCTCAGATCTCCAATTATATCATCATGAATCCCAGATCCTACTGGCAGATTTTACTATGCTACACAACTGATTTACTTCAGCAGATACCAGTGTTACTGCTAGCCGATAGGTCATGCAGTTGTTTCCCACTCCAAACTCCTGCAGTCAAGACAATGAGGTAGTAATTAAGGAAACACTGAGAAATAAATTTTGTCCATGTGACGGGGTTTACAGACCCCACACTAATCCAGAGCAAGGCATGGCGTGGTACTGGGTCAGGGAGGCACTGCCCCTCTATAGCTGGAAGCCCAGTGAGAGGAAGGAAAGAATTACTGGCTGCATCAGGAAATGAGGCTGATGCCTAGAGTTGTAGCACAGCAATTGCAGCCTTGGTAAGGCCACTCTGGGAGCAGTGGTCCATATTTCCTCCCACACTTCTTTGGAGCCAAGAACCTACGAGAGGCCCCAAAGAATGGGATGATGTTGTCCCCTGGCAGACAAAGCAGGTACTACTAAGGCTGACCATGCCCCAAATGGAGGCGCCACAGACCGATAGGAAGTGACTTGGGGGCGGGGTGGTGGGGGGGAGAAGAGTGTAACTTGGTGGACCAATGAGCAGTCTGGATATTGGGAACAGGGTCCTGGGTCAGGATCTGGTGGAGTGGGAGGGCCTGGGTCCCCCAACCATGCTGCCCCCATCTTGAGAGAAAGAGGGGACACACAGGAGAGACCGAGGCCCCCTGTATATGACTTAGCAGGGTGCCCTCTAGGAGGGGCAGACTGAAAAGAAACGTGAAACCACTGTCTGACCACTAAGCCGGCTAGCTATCAAACTCCACCACTACAAAATTGGTGGAAAATTCGAGCGGGTGTCCTCAGGCCCAGACTCCAAAGGAACACTGCGGGTGGTTGCTCTGGCCTGAAGAAATAAAAGAGGGGTGCAGGTGGCAAAAAGGGTCAAGCTGGAGCAGTTTCTCCAAATTCTCCCACCCAGAGTATGGAAGTTGGTGGTGTGACACCAACCATAGAGTCTTCCAAAAGCAGTGACACTGACAAAATTACATGCAGTCTGCTGCACCTGGTCCGGGAAATACCAAAAGTGGAACCTAGCTCAATCATGATCAATGCAGAGGAAGGGCAAGGAGGGGAGGTGCAAGAGAAACCTGGCTTCCCAATCCAAGGTTGGGATGGCCAACTGACCAGAGACTGCCCTTGGGAATTCAACCCCACAGAGAGATAAAACAGGAGGGAGGCTCCAGCCTAGTTTAGAGGCACTTCCACAGGAACACCGTTCAATGCGGGAGACAAGCAACAGAGGCCCTACACTGTCTAGCAACTGCTTCATGTGTGGACAACTTCCAATGGGATTGCCTATACACGGACTGCAATTCAGGGCAGATCTGGGTGGTGGAATCCAGAGCCCACAAGAAGGGACAAAAAAATCCGTGGTTTCTCTGCAGGTTAATGGGGTCATAATACAAAGGTGATACAAATGTATAAACAAAATCATATTTGACAAATCATAACATTTTCAGATACCTTACATGACATATCTGGTCATATTCCTTGCAATTTTATAATATTGGTATCAACAATATCATAAATGGTCACCCATATTCCGTAGTGTGTCACACTACTTAAATATATCATGTTAACCTGCTGAAAGTGTGGAAAGAACAGGAGGGACTCCTTGTCATTCCATTCCCTCCTGAGTTCAGTCCCCAGGCTATGATGGTTCCCCACGCAGAGACAGTAACAATCAGATAAGAGTTACTACTTGAACAGGACCAGCAGATATGGATGGGATGGTGCTGAGGAATTGATGTATTTTCTGCAACCCAAGGTTGGCCTCACCTGGTGTCTCACCATATAGAAACCAAACTCGGATGAAAACCATGGAAGAACGTGTGACCACTACCCAGGAAAACGTGGGCAACAGTGTGGCAGGAACTGCAGAATATGCTGACCCAGGGTCTGGTCGAGGAGTCACACAGCAAGAGGGACTGCCCGGTTTGGCCAATGCACATGGCAGAGGGGCATTGCTGGCACATGATGGCATATATAACATTAGTAGATGTGCAGGTGAATGAGCCCTTGATGGAGTGGCTGATGTGGTTGGGTCCTCTGATGGTGTCGCCAGAGTAGATATGGGGACAGAGTAGGCAACAAGGTTTGCTACAGGGATTGGTTCCTGGGTTGGTGTTTCTGTGGTGTGGTGTGTAGTTGCTGGTGAGTATTTGCTTCAGGTTGGGGGGTTGTCTGTAAGCGAGGACTGGCCTGCCTCCCAAGGTCAAACCGGACAGTCCCTCCACAAAAGAATAAATGGACACAAATCGGACATCAGGAATGGTAACATACAAAAGCCAGTAAGTGAACACTTCAATCTCCCTGGTCATTCTATTACAGATTTAAAAGTCACTATTAGTGAACAAAAAAACTTCAGAAACAGACTTCAAAGAGAAACCGCAGAACTAAAATTCATTTGCAAATTTAACACCATTAATCTGGGCTTGAATAGGGACTGGGAGTGGCTGGCTCATTACAGAAGCAGCTTTTCCTCTCCTGGAATTGACACCTCCTCATCTATTATTGGGAGTGGACTACATCCACCCTGATTGAATTGGCCCTGTCAATACTGGTTCTCCACTTGCGAAGTAACTCCCTTCTCTCCATGTGTCAGTATATAATGCCTGCATCTGTAACTTTCACTCTATGCATCTGAAGAAGTGAGGTTTTTACCCACGAAAGCTTATGCCCAAATAAATCTGTTAGTCTTTAAGGTGCCATCAGACTCCTTGTTGTTTTTGTAGATACAGATTGACATGGCTACCCCCTGATACTTGATTCATATTTGTGGCAACCTCTTAGCTCCCCCCTTCTTTTCAGAGACACCAAGGATATGCTCCTATTGGTAGCGTAGACTAAACTGGGGTTTTCTCTCTTCTTTATTTATTTAGGCTATAAAGCTTTTTGCAATAGCTATCCAAAATTCCCCTAGCACTGGTTTCCATAGTACTGACTTGTGTTACCTGCAGACGATCTACTGATGTACTATACACAGCTAATCTCTGTGAACCCAGCGGAATTAGCACAGGTCTCTTGCTTAGTCTTTTCTCTATTAATCTGCCATACTGCACTCAAAGGTGAGCAGGGGGACTACTCACTGAGAATTATCTACCATGTTGCACTACATTAAGGTGAACAAAGGAACCAGCATTCATTTAGTCTTTCTGGAATTTGTTCCTCTGATATCGTGAGGTTCACCCCAGACCAGAAAGGGGTTTTGTAACTGGTTGCCTCTGTGCTGTGCAGTTTTGGTTCAGAGCCCTGACACCAGCAGTGTGCACATAGCACAGTGGCCTCACTCTGACTTCCACCAGCTTGCAGGGTGACACCAACACCGTCCCCCAAGCCCTGAGTTCTTCCCAAAAATCTTTCCTTGTCACACTCCGCCCCTCTTACTGTAGCACCCACAAAACCTTGTCAAGTTCACTGCTCTTTTAAAGAGACAGTACACAGCAGCTTATTAACAGGATTGACAAACCCTCTACATCCATCAAGCTGGCTTATGATAAACGTAAAACAAGTTTTATTAACAAAGACATAGGTTTAAGTGATACCAAGTATAAAGACAGAAATGGTTACAAACAAAAGTAAAAATATGCTTCTAAGACTAAAACTCAGTGTCTTTTGTTCAAAGCAGTTTGTCTCACCACAGTCATTCTTCCAGAATGGCTGGCCCGTTCTTTAGCCAGGACCCACACATGGAATTCAAAGTGCTTGGGTTTTTTGACTCCTTAGGTAACCAATAATGATGGGGTTCTATCTCCTTTTTATATTATAGTAAGCCATTGAAAGGTACTTTGACAAGTAATCCCAGACAAAGTTTCTCTTTCCTGCTGGGGTGCAGACATTATGCTTTTTCCTCCCCCCTGGATAGCTTTGTTTGCCTAGTGTGTCCCCCTTCATTGTCTCTGCCTGATGACCAGGCTGGTCAGACAAGCAA
Source organism: Chrysemys picta bellii (assembly GCF_011386835.1). Lineage (NCBI taxonomy): Eukaryota > Metazoa > Chordata > Testudines > Emydidae > Chrysemys > Chrysemys picta. The sequence goes on along the minus strand of NC_088792.1, from coordinate 224,169,714 downwards.
ATACACATTCTTTTGTCTAGGGTAGACTGGGCTTATGCATTGCTTGCCATACATTTTAAGAACATAATTCTAGCACATATTTATATCTTTGTACACACCCTGTAAATATACCACACAAAGATTTTCAGAACCAGTGTGTTACTAGTTTGTAAAGGATACCTCACATCAGGGGTTCTCAACTTTTTCTTTCTGAGGCCCTTCCAACATGCTATAAAAACTCCAGGGCCCACCTGTGCCACAAGTTGTTTTCTGCATATAAAAGCCAGGGCGGCATTAAGGGATAGCAAGCAGGGCAATTGCCCAGGGCCCCACACCACAGCTAAGTTGCTTAGGCGTCTGCTTCAGCCCTGGGTGGTGGGGCTCAGAACCAGAGGCTTCAGCTCTGCGCGGCAGAGCTTAGGCTTTTGGCCCTGGCCCCCAGTGAATATAACACTAGTCCTGCTTGGCGGACCTCCTGAAACTTGCTCGTGGGCCCCTAGGGGGCCCAGACCCCTGGTTGAGAACCAGGGCCTTACGTGACATCTTTTTAGATACAGATTATGACAACAGTGTGGCAAGTGAAGTGAGTATGTTGGGCCTGACAAGAGTTGCTGACAGAGTTGGACCCAAAGGCCCCTTACCACACTTCCTGGCATTGGCAGCGTTCCATGGGGTGTCCAGTGCCCTCCATCTACAGCCTGAGGGAAGGGGGAGTAGATGGATGAGCTCCACAGAATGTGGCTGCTGGTGTGGTTTATAGGGACTCAGGTGCAATCTTCTATCGGGCACACTGCCCTTCTAGATTCTCTCCCCTCAGAGATGGGGGAGGGGAGTTGCTTGCCCTGGAACCAGTTCATTTCCAGTCCTGCTTGGCTCTTTCCCTTCCCACGGCAGAGGGCCCAACCCTACCTGGCTTGGGACCGCACTCTGCCCACAGAGCCAGCTGAGCTCCCCAATGAGACATTCAATAAAGGGGAATAAGACATGGATCTTTCCTTATGCTTATGGCTTTTCTCTCTGAAGCCTGCAGGGGCCCCAGCCACTGCAAACACCTCAGAAGGGGAAGCTGAGTTAGGGGACAGTTTTCCCAGAAAGCAAAACAGAGCCCAGGGACACAAATGGGAATTAGACAGACACATCAGTGAGTCACACTGCTAGTTAGAAATTTGAAATAAAGTTTGGAATTTCCTTCAGAAAGGTTCTGCAGCAGCAAGAGCTGGGTGAACAACCAGCCACGGGGAAGGCAAATAGACTGGAGGGAATTTCAGGGGGAAGGCTATTGCCCTGCTGCCAGGGACTGACAAATCTGGTCCTGCCCACAAGCCTCAAGCAGGCTGAAATACTCCTGGTAACAGGTCTGTGGACCCTAGCATGATGAACAATGACCACATAAATGTTTTCCAGCTGAACTGAGAGCTGCTTAACTCTGACTTTGGTAAGTCTTTGGTAGGTTTTCCCATACAGTAGCTTATTATGTTTAATTATTTAAGCATGGACCATAGATTTTTTATAAATTATTATTTTTTTTTTTCCAGAGAAACTCCATTTTCATTATTTGTTTCTGGAATTCGTTTGTACTAAGTACTAGATATCTCTCAATTTGTTTTGAATATTATGCAGGTTTGGAAAACTGATAAACACAAAAATACCTATTATAAAATATAATTTAGGTTCTGCATGCATATTTGAACAGAGCCTTGAACTCCTCTTAGACTGGTATTGTGACATGTATCATTCTGAAGGCAGCTTTCCCTAGATTTACAATAAGATCTTTGGTAATGAAAACTACTAAAGTTTCTTTTGTTATTTTAATTAAAGAAATACATCAATGTCGAAAATTTTATTATAAAAGTATTTTATTGACATATTTGCAACGAACAGGATGAAAACATATTTCTCTAAACAAAAAATGAAAGGAGAAAAAAATTAAACAGAAGAAATTTAACCAAAGCCAACAATTAGAGACAAAGGGAAATCAAGTCTATATTATTAGGAAGTCTAAAAAACCATGATCCGTTTCTTACTTGGGTATATATGCACTGAGTTCAGGATACATCTCGTCTGATTAGGTCACCAAAATAAACAGTTATTGTCTTCAATTTGTTATTGAGAAAATTTTGTTCTATTTCAACTTGACCTCCTGGCCCAGCTAAGGAAGCAACCTAAAAAGAATAAAAACAAATAAAAACAGAAAAACAAGCAATTTCAAAACATGTCTTTCATTCATCTCACAAAACCAAACATCATCAAAAGTGTTTTCTTTGCTACTATTAAAACGGGGACACATTCCTCAGTAACACTGAAAAATCTCCCCCTAAATATTTAAACAAACGAACAAACAACAAAACAATGGCTGATTAGTGTCTATGTGCCATTTGTGCCTCTGAAAAATCTCCCCCCTTCATAGCTATTAAAACAGTAGGACTACATATGTGGAAAAATGCCTGCTATTGTTTCACACTTCAGTGTTATTTAAAACAGGTTACCATAAATGTTAATTCTGAGGTACAGGACCCTCAGTGTTTTGAGAGCACTGCAGTTCGCCCATCTCACTTGCAGCAAACAGCAACAGTAAGGCACCAAAATGCCAGACAGTCCTGAAATTTTATAGATTATCAGGGCTAAATCTTAAGAATCAAGGAAAGGATGAAAGATTGCACGGGAGTTGACTGCTCAAGAAAAAATATGGGATGAGAAAAACGTGTCACAAAAAAACCCTTGACTAGACACTTTTTTTTTTTTATTTTAAAGTCTCACACAATGTTTAGAATAAAACAGCTAGCAAACTGACTGGCTGCTGTTGAATGTTCCAGATAGAAATCCTAGTCCCATTGAAGTCAATGGCAAAACGTCTATTGAATCTACTGATGTTCAGTTACTATGCTTTGCACATCCTTAATGCTCCACTAATTTTAAAGGAATATTTACAGGACAGTAGCAAAGCGAACTTGGTGCAGCAGGTGCTCTCATTCTATGACGATAGCATTCAGCAATTGTGTTCTTCCTACTTCATATTTACAGTATGCAGTACCATTGTGTCAAGTGTGAGCAATCGGAAATACTTGTTTATTACAGCAGTACATGTGATGGACTACCACAAGAAGGAAAGAAAAAATATAGGGAAGGTAATTGAAAATGTATCTTTAAAGAAAAAAAAGCAAAGGTACCCTTGAAGACCCTGATCTGGCAATGTGCATGGGCAGGCAGCTGTGCCGATGCAAGGCCTCCTTGATTTCAGTGTGGTTCCACGCATGTGCTGCAGTCTGCCTGCGGCGGTTAAATGACTGGGTGGCACCCAATGTGATAAACTGATATACTTTACTGTCTTTGCCTCGGTTTTGCATTCAAATTGCTCCCAAGAAAGCCAAGGTACAAAGTGATTCTATGCTGACTAAAATGTGAAGGTCATGGACTGCAAGCCTGCAGTAAATTTTAACTGACCTTTAGACCAAGAAGTCCATGGCAGCAGCTGCTAAAATGCAAAATTAAGTATGCACTGTTACCTCTTCTAAACTCCTTTGAGACTTATACATGAGTTTATATTTAAACATGCTGAACTTCCTCTTATTTTTGTATTAGTAAAAAACCAGCTACTGTAATAGAGAGGAAATAACATTAATTTAAATTCTACTTGTGAACTTTTTTATTCAAATCAATGACTACATATTAATCTGAAACAGACATTTATTTTCTTACTTACAGCAGCAGACAAAAACAAAAGCATTAAAAGCTTTTTCATCCCACAGTTTAATGTTAATAAGAAAAGACACTGTTCTTGTCAAAATGCAACCTAACACTTAAGGCAAAAAAGCAGAAGCTGACTGAAGTATTTATAAATAGCACAAGAATCTGAATTTGGCAAGTGGTCAGGAATGTTAAATGTTCTGACTTATTTTTTCTTACTTGAAGTTTTAATGGCAAAGTTGTTAACATCTAAGGTCAAAACAAATGTAAGGAGGTTAGTTTTGTGCTACTCTTCTTTAAGAATTCTGTATAAGAAAAAGCAGTAATCATCCCTTCAACAGTGTTGGAATATGTATGTTTTATAATTAGATTTGTTTAAGTTAATACATAAATATTTTGGAAGAGACTACTCAGTATGAGAGCAGGTACCTACACAATGCCAGCAAAAAGGCATTTCAATATAATTTCAACACACTTAGGAATAGAATTTGCAGAAATGTTTCTGTGCATGACTAATGAATTCCTACTAAACAACAGAAGCATTTAATAAAAGTGTTTGATAAAGTCAAAAAAAAAAAGACTGATTTCTTTAATTTTTCCAGCTTCCTAGTAAGCCAAATGGAAACTACACAACAGTGTATCAATACAAAGAAAAATAAAATGTTGGACTTAGCTGAAATGCAGGACATATGCGTTGAAGAAAGATAGCACATACTGAAGCACATCTGAACAATTACACTGTGTGTGGCTATTTATAGTTTCATACTATTAGATCGAGGATGAGTATAGTTACAATTTCATTCAACCACTAAAAATACTTTAAACAAAGTGTGACAAGATTCCGTGAAGCCAATTAAATATATAAGTTTAAACAATATAAGGAAATTAAACAAAATGTAGTATAAAAGTCTCAAGATTCCAGAATGCCATGAACTACACAGATTGTCTGCTCAAATCCCACCCACACTCTATGCTAATTCCTCAACCTTCTTTTTGTTGAGGGGAGGTCCAGAGAAACAAACAGAATACAGTACAGAAGTGCTGCTCGCTCATATGGAACAACCTGCATGCAGGAAAAAAATCTAAGAACATTTTCCAGTTACGTTCACGTACAAAGTACTGGAGATGTAATTACATACAAGATACTTGCCGGCAATTCTAATCAGCAGGGTTCAATGAACCCTGACAGTTATAGAGGGGGAAAAAACACAGCATTACACAAGACTAACTACACACTAATTGACAAATGCTTTTAAAAACTTCAATTACTGCCTTCCTCAATCCCTATTCCCCCCTTTGTTATTTCAAAACATTCTGTTCTTTCATCTCCCATTATTCTTAGAAATATCAATATGCACCTCCCATTATTCTTAGTAAAATTATTTAAAAAAAACCAACCCGAATTTTCTGACATTTCTCCTTTCTACTGTAGTTACATTTTAAATAATATAAGGGGATGTGAAAAAGGAAATATGAGCATGAAAGTAGATCTGGATAGCTACGTTATCTTAGACAATGATTAAAAAATATGGCTCTTTTTAGGTTAGCAATTAAGGTAATGTGCAAACTTACTATATAGGCTGAGAGTACATGATCCATCATGGAATGTTTCTCTGTCCTCTTCTTTTTCTCCTACTTTCTTCAGACCTAAATTCCTTAAAGCAGCTAATCTAGGCATCAATTTCCTCCACTAGCTGGACTTACAATGCATAGACTCCCCTAAAATGCCCAACTTCTTTGATTGCTCACACTGCCATTTTGCTTTCTCTAAAGAATCAGTCTTACAACTGTGCTATGGCACCCATGTCAATTTATACAATATGTAGATAGAAAATTAAAATTAATATTCCAACAACCTAGGAGCTAACAAAAATCCTAACCTATTAAGGAAAGATGATATTCTTTAAATGCTTTGGGCTTTACACAGAATACAACGAAATTCCAATTACTCGCTATCCTTTCAGGCAACATTTTTCATGTAAATACTTTAAAGACCCAATGAAGAATGACAACTACACCTCTACCTCGAATAACGCTGTCCTTAGGAGCCAAAAAATCTTACCGCGTTATAGGTGAAACCGCGTTACGTCGAACTTGCTTTGATCCACCGGAGTGTGCAGCCCCGCACCCCCGGAGCACTGCTTTACAGCATTATATTCGAATTTGTGTTATATCGGGTTGCGTTATATTGAGGTACAGGTGTACATATGGGATCCCCTCAAAACTCTTGTGTTATTTAAAAACTGAGATAAGCCCAAACCAAAATCCCAGATCCAAGCACCTTGAAATTTAGCAAATCCAGAACTGATCCTGTGATTCTTTCTATTTTGTCTTGAGTCTTCATTAAATACTAGAGAAGCTGAGTTTGTTTTATAGAGGAGATCCATTTTAAAAGCAAAATACAGTAAGTATAGTTACCTGGCAAAATCTATGAATCTAAGTACTTCTCCTATGCCAATCAGTGCACATTCAAATTAACATAAAATCTCCCTGTCTCTCACTCTTTGCCTTTAACTATTCGGAAGGGAAGTTGTAAAAGATCCCAAAAGTGGGACTGTCCCTATAAAATCGGGACATCTGGTCATCCTACTTTGCTATGTCTTGGACCTTGTCTAAAAAGCAATGCTAACCAAAGGGATCAGCAGCAGTTTTAAGGACCAGCTCCTCACAAAGCTACAGAGATAGAAATGCATGTCATACAACATCTGAAAGCTGGGTTAAGCTACTCAACATTATTGTCTATGCCTTGTAGGTCATGAGAGAGACTATAATCCAGGGGTCGGCAACGTTCGGCACACGGCTCGCCAGGGTAAGCACCCTGGCGGGCCGGGCCAGTTTTATTTACCTGCTGACGCGGCAGATTTGGCCGATCGCGGCCCCCACTGGCCGTGGTTCGCCGTCCCGGGCCAATGGGGGCGTTGAGAAGCCGCAGCCAGCACATCGTTCGCCGGCGCCGCTTCTCGCCGCCCCCATTGGCCTGGGACGGCGAACTGCGGCCAGTAGGGACCGCGATCGGCCGAACCTGCCGCGTCAGCAGGTAAATAAAACTGGCCCGGCCCGCCAGGTTGCCTACCCTGGCGAGCTGCGTGCCGAACGTTGCCGACCCCTGCTATAATCAAATCTCATGCTTCAGCGGGTTGTCTGCAGGGGTCAGGAAGGAATTTTTTCCCCCAACACATAATTGGCTAGGTGTGTTCTGGGTTTATTTGTTCTCCCCTTCCTCTGAAGCATCAGGGATTGGCCACAGCTGAAGACAGGACACCGTACAGGATGGACCAGTGCTCCTAAGGTATTCAGAAATTCCTCTTTCTAGATGCCTGGATGGTGCGTCTTGCTCACATACTGATTGCCAGACTTAGGTTGGGAAGGACTAGCAGGACCCCTGGAAGTTTCTCCTCCTTCCCCTGCATTGTGGGGTGTGGTTTGCGTGCTGGGATCATGCAGACATCTCTGACCTAATCAATTTCCTGTCATTACAGGGGCCTCAAGCATTGGTGATACTTTAGTCTGTCCTGTTCTCTGCCAGTTTAGTCTCCTGAGGACTGAAATGCCTTATTCTAAGAAAAGCCTTTGGGCTTAATATAGGGGTATATGGAGGAAATGTAATGGCTTGTGATATACTGGTGGTCATACAAAATGATGTGATGGTCCTTTCTAGACTTAAACTCTATGGAAAAATATTCTATGAAAAAATGCAGTGGGTGCATGCCTAGAATTTGATATTTCATGCTTTAGAGATTAATGTTGCCATGGAAAATGTGAAGTGAAATGCTGTGGACAGCTACAGTCTTGGTTTATGCTTGTAAAAGAAATCCTGCTTTCACTGCACATTTAATGAAACAGAATTGGATTTTATTTTGCACAAGACTTTAGCTGACACCTGGGCAGTTTGCCTAAATCTTTTCCTTAAATTCAGAGGGAACTCCCGTGCAGCCACTGAGTAATAACTTATCTGCAGCCATCTTATAAACCATCATCCTGAGAATTTTTGTCGTGCTGTTCCGGTTATTATTCCAAACATGAGTATTTTGTTGGCTCTGTCAGCTTTACACAATGATGATTCATTTGGCCAACAAATCACCAATTAATAGCTCCCCTTCCAGTAAAGTCTCTTGTGTTCATTTTTCCTCACCTTATCTAATTGCTTGTGAAGTTTAATATTTTTTTTATAAAGCAGAGTTAAAGTGAAATGAGATTTGCTTAAGTGCTAAAAGCTAAAGCACAAGTCATTAGATGTTCCCCAAAAAACAGAAGTAGCACTGCTCCTTTTCTTCTGTAGTATTAAACTAATATGCTGTACCAAAAACCTCAGCTGAAGAGAAGAATTTTTGATGAATGTTTTTGTGGCAACTAACAGGAAAAGACCTTTCCTCTTAATAAAAAACAACAACACAACATTTCAGTTTATGGAAGCCAAAGTTCTGTTAAAATATCATTGGGAAGCCACTGATATAGAAATTAAAATAGACTCTTTCTTTATGGTTAAAAGCAAAAGTCCACCCTGCTCTTGATGAATATTTCACACCACTATTTTTTAGATACTTCAGTATTTACTGATAAACAGCTGGTGCAAATATCTTACAACGTAAATAGCAAACAGCAAGTTAAGAAGATCTTAACTTGCTGAAGCTCAGAAGATCTTTAGTGGACAATATGAATCATCAGCACAAAGGCAACATACCTGAAACCCTTCAGAACCCCAGGAAAGAGTTACATTCTGGCCTCCCAATTTAACGTATAAGCATTTTCCCTCTGAAACCACATGTTTACTCAATTTACAGAGAGATTTGTTTCTGTCTGGAACCCACTTTGATTCTCAAATTAGTTTTTACTGGTTTCCTTTTTGTTTGAACAATAGAAGACATTTTGTTTGTAGTTTTTATGGACAGGTTTTAACAATATCATTATACCCTGTATTGCCTAGTCTTAACATATCATATAGAAGCTCAATACTATCTTGATTGATTTGGCTTATTAGGATAATATCATAAAGGTGAAAGACCATATCTGAAAATTTTTGCACCCTGCTGCTTTTGCAAGAGAACAAACCACCTAATTTTATTTTTTCAAACCAAATAAGAAGCCTCTTGGGATGTAGATAAATACACTCTAATCTTTGCAAAAACTTTCATGAAAAATATGTTTCTAGACCTAACATGATTGATCCTAATGTCAATCACTTACAGAGTGTAACTCCACATAATTCACCACCAATTATTATATATTAGTTGTATTAACATAGCACCCAGGGGCCCCAATTATAGATCAAGACCCCTTTTGTGCTAGGTACTGTACAAACATGGAACAAGAAGACAGTCTCTGCTCCATATGGCTTAATATCAAAATAATCTATTTTAAGTGAAAATATTTGAGTAAGAACACTGGGAGATCTAGGCCTGTTCTGCACTACAAAGTTAGGTCGATGTAAGTCGCCTTGCGTCAACCTATTTATGCATGTGTCTATGTTCAAAATTTGTCTCCGGCTAACATAAGCATCCCATGACAGAGAGACAGTGAAAGCACCTCCCTGAGCAGCACAGAGCCATGGTCAACCTACTTTGGTCAATGCAGTGCGAGCGTAGACTCCGCATTATTCGAAGCAGTGCACTCAAAGCCAGTTAAGACTAACTTGATGGTTAGACAGAGTGCTGAGATGTGACAGGTGGGTCAGCACTCTGACCACTGTAGCCTGAATTGGTTCCCTAGTAATGGCTGATTGAATAATTAGCTAATCAGAAGGAGAGGCTAGGGAGGTAAGGAACTAATTAGACCTCAACAATTAGACCTGAACCACCTGATAAAAGCCAAGAAGGAAGTGTTATGTGGGGAAAGGAGGACATGGCTAGCTGAGCCTAGAATGAAGGCACTCCTTAGAGAGAGGGAGATCTCCTCTCCTTTTAGGGCCCTAGCAAAGGAGGGCTGAAAGAAGCAGAGGTTAAAACTGTGATGTTGCACTGTACTGGGGCTGGTGATTGGGTTTAGAATAAAATGCAGCCTACATACAAGAAGAAAGTGGGTCTGAGCAGTTTCTGGGGCATCAGGACAGAGCATGGCCCTGTCACGATGGGCAAAACCCACTTACCCCATTATTTCCTTCTAGAATATTTTTTTTTTTCTGAAGATGGTGAAAGCTGCAGAGATGTTAAGGGAAACTATAGAGGGAGCAAGGAGACCATAGAAGGAATGGGAGGGCACTAGTAGTTGCCAAGGAAGTAAGGAATTACAGCTAGATGTGGAAAATATTTGGATAAACTGGCTTTCTATACAGCTTAAAAGATAGCAAAGCTACACAAAGTTATTTGGGAAAATGGCTTTTGTATGGAAAATCCATCTGTGGCTTAACCTTTATGGAGGAATATACTATGCTCATCCTTATAATCCTAACAGGCGCATGCTGAGAAAACTTATCTCCTAACTATCAGCTAAAAAGCTCTAATAGAGAGCTCTGTGAAGCAATATAATGGTTTAACATAAATCACCATTCGTACACTGCTTTGAGGCTACCTTCACCCTCACCCTTTGTAACAAAGAAGGGCAAAATGGGAAATCATTATTACTAATGTTTTCTGAAAAGAATCCTGCTCCCTCTCTCACCCCCATAACATTTTCATTGAGGGGAGGGGGGAGAGGAGAACCACTGTTGAAAATAATCAGTGCATATTACTTTAGAAGGCCAATGAAAGTTTGCTTGTTGGGAATAACAAGGGTGCTTTCATGGTTGCTAACCCAGAATTGTCATTAGTCTTGATAGTTAAAGATTGCAATCACCTTTGCTGAAATAATGTGGAGTAGGTTGAATAAAATCCAGTGATAGGAAGACAATTTACAGCAGGTTAATTATTGTATGCTGAGATCAAGATTTTCCAAAGGGACTAGTGATTTTGGGTCTCCAATTTGAAACACCTTAAAGCAGTGATTCTCAAACTTATTTGCTCATGCCCCCCCTTCTTTGTGTCTGTAGTAGTTTACCCCCCCGGCCACATAAGTACATATACAGATAAACAAAAAATCAACATGCAACTCTCACTAAATATTAAAAACATTAAGGCATTGATTCAAACAGAGCCAATGATCCATTGGAATAAGAGGAAAAGCAAAACTGCTTGTGGTCGATGCTTACAATTAAATGTGCACACCCCATCCTAGCAAACGGATTAACATATAGATGGCAACAACTTTGTATAACGCTGTGCAAGCTTAACAGAAATCCATCAAAATGCACAGCCCCAGCTGAGGAACCTGATATGTCTGGACGAATCAGCTTGGCTAATTATTCATTGCTTTGGGTAAAGTACATTCTCCCCCCCCCCCCCCCCCGTAACACTTCTCACGTCCTCTCCCCCAGAATATATTCCGGGGGGGGGGGGGGCGAGCACAGTTGGAGAACCTTTCCCTTAAAGGGACCCAATTTTCAGAAGGTGAATGCTTAGCACTTTCTGAAAATCAGATTTCAAGATCTCAAGCTGAGCACCCAAAAACGGAGGCTCCCAAAAATAGATACTCTTGCAAAACTTGACCCAAATTATTTTAACCTGTGAAAATTGTTTACTGGACTAAGGGCACTTTGTAACAGTTGTTTTTAATTGTTTTATAATTGCATGCCCTATTTACAGAACTGAAAAGAGACCCTGTTAAGAAATAAGGACAATTCATGGTAACGCATATTATAAACGGTCTTTTTGCTAAAAGGGAAAAAAAATGTGTTTTCTAAAGTAAATATTCACTCATAATTACTGACCTTGTATGCAATTTGATTATTTTTAAAATTAAAAATAGGATACTCAAGTGCTCAGAATATAGTATCATGGAAGCTAATTAAGCAGAGTTAAGAGTGGCTAGTGATAATCCAAATTCCACAAGTTTCTTGGTAACTAGCCTCTAACAATATTGGTTGGGCTGGTAAAAAAATCATATTAAGTTGATACTTGAATTGGAAAACCAATTTTACCACCTGTGGGTGATTTGCACTAGGTGTTCTCCCATCATTTTATTAAAGCTATTCTAATTCTCTTTCTTTTTGCCAGGTTAAACATCCTACACAGTTTTAATCAGAGGTGTCACCTGCAGGATTTCAGTAGAACATATGAGGAGGGCCACTCCACAAAACCAATTTCATTTTTACCATTTAATGATAGAATAGATGTCTCAAAGTTAACTTTTGTGTTGTTTAAGATAACACTGGACAGAAACCTCATGAATGTGTCATGTTAGGACCTAACTGTGATAAGTTCTCCTTCTAAGGTTATGTCTACATTATGCACCTTTTAGCGGCACAGCTGTGCCGCTAAAAGGTGCACAGTGTAGCTACTCTTTCGTCGGTAAATTTTTTGTCATTCAGGGTGTGTGCATTTTTTTCACACCCCTGAACGACAAAAGTTTAGCGATGAAAGTCCAGTGTAGATGAAGCGTAAGAGTCAGACCATATATGTGTGTACCAGAAAGAGCATCTCCTCCAACCTAGGTCAACTCTTAGCAAAGGTATTAACAGTCTGAGAGAAAGGAAAACAGGTCAATATTACTCCTGGGGGAATTCTGTGCATCTGCGGATGCACAGAATTAATCTGTCTCACATAATTTTGTATTTTCCTACATAAAAAACATTTAGCCTAAGAAGTGCTGCAGTTCCGTCTTTTGCCCACCAGGCTGTGTTCGTGCCAGCTGTTCTAGTGCCATAGTGGCCTCTGGTGGGTAAAAGGCAGAACTGCAGCACTTCTTAGGCTAAATGTATTTCATATGGGAAAATGCAAAATTCTATGCCCAGTGTTGCAGAATTCCCCCAGGAGCAAAATTCATCACTGACCCCTGCCCACGGATCCAGGTTAGAACAGAGTGGGGCACACAGGGCTGCTGGGAGGGGGTGTCACAGACTGGGGTTCAGAATGGCAAGTGGGGGAAGACAGCCTGGAGCATTGGCTCAGGAGCTAGTGGGGTGACAGCATTAAGTCTGGGGATGGGGGAGGGGAGCTGCAGACCCCTCTGGGGATGAAGGGATGGGGAAGACATGCCTGACTGAAGGGGAGAAACTTGGGGTCAGACAGGGTCTGCATGGGGCAGCTTCCTAACACCCTAACAATCCCATCTCCTCTCCCACAAAGAAAAACCTCCCACCCACACCCAACACCCTCCAGGTTCACTCCTAGGCTCCTTCCCTCTCCCTCAGCTCCTCTGTTACCCCTGACTCCGGCAAGCCTTTGCACTGCTTCTGACAGGTGCAGGAAATACAGTTCTATATTGTAATTTAAATGAATTGTACAAAGTTCCATATTAATATACATAGTAAGGAATCTATTTGTCAAAAAAATCTTTTTTTTTTGTCTGCATTGTTACAGACATACTTGCTGACAGATATTTTGAAATAAATTAACAAAATAATAGTAACTCGCATGATTATATTGTGTTATTTTCATAAATAGAATATGCAGAATTCTCAAATATAGTGTGCAGAATTTAAATTTTTTCGGCACAGAGTTCCCCCAGAAGTACAATATGCACAACAATATGCTCTTTCTTAGCAAATATAAAAGGTTGCAACATTTCAAGAGACAGTAGCAAAATCTCCTAAGAAAAAACAAGCTATGAAAAGAGCCAGCACTACTACCTTGGGGCAAGTTCTGCTCCTGATCCTGATGGTTTTACTACTTGGTTTGAAAAAACATTGTAAGTGAAAAAGTCACCAGGAGAAGTTAGTGGGGTTTCTTCACCTATCTGAATGTTCACAGAGTTTCCACTGTGCTTGATTTTGAAAACTGTAAAACAAACAAAACAAATACTCTAAAGAGAACAAGGAAGTCTCTTTAAAGCTGTGACTCTAATCCTTTTCTTTAAACTTGTCTCTCCGGAAGAGTTTTTCCAGGTGAAATTTTGTGCCATGGTATGTAAACGTACAACTAGCAACCAATTAAAATGACCTCTCAATCCAAGCGTTGTTAAATCGTTTGATTGATAGTTTTGATACTTTGAAAATGCTAGTTCTGGATTTTTTATTTATTTATTTTTTTAAGAGAAAATGTACTCGGTGCATTAAAACCCTGATGCAAGGAGATTTAGCACATGCAGTATGTCACACATATAAAGAGTGTAGGGCTGTCAAGCGATTAAAAAAATTAATTGTGATTAATTGCACTGTTAAACAATAATTGAATACCATTTATTTAAATATTTTTGGATGTTTTCTACATTTTCAAATATACTGATTTCAATTACAACACAGAATACAAAGTGTACAGTACTCACTTTATATTTATTTTTGATTACAAGTATTTGCACTGTAAAAAAACAAAAATAGTATTTTTCAATTCACCTATTACAAGTACTGTAGTGCAATCTTTTTATCATGAAAGTTGAACTTAAAAATGTAGAATTATGTACAAAACCCCCCTGCATTCAAATATAAAACAATGTAAAACTTTAGCACCTACAAGTCCACTCAGTCCTAGTTCTTGATGTTCAGCCAATCACTCAGACAAACAAGCTTGCTTACATTTGCAGGAAATAATGCTGCCCTGATAGTGAGAACAGGCATTCTCATGGCACTGTTGTAGCCGGAGTCGCAAGATATTTACGTGCCACATGCGCTAAAGATTCATATGTCCCTTCATGCTTCAACCACCATTCTCGGGAACATGAGTCCATGCTGTCCTGCTCGATAACCATCCAAAGCATTGTGGACCAACACATGTTCATTTTCATTATCTGAGTCAGATGCCACCAGTGGAAGGTTGATTTTCTTTTTTGGTGGTTCAGTTTCTGTAGTTTCCACATCGGAGGGTTGTTCTTTTCAGACTTCTGAAAGCATGCTCCATACCTCGTCCCTCTTAGATTTTGGAAGGCACTTCAGATTCATAAACCTTGGGTCGAGTGCTGTAGCTATCTTTAGAAATCTCACATTGGCACCTTCTTTGTGTTTTGTCAAATCTGCAGTGAAAATGTTCTTAAAATGAACAACATGTGCTGGGTCACCATCCAAGACTGCTATAACATGAACTGTATGGCAGAATGTGGGTAAAACAGAGCAGGGGACATACAATTGTCACCAGTTCAGTCACAAATTTAATTAACTTGTTATTTTTTTAACGAGTGTCAGCAGCATGGAAGCATGTCCTCTGGAATGGTGGCCAAAGCATGAAGGGGCACGAACGTTTCACATATCTGGCACGTAAATACCTTGCAATGTTGGCTACAAAAGCGCCATGCAAGTGCCTGTTCTCACTTTCTGGTGACATTGCAAACAAGAAAAGGACAGCATTATCTCCTGTAAATGTAAACAAACTTGTTTGTCTTAGCGATTGGTTGAACAAGAAGTAGGACTGGGTGGACTTGTAGACTCTGAAGTTTTAAATTGTTTTGATTTTGAGTGCAGTTATGTAACAAAAAAAATCTACATTTGTAAGTTGCACTTTCATGACAAAGAGATTGCACTACAGTACTTGTATCAGATGAACTGAAAAATAGTATTTCTTTTATCATTTTTACAGTGCAAATATTTGTAAGCAAAAATAATATACTCTTTGATTTCAATTACAACCCAGAATACAATATGTATGAAAGGGTAGAAAAACATCCAAAATATTTAACAAATTTCAATTGGTATTCTACTGTTTAACAGTGCGATTAAAACTGCAATTAATCGTGATTAATTCTTTTGAGTTAATTGTATGAGTTAACTGTGATTAATCGACAGCCATAAAGAGTGCTTAAAAACAAGGAAATTAAGATTTATAATTAGCACAGATAGAAAGAACCTTTTTAAAAAAAAGTTAAAAACAGGTCTTTTATATTTTACTGGGGCTGTTCATCTTCAATTTGACCTAAAAATGCAACACATGAAAAATTATTCTTGTAACAAGAACACAATCATAGGCAGGTAAATTTGATGGGATTTCAAAAAACCAAAACAGTTTCTTTAACACTTTTCCACATGTTTTATTAATACTACTGCTCCCTCTAGAGATAGAAGAATGAACTGAAGAGAAACAATTTGATTAACTGCACCTTATCAAGGGCTAGTCTACTCCACTAGTGTGCCAAACAACAAAGGTTATCTTCCATATATGCATGTAGAATTAATACTGCTTATCAAATATTCTCCATGTGCTGGCCATGTACAACATAGCACAAATTGGCTTGGTACATTATGGATTTTTTCCCTCCTTTCTCTAGTTAATAAAATAAATAAAATCAGGAATTGGCCGCTCCTGTAGGCAAGATACCAGACTTGAAGGACCAATGACCTGATCCTGTATGACAAATCTCATAAGAAGTTCTCGAGGGATGCGACTGCCTATTCTACTTCTTTTTGTGTTTTGCCACCTTGTACACTCCAGGACTAAACAACTGTAATGTTATTTAAGTAGTGAGGGGAAGGAGCAATGAAAACTAAAAACCATTTGTTTGTTTTCTTATATCCTGAACAAAACATTCTAAAAAAACCTGCTGTTTACAAACTGGGATGGGCACAATTTTTCAGGAATAATCCTTCTGCATTAGTACTTACTGTAACACTGTATGGAATATGGGTGACCATTTACATTATTGATACCAATATTACAAAATTGCAATGAATCTTACAAGATATGCCATATAAGATATCAGTGGCAAAGTTATAATTTGCTAAGTATGATAATCTTGTTTATATGCATGTATCATCTTTGTATCATGAGTTATAAATACACATAATATATCTGAGGGATAGCTCAGTGGTTTGAGCATTGGCCTGCTAAACCCAGGGTTGTGAGTTCAGTCCTTGAGGGGGCCACCTAGGGATTTGGGGCAAAATCAGTACTTGGTCCTGCTAGTGAAGGCAGGGGGCTGGACTCGATGACCTTTCAAGGTCCCTTCCAGCTCTAGGAGATACGATAGGATATCTGCATTTCAAACCTGTGCTGTGTTTCTGGGTGACACCCTCAGACACTGGCATCAGCACTATCTAGTCTGTTTGATAGCCCATCAGGGGCAATCAGCTGTATAATGACCCCATTGAGAGAAACCAGGGGCTATGCCTTTGAGTCAGCAGGACATGTTTGGACATGTCTGTGCACAGGGGACTCCCAAGAGCTTTACCATGCCCATGTGCTGTGAGCTTGTGTTTGGGACAGAGGATATATCCTTTGCCATGTGGCTTTTACAAAAAGGGAGCTGCATCACCCAGGGCGGGTGCAACCACTAGGCGAACTAGGCGTTCGCCTAGGGCGCCAAGTGCTTGGGGGCGCCAAAAAGCGGTGCCCTGGCTCGGCAGGGAGGAGCCGCGTTTTGGAGGCACCGGAGAGCCAGAGCGTTGGCTTGTGGGGGCAGCGAGCCCCAGCCATGGAGGAGCCAGCGTGGCGCGGGGGAGTGGGGGGGTGGAAGGGGGCAGCCCTGCAAAGGCGTCGGCGCCGCTAGCGGGAAGCAGCTGTGCCCCCCACCCCTCCTGCCCAGGCTGTGGCCCAGTGCCCGCACCCGGGGGCTCCTGCAGGCTGCAGCAGATGCATGTGGGCGATGGCCCCCATGCGCCCCCCGGCTTCCCCCTTGCTGCTCTCGGGCTCTGCAGCTCCTGGGCATGTGAGCCGCCGCCGCAGGGGCCCTGAGCCTGCTCCGGGAGGGGCAGCAGCGGCTCACACTCCCAGGAGCTGCAGAGCCCGAGCGCAGGGAGGTGGGACCTGGGGGAGCACGGGGGCCGTCGCCCGCATGTATCTGCTGCAGGAGCCTTCGGGGGCGTAGGGGGCAGCCAGGCCGCAGCCCGGGCATGCTCACCACACTCGGGTTCTGCGGCTCCTGGGCGTGTGAGCCGCCACTGCCCCTCCTGGAGCAGGCTTCGGGCCCCTGCACCCCAGAGGTGGCGGCTCACATGCCCAGGAGCCGCAGAGCCCGAGCGCGGTGAGGGGAGTGCAGGGGGGGCGCATGGGGGCTGGCGCCCGCATGCATCCACTGCAGCCTGCAGGAGCCCCCGGGGGGGGCGTCGGGCCGCAGCCTGGGCAGGAGGGGCGGTGGGCGCGGCTGCTCCCCACTAGCGGCACTGCTGCCTTTGCAGGGCTGCTGCCCCCCTGCACCTCGCCGGCTCCTCCATGGCTGGGGCTCACCGCCCCCGCAAGCAGGATGCTCTGGCTCTCCGGAAGGCGGCTCCTCGCTGCCAAAGCGGCCCAAACCCGGCAAAGCCAGTGAGTGGACTCGGGGAGGGGGCCACCGGGGTGGGGTAGGGAGGGCTCGTGGGGGCGCTGTGCACTCTCCAGGGGAGTTCAGGGGTTGGGGAGGGGGGAACCTGCTCTGGGAAGCAGCCCCTGGGCACGGCTGGCCCCTAGGGTCTATAAAGGCTCGTTGGGATTTGTCCCTCAATGAATCGATGTGTAAGGGGGCGGAGGGGCAAGGTGGAAGTTTTGCCTAGGGCGCAAAATATCCTTGCACCGGCCCTGGTATCACCTCCATTTTGTCTTCAATCCTGCTTCTCTGATTGCTTTGACCATTTAACAATTCTCTTCTTGTTCTTTTCTTTTCTAATAAACCTTTGTTTTAGATCAGGAGTAGGCAACCTATGGCACGTGTGCCGAAGGCGGCATGTGAGCTGATTTTCAGTGGCACTCACGCTGCCCGGCTCCTGGCCATTGGTTTGGGGGGCTCTGCACTTTAATTTAATTTTAAATGAAGCTTCTTAAACATTTAAAAAACCTTATTTACTTTACATACAACAATACTTTAGTTATATATTACAGACTTATAGAAAGAGACCTAATAAAAACGTTAAAATGTATTACTGGCACACGAACCTTAAATCAGCGTGAATAAATGAAGACTCGGCACACCACTTCTGAAAGGTTGCCGACCCGTTTTAGATACTAAAGGATTGGCTGGCAGAGAGGTATTCTGGGTAAGATCTAAACTAGTATTGATCGGGTAATATAATGTCTGGTCCTCTGGGGATCAGAAGAACATTTTATACAGTTTTAAATACAGTTTAGAACAGAGTTTTAAATAACTTCTCACTTTACTGGACCTATTTGCTGACTGGGAGCCAGAGACTGGAATGCAATAAAGGGGGCTGTGTGATTTCTTTTTTTCAGCTTCTTAATAACCAGTGTGGGGGATCAGGAGCACAGTTTGTGATTGATTGGTGAATCTAACTACAGTGTTAACCATCAGTTAGAATCTACTCTCCTTTTTGCAGCCTGCCCAGACCGTGGCATTTTCAGTGTGGGCTACCCTAGGCACCTCGGGTCACACTTACCACAGACCTTTTCACATTACAGACAGAACTGGTAGTGATGCCTATAGTTGAGGGAGCCTAACACTCTATGATTCCATTTTCAACTGCTCGTAAAACTCGCCCAAAGCTTAATTTTTCAGCCAGAAGTTTTCCATGCTTGCCCTTTGTCTCAAGGTGAATACACCTGTACCCCAATATAACGCTGTCCTCGGGAGCCAAAAAATCTTACCGCGTTATAGGTGAAACCACGTTATATCGAACTTGCTTTGATCCGCCGGAGTGCGCAGCCCCGCCCCGCCGGAGCACTGCTTTACTGCGTTATATCAGAATTTGTGTCATATCGGGTCGCGTTATATCGGGGTAGAGGTGTATTTTATTTTAAAGTTTCAGCTCAAATGGTTCAGCCACCATGCATCATAATAGTATATGAGGATGTAGTTAAAAACTGTTTGTTCTACAAGAGGCATGCCTCATTCAGTGCACAGGATGGACAGCGAATGAGAGAGAGTTGTAAGAAGAGTATGGATGTTCTCTTGAGGTTAAGGCAGTAGCGTGAGACAGAAGAGGGTTGGATTCTATTCCTGATTCTGCCCAAGGCTTCTTTTATGATTCACAGATTCTGAGGCCAGAAGGAATCATTGTGATCATCTAGTCTGATCTGGGTTACATGCTGCCTATATGTGAACAAGCAATTGTATAGGTAACTAATGTCAGCTCTGCTTCTAGCAGCACACTGATATTCTAGAGCCCAAAAACATTGTTTACTTTGTACATTACCTAAGATGCTACTCAAGTTGGTATTCCAGGATGTATAATGATTTTCTTCAGCTTTCTTTATGTACTGAAAATCTGAACACTGAGCTTTGTTATTCAACAACTCTCCTCAAGTCCAGCGCTGGTTAAAGACACATGCTATAACTGGTTTGATTGATATGAAGAAGCATTAGTTAACACCCTGCCAGAAGGATAGGAGTTTGGAGGAGAGCGGCACACAAAATTGAGAGAGTAACGTACTGTTGTTTTAGAATGCAGTAAGGAAAAACAAACTGACATGAGTTATTCACTATCCAGTTTCCCAATATGTTAAGATATGTTGTAAAGGTAGAAGTTATTAACTACAGGCCTCTACTACAACAACTGATTCATTTGAATAAGGTTAAAAGATAAATTTATATCAGAAAAGTTGCTTCTGAAAAGCTACTTGTGAATGATAACTTACCTGGTCAATGTCAGCATTGCGTGGCAGGAAATACACAATGTTGTTTGTGATCTTCTGGGACAGCTTGAAAATTTCAAATGTAGAGGCCAGTAAAGGAAAAAAAAGCTTGACATGGGTTCATTTGCTACGTTATAATATCCCCCATCTAGTGATTAGAGACATTACATTCTTCTATTGGTGCTACACATTAGATACTCTTTTGAAATGTCAGACCTAGCACTACCAAAATGGATAAACTCTTCACATTCCATAAATTTGCCCAGATGTTATGAAGTGTTTCATGTTTAAGAGTTTCACTAACATTGTTTCTTAAAATGAAAATAGTACCTGTTAAAACTGTCACACATTTTTCATTTGCTGGCTATTTTCTATCCCATATTCTGGCTTGATCCTTCTAATTAATCACACATATATAAAAGATTGAAAGTTACACACACACACACACATAACCCTCTGGTTGCAACACCACAACTGATTAATGTGAAGATGATCATGTCACATAAGATCATGGCCTCAAGAAAGAAAATAGAGGCAGGGAACATATGAAAAATCCTAAGCAACAAGATCATGTTTTCAAACAAATATACTTCATAGTTTGTTTTTTTTAACTGAAAGAAGAAGAAAAATCAAAAGCGATATCAACAATTGTTTTTTGATAATTTTTGGAGACACGTGATCTAAATCCACTGCACACCGATCTTGAAGGTAGATGCTCCTGAGCATTAACCCCAGCTCTAACATGACTCTCTGCATGGGCAAGTCACTAAGGACCAAGTTTCGTGTGTCCACTAATTCTGAGCACCTCAATTTTTGGGTATCCAACCTCACACATTTAAGGCCTGATTTTCAAGCATTTTGCACCTGCAATTCCAAATCAAGTTCAAAGGAGCCCAAAGTAACAACAGAACAAGATAGAACCAAAGAATCATGCATTGTTCTATTCCTGAAGTGAATATTCCTGAAGCTAAAAGAAGTAAAGCTCTTGTTAATGTGTGAGAGCTATTGCTGTGAGCATATGACTTTGAAAGGATATCCATCAGGCGATATCATTGTTCTAACATCAAAGATTTCTGCCGTGGCATAGTCAGGACCCCCCCATGGAGGGCTGAGGAACACAACATCTGCTTTTATATGAGAAGCCAGCAACATGAAGTCTCCACATATGAAGTCTATCTGATCAGCTACTCCATACACTTCTGCATTATTGTGGGCAAGACTGATCTTAACAGGGTCAATATCGATCGCAATCACTGAAAAGAAGATGAAAGGAAAAAGAATTAACACTATGAAACACAAGCTGACAAAGCCATTGGACAGATGTCCATATTGCTTGCCAAAACAAGATGTTCCTTTGGTTAAGGTGCTATATTGTAGTTCTTAGGTGCATAACGCATTTATAAACCCACTAATTTTGTGTTCCCAGTCGGGACTTCTATAAATATGTATACTTTTTGTCATATACCAATAGCCAATTATCTCAATCTTGTTGCTAAAGCACGCCAAACTGTATTTCCTCAAAGGGGCAAATTCTTACCCTCCAACACTGGAAAGCAGGGGTTCCCAGATGCTGCAGAAACAGTAGAGTTTCACACTGCAGGAAGGAGGGAAAGAAGGGAAAAAAAAACCTGATGAGGTTCAACAAGGACAAGTGCAGAGTCCTGCACTTAGGACGGAAGAATCCCATGCACTGCTACAGACTAGGGACCGAATGGCTAGGTAGCAGTTCTGCTGAAAAGGACCTAGGGGTCACAGTGGACGAGAAGCTGGATATGAGTCAACAGTGTGCTCTTGTTGCCAAGAAGGCTAACGGCATTTTGGGCTGTATAAGTAGGGGCATTGCCAGCAGATCGAGGAACGTGATCGTTCCCCTTTATTCGACATTGGTGAGGCCTCATCTGGAATACTGTGTCCAGTTTTGGGCCCCACACTACAAGAAGGATGTGGAAAAATTGGAAAGAGTCCAGCGGAGGGCAACAAAAATGATTAGGGGTCTGGAGCACATGACTTATGAGGAGAGGCTGAGAGAACTGGGATTGTTTAGTCTCCAGAAGAGAAGAATGAGGGGGGATTTGATAGCAGCCTTCAACTACCTGAAGGGGGGTTCCAAAGAGGATGGAGCTCGGCTGTTCTCAGTGGTGGCAGATGACAGAACAAGGAGCAATGGTCTCAAGTTGCGGTGGGGGAGGTCCAGGTTGGATATCAGGAAAAACTATTTCACTAGGAGGGTGGTGAAACACTGGAATGCGTTACCTAGGGAGGTGGTGGGGTCTCCTTCCTTGGAGGTTTTTAAGGCCCGGCTTGACAAAGCCCTGGCTGGGATGATTTAGCTGGGAATTGGTCCTGCTTTGAGCAGGGGGTTGGACTAGATGACCTCTTGAGATCCCTTCCAACTCTGATATTCTATGATTCTATGATTCTAAGGTGAGATTTGGGAAAGCTGGCTGTGGTTGAACATACCCTGCATGCCGTGAAGCACAGTTCTGCAATGGCTCCCTGTGCATTCCTGAGCTGGGGTATTTGGAACTGTGCATCTGCTACTATGTTGATCTACCAACTCAACACTGGGCTGGAGCCCTGGTAGGTACTGCATTCTGGGAGGGCAAAGACTCCTTTCCTTGACACCAGCAGAACCCCCTAGGATACATGGCTCAAACTCCTTGGCTGGCAGCTGATCTCACCCCAAGAATAAATGAAAAACAGGCTGCAAGAGATGATACTAATCAATAACTCTTCTGAAAAGTAAACTGAAACTATGTGCACCTGGTACAGCATGAGAGCTGTTATGATACAGTATAAACATTTACACAAAACTCAGTCACAAAATATAAAGAAAAAAACTAAGTTTAGATGAAAAGAATAGTTACAGAAATAACTGAATGTGAACTGCCAAATTTAGCATAGATCACATCATCATCTGCCTTCCCCAGAAAATATTCAGCACTAGAATATGAATCTGCTTTGCACCCATGAACATTTAGTGAGAGATTCCATGGAGCAGAATGTGGAGTATTATATGTTTTCACTGAAGAAGTTGCTTTCACTCCATTAGTGCAGTAGCAATAAATTATCAGTGTAAAAATACGCTTATTTTAGATTAACATTACTTTGCAGGAACTGGCTTAGCTGCACCAGCATGTGCTCCTATTATTGGCAGTATTTTATAGACCATATGTAATGTGCTTATAAGTGGCACACAATTGCATACTGCATAGTTGTCATGGAAACAAGAAGCTGTAAACTGCTCTTCTGACATACACTGCTGATTAGCTTAACTTTCTGTGCCTCACCAGAATCAGATCAACTGAATTAAAAAAAAAAAACCTAAAAGATTCTTGGGGACTGTGGGATTATTAAACCTGATAAATGATTTCTTGAGAAAAACTATTCTTGGGAACATCTCTTATACACTGTTTTTCTTAACCTGTTGGAGTGAAGAGCATTTTCCTCCCAAATTCTTTTCATCTCTTTTTGGCGAGGGGAGACTAGATGGCACTTTTCTCAGAGCCAGTCAATGATGTCCCTTAGTTTGTCACAGGCATTGTCCCAGGAAGTCTGTTACAAGCTGAACCTAACTTCCACAGCAAATTCTTTAGATTCTGCACCACTCTGATGTGGGAGACTGGAAATATTGCAGCAGCTTCATTCAAATTAAAAATGGAGTGTCTTCATTAATTTGTATTATTCATTTTAATTTTAATCAGTACTGTAGCCCCTGTGTTATTTATTTTTATATTAAATTATTCCAGCCCAATCCCTACAGAGCTATGGGAGTCTACTTGGGCTTGGGATATACACATCATACAGATTAGCTATTTTACTAAAACACATGATAAATAAAATAACTTTGAATAATGCAACAAGTGATCATCTTTGGCTAAAATAAACTGATTAAAATATGCATGGCAGAAACACAAGAGCAGTCCTGTTTTTGTCAAGCTGGGCCTTATATATATATATATATATATATATATATATAAGGCCCAGCTTGACAAAGCCCTGGCTGGGATGATTTAGTTGGGAATTGGTCCTGCTTTGAGCAGGGGGTTGGACTAGATGACCTCTTGAGGTCCCTTCCAACCCTGATATTCTATGATTCTATGAAACAAAAAGGTTGACATGCTTATGCTGGAGTAAAAAAATTCATCAATAGTATATATCGCAGTAGAACATAATGAATAAGGTAAAACACATGTAGAAATCCGGTATCAAGACTACTGGTAGAGAGAACAGGGGATGGGGTAGGGAAGTCACTATATACAAACAGAAGATTACCTCTTTTTGATGCCAAGGCAAACTGAATAGCATTTCCTCCAACTCCACAGAACGCATCCACTACTATATCACAGTTGAAGGACTGCCTGACACGGCTTGCAATATGCTTAGCAATCTTCTCAGGTGTAACAGAAAACCAACCCTCTGATGGAGGCAGTGTGGGAAGGGACGGAGAGAAAATTTGTCAATTGTTTCCAAAATCAATCATTCAAAAGAACTAAACAGAGGCTGAACATTAAATTAAGCCCAGCAATTTTGGTACCATGCATTTTACTAGGGAATTATGGGATTGACCCTGTAAGGTTCTGAATACTAATTTGATACAGCAGTTTACTTTAAGTCCAGCAGTAGTTCCACTAAAGTCAGCCTACTCATGTAATTACAGCTAAACATATACTTCAGTGCTAGATTGAGCCAAAGTGCTCAGCACCTTGTAGGATCAAGCCCTACAATACTGTGATGAAAAGATAATGGTTTATACTTAAGTCACAACAACACCATTATGTTACAAACAAATATACAGCAGATCCAGAATTTATGTTAAAATTAAAACAGAGCTGAAATAAAATGGTAGAGAAGACAGAACATGGGTCTTTATAACTGAAGTTCTGTATGCCTAATATTTCTCCTTATATTTACATGGGGACTGCTTGAAAATGGGGGCTGCTTGAAATAAGATGATAAAAAAACCCACAAGAAGTTGTTATACAATCACTAGTCTTTCTGCAAATTTATGACTTTTTTCCTTGGAGAACCCATACTGATCTATGTAAAGCTGCATTTTAGCAACTGACTAAATTTAGAACATTTAATATGCAAACATGACATGTAATCAGCATATTTCAACATCGGAAGTTTATTTGGTCATATACAGATTACACCTTTTGCCATCTGATTTCTGAAGACCACTGCTGACACGAATTAATCAAACAGAATATGGTATAATTACAGGCAGCTCAATTTTCAGAAAAGATCAGGTCTGGCATATGTGGCAGATCCTCAGCAGAGATCAACATAGCTCTATTGAAATCAATGAGCTATGCTGATCTGCACCAGATCACTATACATTTGTTCATACATGCCACAATGATTAAATTATTATTCACTTCTGCTTTGTTTTTTCTTATCAGATGATGAAAGTGCAGGTTTAAATACCTTTACACTGCAACGTTTGCACGCGCCAGCTAATAACATACCTCTATCTAATTTAATCCCCTCATCAAACCGAGAAAACAGTCTGTAACGCTGTGCCCAGTATTTGGCCAGCTCAGGATCAGCGGCAATCTCAGCAGGAAAAGATGGTGGTGTCGTTCTATTCTTTTTTTTCTTCTTTTTTTTCTTTTGGGTATTTCTTCTTTCAGTTGGTTCAGCTACAACTGAAAACACCAAATTACAAAGTTAGCATCAAAACAGAAATCCCTCATTTCAAGGGTGAGGCCTGTAGCATGTAAGTAAATATATGGCAACTATTATAATGCCCTATCTAAGCACACTGCTGGATTACATATGCGGTCATTTGCAGAATTCTGCAGGTTGGTGACCTGAGCTAGAGACACTCATGGTTACGTTTGTGCAGGCTGCAGTGGTTCCATACCAAATTTCCAGTACAGATATAGCTAGGCCACAAACCCATTATTAAGACAGAAAGGGGAATACTGATGAAGCGTCTTGCGGTGGGTTTGGATTGGTAGGTCAAAGGGAAGAGAATGAGAGCTCAGAGTGTCAATGTCAAGTCTAGTTATCTTGGCTGCTTGGTTCCTGTACTTATTGCCCCTGACTTAGCTGTTAAGCTGACTGGTTAACTGGCAAAGGGGTGAATCTCAGCAGATTTACCATTCTTTTCAGCAGATGGCAATATAGTTGACACTGCATAATTAACAACTGTTAACCAAATCAGAGGGAAATTTAGTGACCAAGTATAAGCAACTGAATTATGCTTTGTATTTAAACCAGAAATCAAAGCTGATCTACACAGAAGAATTATGTAATACCAATCTTATATTAAAATAAGTAAAACTGCAACCATAGGAACAATGGAATGTATATGGAATCCTCAGTAATCCTATTCCTTTGGAGTATAGTAAGTGTTAAATAAAAAAAAAAAAGGCTCATAAAATACTGGATTTTTTTTTTCTAGAAAATAAAGTAATGTTAGTATTGACACATTATATGTTCCTTGAGGCTCAGTGCAATAACATATCCAAGAACCCAAACTCTGACAGTCCAGACATTTGTTTTAATTGAATCAATCCCTACTAAAGACTCTCCCTCACTACTGAAACAATGCAGCAATGGGGGAGTTCACTGGGAGTAAAGAAGATTGTCAAACTGTTGTTCATTACAAGCCCCAAAGAATCATTATTAAAAACAGTGGCAAGGTCAGAATTTATTCAGAGAAATGCCAAAGCCACCTTCACCTGCACTGGCACTGCACAAACCAAATCTCAGTTTGCAAGTTTTTGACTGAAAACTTTAAGAATATAGTAAGTTTCATTAAGTAAATATAAAATGACAAATAGATTGGTAAAGAAACCTTACAGGATAAAGTTTATAACCAATTTGCCTCCAGTTATTAAAAACTGTACGTACCTTGACTCACACTTTCTGTTTCTACCTGAAGATAATCTGGAATATCCAGAGCAACTAGCTGTCGCCCAGAATGACATTCCTGTCTTCCTGAGCTCTGAGAGATAGAGCCACTTGCTGTTGCGTCTTCCTTCTCCTTTTCTTCAAGGTTATTTGTTCCAAGTTCATAACTAACCATGCTGGAAGATAGCGGGTCATGCTTTTTCACATTGAGATTATTACTTTGTGAACTTTCCTGTTCCTCTGAGTCACTGCTTGTAGAGGAGCCCAGCACCTTATCCTGAGCAAAGGATTCCTGGGACATAGTCTCCTCCACAGGTTCACTAACCTGTTTCAGGAACTTCTCTACCTGGAATTGTCAAGTATCACAAATAATTAGATTGCACCATCATCACGATGAAACAAGGTAGTTTAAACCAGTGGCTCTCAACCTTTCCAGACTACTGTAACCCTTTCAGAAGTCTGATTTGTCTTGTGTACCCCCAAGTTTCACCTCATTTAAAAGCTACTTGCTTACAAAAATCTGACATGAAAATACAAAAGTGTCACAGCACACTATTAATGAAAAATTGCTTACTTTTTCTTATTTTTACCATATAATTATAAAATAAATCAACTGGAATATAAATATTGTACTTGCACTTCTGCGTATAGTATACAGAGAAGTATAAACAAGTCATTCATTGTCTATATGAAATTTTAGTTTGTACTGACGTCGCTAGTGCTTTTTATGTAGCCTGTTGTAAAACTAGGTAAATGAGTTGATGTACCCCCTAGAAGACCTCTGCGTATCCCCAAGGGTATGTGTACCCCTGGTTGAGAACCACTAGTTTAAAACTCTCTTCCACTGATATAGCAATAGTTCATATTAACGTATTCTATACCCTAAAAAAAACTGTTGAAAATCTTAAGCTTGCACAGTTAAAAGTGAATGTGCAAACTGCTTCTTTGGGCCAATGAATCAATATATATGTTCAGACTAATTCTCCAAATACTAAATAATAACACAAATTTTCCTTTACAACTTTAGATACGCATTCTGTGTGTATGCAGGAGACAAAATCCATGCAATTAATTCATATAAGTAGTACAATAATCCAATTTCACAGAATTCATTAGAGATGAAAACAAAGAATAATATGAAAAACTTTCTGGCATATGTAGGCCAAATTTACAGCTTTTTAGTTAACTGTCTCATCCTGTGAACTGCATTTAAAGAAGGCTGCAACGTGCATGTAAATTAGCTCCACGTTAGCTGCCTCTTCCGCTGAATTGTACCTAAGGAAGGCTGTGTGTAGTAGGAAATTCCATCAAAATAAGTTTATTCTCTCTTTAGAAGAGAGAGAGAGCAAGAGAGAGCGAAATCTTCAATGTGAAATGCCCTGGAGAAAAACTACCAGAACGCCTTATCTAATGTTAACAGTTGGAGCCCTGATCCTTCAAAGATCTCCACATATGGTTAACCTTAACATTACCGCTATTGTCTTTGCAAGACTGGGCTTACATCAGCAGGAGACAGACCTCCTCATGTAAACCGTAGGAAGTATACCGTTATTTTCAAATAGCCACATATTTCTTTCTTAATCCCCCCAAAGTGGAATTTTCCCCAGAATTACACTGGCCTCAGGTGCGGGGTGGGCAATACTCAGTCTTAGATCAGTGAGTTTAGTGACAAGTTTAAGGTCCAACACACCACTACCCACCAGTGTGGAAAATAAATTTTGCAATAGGAGAGTTGGAAATCCCATGAGCCCTAGAAGAATGTGAGATAACAGATCTTAAAAAGGAGGCTGTTAACTAGAAAAATCACTTGTATAACAAGTTTCTCTAAATATGTTACTAATTCCTATGCAAAAAATCTGTTAAGATTGAGATTACATTAAAGTAGGTACAGGTAAACAAACCCAACAAGAATACTGAAGTTATCAAAATAATATAACAAGGGAGAAAAAGTGATGACTAAAAATCAATGGCTACAGTCTATAATAGTGAACAATCTAGTAGCTTCTGTTGAGTCAGGCTGAAACCTAAACCAATGATTTGGGTGATCACAGCAACGATATAGCAAATGTCCTGGTGATGGACAGGAGAATGGATAAAGCTTTTTGAGGGTATTTTTATGTGCAATAAAAAGTTATGCAGGTGTATACAATTCACTATAGCATACAAATATTTTTTCCTCACTATTAATGCATGTGTTTGCATTTTGAAATGCATGTATTTCAAAATGCAGGTAATTCAACCATCTATAACAGTGGTGGGCAACGCACGCAGCCCATCAGGGTAATCTGATTGCAGGCCGCGAGACATTTTGCTGACACCGCAGGCACCGCCCCCCACAGTTCCCAGTGGCCACGGTTCTCTGTTCCCAGCCAATGGGAGCTGTGAGAAGCGGCAGCCAGCACATCCCTGTGGCCCCTTCGCCTGCAGGCACCGCGTCCCACAGCTCCCACTGACTGGGAACATAGAACCGCAGCCACTGGGAGCTGGAGATGGTGGTGCCTGCGGATGGTCAACATCAGCAAAATATCTCGTGGCCCGCAATCAGATTACCCTGATGGTCTGCATCCGGCGCGGGCCACAGGTTACCCACCATTGGTCTATAATTAGAAACATATATACACATTACTGAACAAATGGGGAATCTAGAGGTAACGAAAGCGGTTTATATAAGTTGGCTGTTAAGATGACATTCTTCAAAACAACTCATGAAGAGTCTTTCACTGTTTTGATATGCTTCCTGATTAGAGTGCTTTTTACTAAAGAAAGATGTGTAAGCAATAAAGAGACCCAGGTTGATGCTTAATAATGTGCATTCATTTGATCTTTACTGACCTAAACATTCCCGTTTTCACAGTTCAATAATAGTTATCAGAACAAACACGGATACATCTATGGTACTGTGGTTAGGGTGCTTTGCTATACCAGTGCTAATAAATAAACTTATAAGAAATACTTATACCTTACTCAAAGTTGTACTTTTTTGGCAAGACAACATTTCTGACTCTTCTGTGAAGAAGATGTGTTTGTTTTTGCTCTTGACTGGTTTGCGCATGTCCAAGAACTGGGATTTGAGCTTTGCATTTTTCTCCAAATACTGGACCTTTCTGCAGCTAAAGTTTGAAATTCCCCCATATCTGCAATCAAAAATTATTGATTAAGAACAGAAGTTTAAATATGTGGGATTCAACTGTTATGAAATGTTAGAGAGAGACTGTCAGGGTTAACAGGCCAAACATTATCTTAAAATTACACTTTTCAGCCTAAATACAAATTTAACTATCCAGCTCTCCCCATAAAATTAAAATATTTGCATATTACACAATGTGTGTTAATGACACCTTATCTTACAAGTAAAATGGACTCCATACTGGATGGAGCCAAACTAAAACATCCTCCTCCGCAAGTTTGTAGACCATGCCATGAGCCAATGGAAACTGTTTTCATGATGAAATAAAACACTGTCAACATCTGCATTAACAGGACAGTGGCTTTGTCCTAATATAATGAAGGCACAATAAGTTCCTATCTGGCTCCTAACTAGACACTAAACTTTTAAAAGCTGATTAACAATAAGAGCCCTCAGGAGCAGAGAATTTAAGAGACTAATTCATAATTTCACAAAACCGAGATATCTATAAAACCACATGCATTTTAACAAAACATGAGTTATACTTTAGGATGCCATCTAAGTTAAACCTTTGTTATTTGTTACCTTCACTTCAAAGCACTTTTATTATTCTCTAATTCACCTTTAACACTTTGCATCCCTCCTTTCCACCTCTACAATCACCCAAAGATAAACCTACAGTTTTATTAAGCACAAACACTAATTTTCAAAATAACCTTCAAATAACTTAATAGTCAAAAGGAACAGAGATTGCTGGTACACTTGAAAATAATAGTTATGGGGAAGCTAGTGCATAAAAGGAGCTAATTTTCGGAGGGCGGGGGGAGAGGGAGGGAGGAACACTGAATTTGCTTATAAGTCATTACTTTTGTCCTGTACCATGCTTGAATCCCAGAAGAGAACAGGTTTCCTCAGGATCTGCAACAGGATTTTCATCTGCATCCAGTTCATGGCTATAAAGAAACCCAGATACCAGTTACTTTCTGTAAAAAGTTACCATTTTTATTACAGTTCCTAGTAAGAGAGGAAAATTCCCATTAACACTAGCAGACTCCACAGCCTGTACTCTTATCTTCTGGGTTTTAAAGGCTACATCATGAAGAAACCCAAGTATTAATGAAGTTTTAATATACACATCAGTAAATATTTATATCCTCCAAGTCACAAGCTAGACAAGGGCAATCTGTCCATATGAATGGAGACAATAGGCTTTTTCTATCTCAAGGCATAAGCACTTCTTGTTCTTATGCTACTGGAACGATATTAACACATTAGCAATACCACCTAAACTAGTAACTACTTAATACTGTTCCCATTCCTTCTCTTACCATCCCCAAAAATAAAAAAAGCAGGTTTTTATGCCAATTACAAATAAACAAGTCCATTCTCAACAGAAGGTGCATCCCATCTAATTTAACAATCTGGTGACATAAGTGTGTATATACCTCCCATAGAGTTTGGAAGTCAGGGCTCTAAATTCTTTCCTTGGAATAAAGAAAGAGAGACCTCCAACCAACATAGAAGCTCCATGCTGTCAGATGGGAAGATAAGGAGGCAGGAAAGCCAATTATTATTATTTGCGTTGCAGGAATAGCCAATTGATCCAATTAGGATCAGGGCCCCGTTGTGCTAGGAGCCATTCTAATACACAGGAACACACAGAAACGGATTTTAGAAATAGAAAAAACTAATTTATTACTTGCCTCCTCTTGAGTTTGGCATGTTTATATTCAGGTGGCTCATCCTCTTCTTCGTCTTCTTTCTTATCACTGTTGTATGATCCTCTTTTGTCATTTGAATTTGGTCTAGATGGCTCCTGTAACTCTAAAGAGGCATAAAAATGGCACTGTAAATCTAAAGAGGCATAAAAACGGAGCGCCGGGAGGAGGGTGGAGAACCTGGCTGGGGCCCCGCTCTCCCCGGCCGACCGGAGCGCCGGGAGGAGAGCCCGGCCGCGGCCCCGCTCTCCCCAGCCGGCCGGAGCGCCACGGGGAGGGCGGCGAGCCCCCCGCGGCTCCACTCTCCCCGACCGGCCAGAGCGCCGGGAGGAGGGTGGAGAGCCCGGCTGCGACCCCGCTCTCCCTGGCCGGCCGGAGCGCTGGGGAGGGCGGCGAGCCCGTTGTGGCTCCGCTCTCCCCGGGTGAGCGCCGCCCCCCTCCGTGTGCCGTCCCAAGCACATGCTTGGTAGGCTGGTGCCTGGAGCCGGTCCTGGCAGTGACATTGGCTAAAGAACTCACAGCAGCACTCAAACAACTCACTGGCAGTCCCAGGGCTAGGGGCAGCAATTTAAGGAGAATAGAGGGGATAAAGAAGGAAAGGAGGGATGGGGGAGGCTGCTGAGAGTTGGCTCCAACCTCCTGCCTCTGGTGTTTCTGTGAAGCTGCCAGGAGAAGGGGGAAAATCTGTCCGCTATCTACAGTCCTCAGCAGTGGCTACTACAGGTTTCTGCATCAACCTCCTAACACCTCAGCCTCTGCTGGTCTTGCATATTCCACCCCTCCTCTTAAGCAGAAGAAACCACAGAGCAGTACAAAAGGGTTATACGGGCTGCCTCTGGGGAGCGCAGGCAGGCACAAGGCAAGCAGCTCCTGTAAGCATGTCCCGCCCTCCGGCTCCGAAGCACAGCTAGGCGGTTCTGTGTGCTGCCTTAACCGCAGGCACCGCCCTTGCAGTTCCCATTGGCTGGGATCCGTGTACTACGTAGGAGCCTGGGGGGGGTCATGCCGGCTGCTTTCTGGGAGCCACGCGGAGCGGGGTAAGCCCCCAACCCCGCTCCCTGGCAGGAGCTGAGGATCAGATTAAATGGTTTGATGGGCCGGATGTGGCCCGCGGGCCGTAGTTTGCCCATCTGGCTTATATAGTACCACCAACTTGATTTGTTCATACCTAATAGTTTATAGTGCAGTAAGCAAATGGATGCCTTGTGATATTACATACATTGAATCAAACAAAAACAGATGTTCAGGTACAGTATTTTGGGGCAGACATGAGAAGATGGAGTGAAGAAAGGATTGTATGGTTATAAGGACTTTCCTTCAAAATTGATCTTTCACAGGCCAGATTTATTAAAACATCTATTTCTGTTCTATTTACTCCAACCTACTGAGTGAGATATATACTAGGAGGAAGCCAATTGGTCTGTGTTTTTACAGTAAAAGCTTTGTTATCCGGCATGTTGGGGAAATGAGGGGTGCCATTAAGTCAAAAAATCCAGTTAATTAAGAGGGTGGGAGTTCCCAAATCCAACACCCCAAAACCCCTCCTGCACCCAAACTCCCTCCCAGAGCCCACACCCCACAACCCCTCCCGAAATGCCAGTTTATAGAGCTTTCTGGTTTGTAAAGTGCCAGATAATATCGCTTTTCCTGTATATAAATAGTATAGCAGCTGCACAGCAGAAAAACTTAAAATGATGAAGCACTAATACTGTTATCCCACCACTTCTCTAGTACATCCAGAGATTTATAAAAAAAGAGATATTCCATTAAAAACACTTTTATCCAAAGAATATGTTCAATAATAAGGTCTAAGAGGAGAGAGATGAGGCTTGAGTTAATTAGACATAAGAAAATAAAATTTAGGCCCGGTCCCCACTAAGTCCCCACTTCGGACTAAGGTACGCAAATTCAGCTACGTTAATAACGTAGCTGAATTCGAAGTACCTTAGTCCGAACTTACCGCGGGTCCAGACGCGGCAGGAAGGCTCCCCCGTCGATGCCGCGTACTCCTCTCGGCGAGCTGGAGTACCGGTGCCGATTGCGAGCACTTCCGGGATCAATCCCAGAACATGGATTGCCTGCCGCCGGACCCTCCGGTAAGTGAAGACGTACCCTTAGTTGTTAATCATTCTACAAAATACTCAATTCCCAGGGTTAAACTGAGTAACAGAGACAGGGCTAAGGTCAGTTCTTGTGTTATATAAATCCATCTGGAGAAATATTACCAGAATCAATATTAGCTAATCCTATACGGACCTGACTGGTTTGCGCTTTTATTTTCAGAAGATGCACTTTTCCTGGTTCCTCCATTGCCTGATTCCTTCTGGCTGGAAACACAAGGACACTGCCTTGTACTACTAGTTGAACTCAGATTTTGATGGCTGTCATAAATTATTGTTAGGGCTAATTTGCTCTCCTCCGCTTCCTCCAGATCCAGATTTATGTTACTAAGCCCAGAGAGGATTTCATTATGGTGCTCATCACATGAACTAGGGTTTTCTTTACAACTGATGTTGGAGGGAGGATAAGAAGAAAGTTGTGAGTCCAGCACTTGATGAGATACAGCATCTGTACTAACACAGTCTACTTCTCCTGGAGGATCTGTTTCGAGTTTAAACGCGTTGATTTCTGTGCCATCATCATGTGGGCTGTCAACAGTCCATCCTTGACTTGCCCAGTACTGAAATTGTTCCCAGTAATACCAGTATAGTTCGCTATAATGCTGCTTCCACTTTTCCTTGGTGTCAGGAGAGTTCCAAGGCTCAGAGGTAGGTACATTCTCAGACAATTCTACTTCCATCTGCTTCTCCAGCCAACTTTGCCACAGAAGACCTTCTCCATACTCACTCCAATATTTTTCCCATTTCTCTTTCATCTCACTGGGTAAAGCATCATTAATAGGGCAATCTCTATTTTCACAGTTGTCCTCATTCGGAAGCGGGCATGTTTTTTTTCCCTCAGTTTGTTCTGTATGTAAAGCTGGATCATCTGAAAAAGACTGGTTATGGTCTTCACAATCTTCTTCCCAGGTTTCCCGCATGATCTCATTCAAGTGCTTTTGCTGCAACTTTTTCTTCTTTTTCTTCTTCACTATCTTATTTCTCTTTCTGGAATTTTCTGATGCCTAAAAATCAAAGAGAAATAAAATGTGTTTTTAAAAAATGCCCAGAACCAAGTAACTCACAAGGGAGAATTTATTCTTTCCTCCTTGTTCGGTCTTCAGAGACATTCCTGCTTCTGCCCTCCTCTCATTACTCAGAAGGCTAATGCAAGTATTTTTTCCTCATGAGTAAAGCTACGAGTATGTCATGGAGGTCGCGGAAGTCACAGATTCTGTGACTTTCCGCAACCTCTGTGACACTGCGGCAGTGGGGGACTCTCCGCAGCTCCCAGCTGCCATGGGTGGCGGCCTCCCCCTCAACTCCCAGCCCTGCAGGGCAGGGGGACACCCCAGAGCATCCCAGCCCCGGCAGGCAGTAGGGCTCCCCCCCAGAGTGCCCCAGCCACCACAGGGGACCCCTGGAACTCCCCAGCTCCAGCGGGCGGTGGAGGACCCCCAGAGCTCCCAGTCACCATAGGCAGTGAGGGGATCCCTGAGCTCCCAGCCCTGCAGGGTAACAGAGGATTCCCCCCCACCCCCGTCCCCAGCTCCCAGCCACTAGGCAGGGAGCCACTGCTCCCCGCCCCTGCATTCAGTGGGGTAGGGTGCTGGACCCTCCTCCCTCCCCATTTTGTCATAGCTATTTTTAGTGAAAGTCAGGGACAGGTCATGGCTTCCATGTTTATTGCCCATGACCTGTCCATTACTTTTATTAAAAATATCCATGACAAAATCGTAGCCTTACTCATGAGATCACTGGTAGAAGATACTAAGGAAGCTTTTGGAGGGGAGCAGGGAAAGAAATGAACTTCTGCCACAGCAAATAACCCTTCCATTTGCTGCCCAAGATACAAGGTAAACCTGACAAAACTATCCAATGGTGAAGGAGAAGAGACAGGGAAACAACTAATAGGAGGAAAAAAGTAATAAGATGGTCAACTTAGTATTAAACTCATCATTGGTATAAAAAAATGAAACTCCATTCACTTTGGCGCAGGAATGCTTGTTTACATAAGCAGTGAATTTGGCCTGTAGTCATTTTTAAAAGCCATCGACAGAGATCAAGAAATTGTTTCACTAGTGCCTGACAGTGGATCTTTGGCTAAATCCATGAAATTATTAATTTGTGTGGTGGGGCGGCTGCCCCACGCCTAGAGAGGGTGGGCTGCGGCAGGCCCAGGCGCCTGCGTAGATGCGCAGCCAATCAGAGAAGGGCTTACTGGGAGCCAATCAGAGGGCAGATTGGGGCCAGCCAATCAGGGCCCGGCTTAGCCATATAAAAGGCCGCTCCGAGTGAGAGCAGTCAGTCTGTCCTAGGCCTTCAGAGGGGAAGGTCTGTCTCCAGAGCTGGGAGGCCAGCACCACGGACAGCGCAGTGAAGGCCGGCTTAAGAGAGTGGGAGAAGGCCCTTCTCCATAGCCTGCCAGGCGGCAGGCCTGGAAGGAGGAGGCCTAACACAGAGAAGGGCCGTTGGGGAAGCGGTCCAGAGGAGTAGTCGGAGGAGGAAGGAGAAGGAGGACAGCGAGACTGTCGCCAGAGGGCCTCTGGACCGGGACTCAGAGTAGTGGGCGGGCCTGAGTCCCCCCACCCCCTTCTTCCCTTTTGTGTGCTGTGGTGCCCTACGCACAGCCCTAGGCCGCAGGGAGCGGCCGGCTGGAACCACGCCAGATCCGGGACTGCAAGGATCAGGTTGAAGGTGTGGGGCTGTTGATTAACCCCCCCGCCCCGGAAGGGGGTGTGAATGGACAAAGAGACACTGTCGGAGGACAGTGTTCCAGAAGAGGACACCGTACGTTGGGAGCAACGCAAGTCCGCGCACCTAACAAAGGCAAGACGACCAGGAGGAGGCACCGCTGGGGTGAGCTACCACCTTGTCACAATTTGGCAGTAAGATGGAAAGAGAATAATCCTCTTTTACACTGAGTACAACTTACTAGGGCCAACAGCTACAAAAAAAAAAAACCTTATCCTGCACAGAAGTACATCCCCAAACTTATTTCTGAATCACAGTCAGCTTCACTCAGCTTTATAGTGCTGAGGAAAGGAGCTTCAAAGTTCATTTGCATCAATGGCTGAGACTGTCAAAAGAACAAGCGGTGTTCAAGTTGTTAAATTGGAAACCCATTTTCAGTTGCTGTCAAAGTTCAGCTAGAACTGAAATGCTGTGATCCAAGTTTTGCAAACCTTACTCATTTTTTCTTAACACCTGCTGGATAAAAGACATCCAGAGTTACCTAATGGGGTTGTTATCTGTACAAATATCTTTGGAAGTACCTATATTTTAGAACAAAACTTTCCTATTATGAATCTGAAAAAAGTCAAACATGAAAGTTACTTAAACTCAAACCTGCTCTTCAGATTGTGTGTGGTCACTTCAGAGGCAAAAGCTGGACCATCAAGAAGTTGGTTCCAGAGAACGAATACCAGTCTTTCACTGATGTTACTTCCTTCACAGCCCTCATACCATTCTTTATTTTAACATACACTTTGTAAAGCACCACTCTTACCGGTGTTCTATAAATTAAAAGTAGTGTGTATTCATTTCCCATTCAATTTCTTTGTCCCATAGTTTGTGTACCACTGTTTTTAATATTGTCTTTTGATCAGTTTATTCACAAACTGGTTCATTCAAGAAATTAATCAGTTTCTAGTCCTACAACTTGCTCTGTGGACCAGCTCCTTCTCGCAAATACAGAGAGACCCACATCACACAGAGTTCAATTTACTTTCATAGTCCAGAGTCTGGAAATACAGACGCATAAAAAGCACAGTAAACTGGGGTTTACCACAAATTCCTTGTGAGCTGACAGTCCTCCGAACTGAAGTGGTAACCCCATACTTCTCATGAGTTCAGCCTCTGAGTCCAGTTCATCCTCTTCCAGGACCAAAGAATGATTGTTGTTTGAATTTTTTGCCACATTGGGATGATGATTCCCCTCCTTCTCTTCCTCTGTTTGCTCCTCTCCTATAAACAAGTTATATTAATTTACAATTTCATAAATTGGTTTCAATCCTACCCAGCTCTGCTCTATATCTTTCTGATGGAGAATCAGGAGATCTGCACCGCAAGTTTCTTTCCCCTGTTACATTCCATAACAACATTTGAAAGCTTAGTACGCACAGCCTTCTCCATCTCTTGCGTTAGTTGATCATTGCGGCAAAACCAATTATCTCCCACTCATCTGAAGTGACTAGTTTTGCTGACTTTTTTTAAACACAGCAGCCAAGAAATACACTCATGAATTCTGAACTTTTGAACGATGTCATTATTTCAATTAATTATAACAGAATAAGGGCTTGGTTTTTGCCTGCACAATTTTTGCCCCTGCAATGAACTGCACTAAAAATAAATTCCCAGGAAAAAGCGTGAATGGAGTGGGGACACAGAATTGTGGGTGCAATTCGCTACAGGCACAATTTTGTGCCTACAACATGAAGACCCAGTGTGAAAATCAAGTCCCAGCTGTTTAAATATTTATAAAACACATGCTGCCTGATAGTATCTGGCCAAAAATCTAAAAGCAAGGGAGAGAGTACAGAAAGTAAACGTTTCACAGGACTTCTTTTGGTATATCGTTAAACCATGGAAATAGTCAGCAACTTTACAAATGTAGCATAAATGGAGTAACAAAGATCATACAATTTTACACAACATGGCGTGCCAAGAATGTCACTAAATCTTCTCAAAAAGGATACAGACAGCTATCAAGTCACCATTTGCTTTTCTCTCAGTCTTTACATTTAAAAAAAAAATTGACATAATTACAAATTTGTTTAGCGCTACAAAAATCATTGCCAAAATAGACACTGCATATTAATGAGGCTGGCTAAACGCAGATATTTGTAATTCTGTAGAGAAAATTGATTCTTAAGCATTTTAAAAAAATCATAGTTTCTTAGCCCAGAATATATTTATTATGCAGATAACAAGGATCATCTTCAAGTTCATCTACTAAAATGTGCTCTCTCTCCTTTCACCTCTATGCTTTGGTTGGTGACTGGCCCCAGAATTCATCCATATACCTAAAACAAATATGATTGCCTCCGTTTCTGACCCCCACCACTCTGACAACTCCAAGTTCTTTCAATCTCCACTTTGTTGTCCTTTCTCAATGTATGTGGAAAGTTTAGCCTCCTCTCTAAGTAGAGCTTTTCCTTTACAAAATATTTAATATCTGGGCCGGGTAGGAGTGACAGGATAGTAAGGAGGAAATCAGATGTGAAGGGAATCATGTTCACATAGGCATCTTGATGGGGAGTGCTAAGGATGGTAGCCAATCAGAGCAGAGGAAGTTACAGTTGCCAGAACACAATGTACACTTATAATTATGTTATCCTTATGCAGGGCAGGTCCTCTTAGCAAAAGCATTGAGAAATGTATGAGAAATGAGTGTATGATTATGGGTTAGCAACTATACAGCACTACCGCACCCTGAATAACTAATGTAATCACTTGTTTTCATAATTACACATATTACCACAAAGCACATATTTACTACATAATTAGTAATTAATTTAGCCACTTGAACTAAAATGAACCTTGGTGTCTTTAATTATCAAGCATACTTTACCTGTACTGTCATAGTCTTCTTTACCATAAAACCCCTTTAGTCCTAATTTGTATAATTTTCGATCCCTATAAAACAAATGAAAAAACCCCAAACATTAAAACACATCATCATCATCAAGGGCATACAAAGAAACAGAAAAACAACACAAGAACCATGAAAAGGCAACATCACTGACGAATCACAGAAAAATTCAGTAAGAACAAGAAGAAGCTGTAAAGACTGGCTGCGAAATAAGGGCCTCCTCCACCTGCTAGATAGAGGGAAAATCTAATGCCCCAATTCCGCAATGAACTGTTCACGGGGTGCCCCTTGCAAGATCAATGGTCATTCATGGCAGTATCAGGGCCCAAGTGCTCCGATTTCTTCTGAGAGGGTGCTGAGTGGAATATGCTTTGTTACCCCCAATGCTGCCCCTAACAAAATGCCAAGCTCATTGCTAGCATCATCCTGTCTTGCTCACATTTTACAGTAGGCTAGGCAAGATGGTCAACTGATCAGTCACTTGACTGTCTACTATTTGACCAGTCAAATATTGTCAGATCTTCCAGCACAAATGCCCTGATGTAGGTGGCAGACTACACTTTTGATTGCATGATGGTGTCTGTTAGCAAGCCTACATAAATGTCTTAATTAGGGCTGTCGATTAATTGCAGTTAACTCATGCAATTAACTAAAAAAAATTAATCGCGATTAATCCCAGTTTTAATTGCACTGTTAAACAACAGAATATCAATTGAAATTTATTAAATATTTTGCATGTTTTTCTACATTTTCATATATATTATATTCTGTGTTGTAATTGAAATCAAAGTGTATATTATTTTGCTCACAAATATTTTCACTGTAAAAATGATAAAAGAAATAGTATTTTTCAATTCACTTCATACAAGTGCTGTAGTGCAATCTCTTTGTCGTGAAAGTGCAATTTACAAATGTAGATTTTTTTTGTTACATAACTGCATTCAAAAACAAAATAATGTAAAACTTCAGAGCCTACAAGTCCACTCAATCCTACTTCTTGTTCAGCCAATCGCTAAGACAAACAAGTTTGTTTACATTTACAGGAGATAATGCTTCCCTCTTCTTATTTGCAATGTCACCAGAAAGTGAGAACAGGAACTTGCATGGCGCTTTTGTAGCCAACATTGCAAGGTATTTACGTGCCAGATATGCTAAACATTCATATATCCCTTCATGTTTCAGCCACCATTCCAGAGGACATGCTTCCTTGCTGATGATGCTCATTAAAAAATAAGTGTTAATTAAATTTGTGACTGACTGCTTTGGGGGAGAATTGTATATCCCCTGCTCTGTTTCACCCGCGTTCTGCCATATATTTCCTGTTACAGCAGTCTCTGATGATGACCCAGCACATGTTGTTCATTTTAAGAATACTTTCACTGCAGATTTCACAAAATGCAAAGACGGTACCAACGTGAGCTTTCTAAAGATAACTACAGCATTCGACCCAAGGTTTAAGAATCTGAAGTGTCTTCCAAAATCTGAGCGGGACAAGATGTGGAGCATGCTTTCAGATGTCTTAAAAGAGCAACACTCCAATGCAGAAACTAGAGAAGTCGAACCACCAAAAAAGAAAAATCAACCGTCTGCTGGGGGCATCAGATAATGAAAATGAACATTTACATACATGACAGGTTTCAGAGTAGCAGCCGTGTTAGTCTGTATCCGCAAAAAGAAGAACAGGAGTACTTGTGGCACCTTAGGCCTGGTCTACACTACGGGTTTAGGTCGACTTTAGCAGCGTTAAACCAAATTAAGCCTGGACACGTCCACACAACGAAGCCCTTTCTTTTGACTTAAAGGGTCCTTTAAACCGGTTTCTTTACACCACCTCCGACGAGGGGATTAGCGATAAAACCGGCCTTTGCGGGTCGGAATTGGGGTAGTGTGGACGGAATTCGACGTTATTGGCCTCCGGGAGCTATCCCACAGTGCTTCATTGTGACCGCTCTGGACAGCACTCTCAACTCAGATGCACTGACCAGATAGACAGGAAAAGACCCGCGAATGTTTGAATTTCATTTCCTGTTTGCTCAGCGTGGAGAGCACAGGTGACCACGCAGAGCTCATCAGCACAGGTAACCGTGATGGAGTCCCAGGATCGCAAAAGAGCTCCAGCATGGACCGAACGGGAGGTACGAGATCTGCTCGCCATATGGGGAGATGAAGCAGTGATAGCTGAACTCCGTAGCAGTAAAAGAAATGGAAAAGTATTAGAAAAGATCTCCAAGGCCATGAAGGACCGAGGCCATAACAGGGACACACAGCAGTGCCGCGTGAAAATTAAGGAGCTACGGCAAGCTTACCACAAAGCCAGAGAAGCAAACGGAAGGTCCGGGGCAGAGCCACAAACTTGCCGCTACTACGCGGAGCTGCATGCGATCCTAGGGGGTGCAGCCACCACTACCCCAACCGTGTGCTATGACTCTCTCACTGGAGAAACACACAGGGAAGACGGTTCGGGGAACGAGGAAGATGATGATGGAGGTACTGTAGGTAGCTCACAGCAGCAAGGAAGCGGAGAAACCGGTTTCCCCAACAGCCAGGATATGTTTGTGACCCTGGACCTGGAACCAGTAACCCCCGAACTCACCCAAGACCCTCAGGGCACACAGGAGACCTCTGGTGAGTGTAACTTTGTAAATATTTGTAAACATTACAAAAAAAAAAAAGCAAGCGTGTTTAATGATTAATTTGCCCTGGCAATCGCGGCCAGTACATCTACTGGAAAAGTCTGTTAACGTGTATGGGGATGGAGTGGAAATCCTCCAGGGACATCTCCAGAAAGCTCTCCTGGTTGAAATGAGGTGATTTTATTAAGGGGACATTCAGAGGCGCCCGTTCCTGCTCTTCTGAACAGAAATGTTCCCCGCTGTTAACCACGCGGTGGGGGGAGGGGTGAAGTGATCATCCCAGAGAATCGTGTGTGTGTGTGTGGGGGGGGGGGGAGTTTACTTGTGTTTGTGCCGCATGTTAACCGGGAAACCGCAGCCCCTCCTTTTACATTGAAAACCCATTTTAAATGGACAACCCAATTCATCCTTGATATGGGAAATGCGCTGCTGTTTGCAACCTTTCCCGCATGTTAAGAAGGTTAAAAAAGCCAAAACACTGTGGCCTACCATGGCTGCCTGCAAGCCGAAATATGCGACCTTGTAATGAAAGAGTGTACCCATTGTTCTCTAAAATGTGTCTTTTTTAACCACCTCTCCCTTCTCCTCCACCAGCTGCAAATGTTTCTCCTTCGCAGAGGCTCGTGAACATTAGAAAGAGAAAATGTAAGACGAGGGACGATATGTTCACGGAGCTGCAGATGTCCTCCCACGCTGATAGAGCACAGCAGAATGCGTGGAGGCAGTCAATGTCGGAGATGAGAAAAGCCCAATATGAACGAGAGGAGAGGTGGCGGGCTGAATCGCAGGATGAACAGAGCGGGCTGAAGACGATAGGTGGCGTCAGCTTGCAGACAGACGGCAAGAGTCAATGCTCCGTCTGCTGGAG
Source organism: Chrysemys picta bellii (assembly GCF_011386835.1). Lineage (NCBI taxonomy): Eukaryota > Metazoa > Chordata > Testudines > Emydidae > Chrysemys > Chrysemys picta. The sequence continues at coordinate 224,126,761 of NC_088792.1, read as the reverse complement.
CATCAAACTGATATGCTTGAGTGTATGGTTGAACTGCAGGAAAGGCAGCAGGAGCAGAGACCGCCGCTACAGCCCCTGTGTAACCAACAGCCCTCCTCCCCAAGTTCCATAGCCTCCTCACCAAGACGCCCAAGAACACGGTGGGGGGGCCTCCGTCCACCCAGTCACTCCACCCCAGATGATCGCCCAAGCATCAGAAGGCTGGCCTTCAATAAGAGTTAAAGTTTTAAAATGCAGTGTGTCCTTTTCCATCCCTCCTCCCCCACCCATCCCAGGCTACCTTGGCAATTATCCCCCTACTTCTGTGAGGAACTAATAAAGAATGCATGAATGTGAAAAAACAATGACTTTATTGCCTCTGCAAGCGGTGCTCGAATTGGGGAGGGGAGGGTGGGGTGGGGTGGTTGGTTTACAGGGCAGTAGAGTGAACCGGGTCGGGGGGGGGGGGGTTTGGAGGGTTCATCAAGGAGAAACAAACAGAAGTTTCACACAGTAGCCTGGCCAGTCACAAAACTCGTTTTCAAAGCCGCTCTGATGCGCACCGCGCCCTGCTGTGCTCCTCTAACCGCCCTGGTGTCTGGCTGCGCGTAATCAGCGGCCAGGCGAGTTGCCTCAACCTCCCACCCGGCCATAAAGGTCTCCCCCTTACTCTCACAGATATTGTGGAGCGCACAGCAAGCAGCAATAACAATGGGGATATTCTTTTCGCTGAGGTCTGAGCGAGTCAGTAAGCTGCGCCAGCGCGCTTTTAAACGTCCAAATGCACATTCTACCACCATTCGGCACTTGCTCAGCCTGTAGTTGAACAGGTCCTGACTCCTGTCCAGGCTGCCTGTGTACGGCTTCATGAGCCATGGCATTAAGGGGTAGGCTGGGTCCCCAAGGATCACGATAGGCATTTCAACATCCCCAACGGTCACTTTCTGGTCCGGGAAGAAAGTCCCTTCCTCCAGCTTTCGAAACAGAGCAGAGTTCCTGAAGACGCGAGCATCATGTACCTTTCCCGGCCATCCCACGTTGATGTTGGTGAAACGTCCCTTGTGATCCACCAGGGCTTGCAGCAGCATTGAAAAGTACCCCTTGCGGTTTACGTAGTCGGTGGCTTGGTGCTCCGGTGACAAGATAGGGATATGGGTTCCGTCTATGGCCTCGCCACAGTTTGGGAATCCCATTTCAGCAAAACCATCCACTATTGACTGCACGTTGCCCAGAGTCACTACCCTTGCTATCACCAGGTCTTTCATTGCCCTGGCAAATTGGATCACAGCAGCCCCCACCGTAGATTTGCCCACTCCAAATTGATTCCCGACTGACCGGTAGCTGTCTGGCGTTGCAAGCTTCCACAGGGCTATCGCCACTCGCTCCTCAACTGTGAGGGCTGCTCTCATCTTGGTATCCTGACGTTTCAGGGCAGGGGAAAGCAAGTCACAAAGTTCCATGAAAGTGCCCTTACGCATGCGAAAGTTTCGCAGCCACTGGGAATCGTCCCATACCTGCAGCACGATGCGATCCCACCAGTCTGTGCTTGTTTCCCGGGCCCAGAATCGGCGTTCCACAGCATGAACCTGCCCCAGTGACACCATGATTTCCACATTGCTGGGGCCTGTGCCTTGTGAGAGGTCTATGTCCATGTCAATTTCCTCATCACTCTCGTCGCCGCGCTGCAATCGCCTCCTCGGGTGGTCCGGGTTTCGCCTTGGCATGTCCTGGCTCTGCATATACTCCAGGACAATGCGCGTGGTGTTCATAGTGCTCATAATTGCCGCGGTGATCTGAGCGGGCTCCATGATCCCAGTGCTAGCTATGGCGCCTGGCTGGTCAGAAAAAAGGCGTGAAACTAGTATCTGATGGACCAGGAGAAGGAGGGAGGGCGGGAGGGAGGGAGGGCCGAGTGACGACATGGCGTACAGGTACAGGAACAGGGAATTAAAATCAAGAAAGGTGGCTGTGCATCAGGGAGAAACACAAACAACTGTCACACAGAATGGTCCCCCCAAAAATTAAACTGAAAACCCTGGGCTTAGCAGGCCGTTGATTTCACGGAGGAAGGGGAAGCAAATGAATACAGAACAAATCTATTTTTTACATCTTAAGCTGGCAGCTGACGGTGCAGCATGAGTGATAGCCTCTCCAGTATGATGACGACGGTTACCAGTCATAATATACCATCGTCTGCCAAAAGGCAAGGGGCTGCTGCTGTGTAGCAATGCAGCCCCACGTCTGCCAGCCCCACATCCGCCAGCACCCAGCATCGCCCTCGGCCTCTTCTGGGTGCTTAGCAGACAATACTGGGCAATTGGCAGATAATAGTATATTACGACTGGTAGCCATCATCGTCGAAACAGTAGCATGTCTGCCTAGGTGGCCATGATTGACAGCCACTCCAGTACGACGATGATGGATACCAGTCACAATATACCATCTCCTGGCAAGGGGCTGGTGCAATGCAGCCCTACGGCTGCCAGCCCCACGGCTATCACTCATGCTACCCCGTCTACCGCCAAAAGGCAGTTAGCAGCTGCTGCTGTGTAGCAATGCAGTCCCACGTCTGCCGGCACCCAGAGGACATATGGTGACGGTGAGCTCAGCTGAGCTGAGCGGGCTCCATGTTGTCTGCACAGGTAACCCAGGTAAAAAGGCGCGAATCTATTGTCTGCCGTTGCTGTGACGGGGGAGGGAGGGGCCTGACGACATGTACCCAGAACCGTCCGCGACACTGTTTTGCATCATCCGGGCATTGGGATCTCAACCCAGAATCCCAAGGGGCGGCGGAGACTGCGGGAACTGTGGGATAGCTACCCATAGTGCAATGCTCCGGAAGTCGACGCTAGCCTCGTACTGTGGACGCGGTCCGCCGACTAGAGCACCTAGAGCATTTTATGTGGGGACACACACAATCGGCTGTATACAACCGGTTTCAATAAAACCGACTTCTATAAATTCGAACTAATTTCGTAGTGTAGACATACCCTTAGAGACTAACAAATTTATTAGAGCATAAGCTTTCGTGGACTACAGCCCACTTCTTCGGATGCATATGGACTACAGCCCACTTCTTCGGATGCATATTGCTATATGCATCCGAAGAAGTGGGCTGTAGTCCACGAAAGCTTATGCTCTAATAAATTTGTCAGTCTCTAAGGTGCCACAAGTACTCCTGTTCTTCTATTTACATACATGGTATGTCTTAAAGGTGCCACAGGACTCTCTGTTGCTTTTTACAGCTCCAGACTAACACGGCTACCCCTTTGATACTTGCTCTTTTTTGTTACTGTTCTAATATGACAGCAATTTTAAACATTTTATCATTTTGACACTCTGAAAATATTGGACCAATATTTGGTCAATTCATTGACCAATTATTTTTGGACCGGTCCAATGCCCAGCCCTGCTGTGGAGCACACAGGTATCTCCCCTGCTGACCTGACATTTCTGGTGACACCCACTAGAGAGGTGACGCTCCGGTCCTCCCAGTGCACAGGGAGAGACCCACCCCCTGGAAAGAGGCAGGCCCTGCATTAGCGCTAGTTACCAGGCCCGCCCAGAGAGCTGAGCCCCCCCGGGGAAGGGCCCGTACTCACTCCACAAAGGCCCGGGAACAGAGGCACAGGATGCTGCCAGCTCCCTCGTCCGCCTGCAGCAGCAACTCCGCCACTAGGCGGCTCCGCGGCTCGTACGGCATCCCGCACGCGGCCAACGGGAAAGGCGGGGCGCAGCTGTCACGCGCCGCTCCCCAGGGCTCCAGGCACGCGCTGCTGTGCAAGTCTGGCGGCGGCCGCGGGAAAGCCCGAGCTTGAAGCGGGGGGCGCTGCGCACGCAATGGCGCCGCGTTCCTTCCGCCGGAAGCGGCCTCAGCGGGGTCGGGAGTCGCACCCAATGGGGTCCGGGCGGAGCCGCAGGAGCGTGTTCTTCGTGACTCAGGGCCGACGGGGGAGCCGCGCTTGGGCTCCCTGGCGTCGGCTGGGAAAATGCCCGGCTGAGCCTTTCGTTACCGGCACTTCCCGCGTTATGTGCAGCGCGGGGCGCCCTGCTGGCCCTTGGGGCAGAGTCCGTGTCCCGGCCCCCCGGGCACTAGGAGATGAAGCTGGTGGCCGCCTTCCACTCCTCGGAAATTGTCCCTACAGCGCGCTGCTTTCCTGCCAGACTCGCTCCCGCGCGGCAATTGCTACCAGGCTCTTCTGTTAGCAACAAGTTCTTCTATTATCTGAACACTGTTGAACGTGGCTTCTCAAGTCCCTACAATAGTGATTTCCTCTCCTGAGATAAGGTGCTGTTCTAGTACCGGAGTCCTCTTAAGTGGGCAGAGGTCTCTGGCCTGTTTGTCCCTTTTGTATACAGTATATTTCAAACACATTGTTTCTGTTCTTCTTTGTGCCGTTTGAGTACACGTTGGTCTCTCTTGGTGATTTCTGCATTTGTTATAGGTATTTTATCTTCTCTCTTTATATTTATGGTGTATTTTTTCCTTCCTAAAAGCTTTAAGTTAGATGGTGCACAACGCTTTAACAGGCTCACCAGACTGGAGGAGGACATGTCCCCACTACACCATGCTGAGCCTGCCTCATTTCCATCCCTGGCACTGAGTGCAATGACAGTTCCAAGGGGACAGCAGCTCTAGCCTCATCAGAGGGGGCAGCTGGCCAGCACCCAGAGGGAGCATATGCTACACTCTTTCAATGGATAGGCAGCAGCATATCTGGGGGCCTCTGCCAAAGAGATGCTCCCTCATATCACCTCCTCCTAATTTAGGGGCTGTGTAGTTGTCCATTTCCTAGCAGACATGTGATGCCTAACTCAAGGCTCAACTCTAATATGGTAGAAACCACAGGCTAAATAGATGACCAAATACATCACGTTCAACTGTCTTGGGACCAGTATAGTCACTCATCAAAAAGGCCAGTTTTTTCATCATTGTTCTGTCCCTGTGGAATGTTAGCTACCTGTTTACTTCTCCCTCATTGGTCACAATTGTGCAGAAACGGACATCTTTTAGATAAGGAAATGAAGCAGCCAAGGGACAGAATGTATTACTAAGCTGAGTGGGAGGAAAGGAAAATTAGGGAAGTTGCCAACTCCCTTTCTCACATGGGCTAGCCCTACTCTGACATCTAAGACCTTGTCTTCACTCAGGGAAAAAAGGCATGTTCTAAACTTGAGTTAACTAACTCAGGGTAAAATCCTAGGGAAGACAAGGAAATTTTCAGTTTTCAACCTGAGTTAGCAGGTCTATTTGAAGAGAGGCTATGACTCACCTCTAGTGTCCTTGTAGGGTAAGCAGCATGCTACTTACTCTTGACCACTTGAAGGTATAGGAGAGGTACACTGCTCATGATTAACTCAAAAGTGCATTTAAGGCCTAATCCAAAATCCATTGAAATTAATGGAAAGACTTCCATTGACTTCAGTGGGCTTTGGATCAGGATTTTTAGTGGAAAAATGAGTGATCATTGGGGATGACATTTGGTAAATGGCACTATATGATCTAGAGAAGAAATCCACATATGATGCATATAAAATAAGTTCAATGGAAGTGAATCAGTTCTGGCTCCAACTGAAACTTTTTTATTTAGGGCTTTATCTATTGTACATACAAAATTGATTTGAATGACTAAACAAGTACATTTAACATTGAGTGAAGAGTTATTGCATTTGATTTTGACACCAGGACACTGTTCTGTTTCCACACTTTAAAAATCAGATTTTGAAGAAGACACAACATCTAAAGACTTCTGAGGTGCATTTGTTTTCATGCAAAATGACCACTGACTTTTCAAACTCAGTGGACACATTTTAAATACTAAATAAAACACCTTGTTGTACTAAAAGACAAATGATTTCTAATTTTGCTCAATAAGATTTTACTCTTACCATTTTCATCAAGTGGCTAGTACATGAAGATTAAATTTCAAAGGACAACAGAATAAACATGTGTCTGCACTTTTAGGGCATACAAATTAATAGATACTAACAATCAATGGCTGTGTAAAATAAAGGCAAAATGGATCAGTATTGGAGAAGTAATGTTGACATCACAGGACACTGGAAGCTGAGCAGGGAAAGGTTTTTAAGTCAAACTGGTTAAAGCACTGGGGCAGGGTTGGGGAGCTGTTTGTTCTTTTTGCTAGCACCTATATAAAAACATAATGGAAACACTCCAACAAAGGAACACCCCAAACTTTCAATGAAGAACTCACAGAACACATCCGATATCCTCTAAAAGTTCTCCAGCAAAACCAGAATTTACATTTTATGATCTTTCTAAGGTTAAAAAAAAACAATAGATCCAAAATCTTTTTTGGTAAAATTAACTCTTCTAAAGCGTCTATACCTCAAAGAAGCAAAAAGGGACAAAAACCCAATTATTTCAAAATGCTTTGCAGGAACTGTTTGATCTGTCATATATTCAAACATTTTGAATGGTTAAGCATTTGATTTCCTGTGCACAAAAGCCGGATATAAATGATTTGCACATTTAAGTTTGATAATAGAAACTGGAAAGAAACACTGTAAATCACTTTCTTTGTTTTAAATACATTACAAAGGAACAGCAAGGCCTTGATCTTCCTTCTTTTTCAACCCAAACTCATTCATTCATGGGTACACAGGAATGCAAAACTGAGCCATAAGAAGACAGACACCTTTATGGTGGATAACATTTAAAAATTAATGTTAAATCAAAAATTTGGTTTTAATAACCATTTTGGCAGACCAGGGGTAGAGGCAGTTGTCATTCCTACTTGTTTGGGTAAAATCTCCATAGAGCAATAGGATAATTGGATACTTTCTATCTAATGTATTTTCTGTCATTATATGGGTACCTGGCTTCCCTTGATTGCAAACAGACAAGTGTATATAGTTAAGATTCTTGTGATTTCTGCATAAAAAATATTGCTCTTCACTGCTTAAATTCTGACCCTTCAAGTTTAAGTCAAAGACAAATAAATTACAAACTAGAAATTCACAGCAAGGAACATTTTCTGCAACATAAATTACATCACAGTAAAACGCATTACAACAGTAATAATGGAAAAATATGAGCAGAAGAGCATTAGCCAACCAAGTGCTGTTTCAAACATATTTGCTAAGTTTTAGTCTGCTCATCATACTTATTTAGCATACAGCACACAAATTATTCTGGAACAAAGTGACTTTTATTCTAGAATAGAGCATCCACAAGTGGAGCTAATCCAGAAAGTTTCCCTGGGTAGACAAGCCTTTAGCAAAGGGGAGAAACCAACTATAGCTGGAAGTGATCTACTTTATATGGGGAAATCAACATCAAAAAAAACTTTTCTTTTCTTTTTTAAGCCTGTTTCTGCTGGTAGGAAAGGTACTGTTTATGTCCAGAGCACATCAGGTGAGACGCAGCAATAATTATTGAAGAATTAACAATAATGCTTCTTAAAAGAAATCACAAGTTACAGTAACACATGCAATTGTAAAGATCTTTTACTAGCAAATGCGTAAATGTTTCAGTATATTTAAACACACTAGTCATCTTTCTGATGTTTATCAAATCGTTCCAATAGAGCTCTTAGTATATTTCCTGGTGTTTTTTGGTGCCTGTCTCTTAGAGATTGGATTGCAGTCTTTGCCTGTTAAGGGGAAGAAACAGAGAATTTTACTTCTTCATAAGAACACTGCAGCTCATAGACTCACTATCATGCTTGCTAACAATACATATTTTTAATAATTTGTGGAAAATGCTGTTAGGAGCGGGAAGGGAGGAATCCCCCTCAATATCCTTTAAAACTCATGATGAGAAAGTATTTCATATTTAGGTATTAAAAGCCCCCAGTATATTTGACTATAACCCCAATCCTGCAATGGGGTGTGCCTTTGGGGAGCTCACTGCAGGATTTGGCCCTATATCCTGGTCATGCCCAGTGTTAGCTAAGCACACAAGCAAATAACCTAGCGAGAGAATGGAGGAAGAAATTAAGTAAAGGGAGGCTGGGAAAGTCTGGAGGGGAGAAGACCATGGCTGTACTGAATTTACTGACTATCTGAAGGGAAGATACAATAATATATATTCAGATTATTTACTACTACAGATGGCTCTAACAATTTTTACTTCCATACAACAAATATTTATACTATGGTAGTACACAAAGGTCCCAATCATTATTGAGACCTGTACAAACAGAAAAAGAGAGAGCCCTTTCCCTGACTTCTTATCTAAAGAGACAAACACATGAAGGATAGGGGATGGGGATATGCACAAAGCCAAATGAATAACATGAAGAATTGGCTCATCTTTGCTTATAGTTATGTGCATTGTAGGATTGTTTTTTTTAATTGGTTTTATAGGAAGGGTGTAGGAAAAGCATAGGAGAAGAAGAATAATCACAGCTTGTCATCTAACTAGCTATGAGAACAAGGAGTACTTGTGGCACCTCATTCTTTTTGCTGATACAGACTAACACGGCTACCACTCTGTAACTAGCTATGATTAGCATGCTGGCTTTGGTAAGCATTGTGGCAGTGGAGAGTTTTAAGGAGGATTTTGAAGAAGGCTGAGGTAGTGGCTGATCAGATTTTATCAGGGAGTTTTTCCCCAGGCAGAAGAGGCTACCTCGGAGGAAAACTGAAATATTTAAGGGAGAAACTGAGTGGTAGACAGTAAAGACTGGGAATGCTGGAATTCAGTAGGTCCATATATTAACAACTGAAAAATGTTTTCAGAGGTGTGATTGTCTGTTTTTGAAGGCAAAAAGAGACTAGATTCTGATCCTTTGCTACACATTTTGAAGGGCTCTGATATGCATTCATGAGGTTTAGAGGTAGGATTTAAATAGTAGATGTGTCAGATATGCTGAGTTGTTACGAAACCTTTGCCTATTTCTGCCCTGTGTAGTTCCACTCCCAGACTGATGCCTCTGTCTTTTTATAAGGCTCAGGTGTTTAACAGAGCATCAGCTGGCTTCCTTGTCTCCACCCTTCAGTGTGGGAAGCTGCTAATTCATTATTGCACAGGTGGGGCTGGCCCCATCTCCCTTTAAAGAGGCCAGTTACCTGCTGACAGTATTCAAGTTGCCTGAAACTGACTGACACGTTTCCCACTCCACTGAATAGTATAGAATAGGTTTCCCAAACCCTTTCACTCTGAGTCTTGATTATGTGAATCACCTCCCTTCTCTTTTGCAACCAGATAGCATCCCTGTGACAAGCTAATTGCTTCCATGGAAAAGAAATGAGGAAAGCTTTTAATGAAATGTTTACTTCTTTCATTGTAATTTAGCAGCTGGTAACAAGTCCAACTAGCACTGGTGCTAGCTCTCCATAAAAAACCATCACGTACTCCGTGTATCACTGTTTGGAAACCTCTGGTGTAAATTATTGAGGGAGAACGGCAGGGAGGAGAGTTTTGAGATTAAAACTAGAGCTGGTTGAAACTCACAATTTCCATTCCACAGGAAATTGGGACATTTCAAAATTACCCTTTGTCCCAATTGGAATGAAGAAAATAGAAGTTTCAAACTTTCCTGCAAAGCAAAGATTTCCAGGAACCATTTTTTCAGAAACATCAGCACAATCATATATATCTCAAAACAATCAAGTCAAAATTAGTTGCTTTGATCATTTTGTGTCCAATTTTTTTTATGAAATCAACACATTCCCGCAAAAGTTTTTGATTTAGTTGGATCAGCATTTCCTGTCACAAAACTGTGCCATCATAATTTTTTTACCAGCTGTAATTAAAACAACGTACAAATCTATGAAGAATTATGACAATTTAAGACAATGAGGTCAGGAGCCGATGGCAGCCACCAATTACCAATTACAGCCACTGGCATCTGTTAGGGAGCAATAGTTCACTATGTAACAGATGACAGATGACTATAAAACAGTTTTACTTTATAAAAAACGAAAACAGACATTTTATTTTTGCCTTTTACCCTTGCAAAGCAACAATTTAAATATAGAAAACTGGAGATTTGACTATTCAGAAAATCAAATTACCTTTTCAGCTAGTTCTGCAGCAGTTACATTTGGATCATATGGTATGGGATCGCCAATATATGTGCGAAATTTGACTGGGAACCCTCCATATAGAGGAACTACTGGCAATCGAGAATATTCATAAAGCCACCTAAATGACCCTGTGAGTTTTAAAAAAAATTGTAAATGGTGAGCAATAGGTTCGAAGCTAGCTGAGTCGCTGAATCCAAATAATAGTTTGCAAAGTGCCACGAGTATTTTACCAAGGCCATGACAAAATAAGCAAGACAATTTGCACGGCATAGAATCTTGGGTGGTGGTGGGGAAACAAACCCTTTACTTACCCTTGCTTTACCTCATACATATTTGATATGCACCCTTATTAATACAATAAAAAAAACAGTTGCCAGAGTTAAAACAGAAGTCTCCATAGATTTACAGGTGTATTTCTGACATATAGTAGATATTGCACATATTAAAAAAATTCTAAACTTGAAGGGATACATATGGATTATATCTTACATATTTTTCCAAGTGTCCTATATCCTTCCCGAAGATTCTGTGTGAACATAGGGATGATGGGCTAATAAACGAGAAAAAAAGTGGTGAGAATTTGGACAACATTTCAGTCTAATTTTTTTAAAATCCTTCATCATCTCTGAACTAGAGAGGCGTTCCATCTATCACATAATCATAGCAAATGTTACCATCTCACTAAATTGAAATGAAACTGGTAAATTTTTATTAGTAAATGAAAGAAGTCATGTGTTTGTTTAGAAAAACTACAGCTAGTTATGTACCCTGGCCCTGATCTAACTTAAAAGGGGAGATTCTCAATAAGAATCTTTCCATTGACTTCAAGGGGTGTTGGATAGGGTCCCAAAGTACACAAACACTAAAACAACACTGGTTATCAGCATAAAATTTAGAAGCAGAAAGAACAGATTCCATAAATAGTGCAGAACCGTTCCAAAGAGACACATCCTGGTGGATTTTGTTTGCTTTTTTGTAATTTTGCCTAAAATAGTAAGATCAAAAAACATCCAGATATATTATTGGCTGCAAAATCTTGCAGGTAGGCAAACCAAATGAAGCAAAAGTCCTAAAGGAAATTTGCACAGATTCTGCAATTTTAGAAGAACCGATATAGGTGACATGAGGTGGGGAGAAAAAAATGAGCTCTCCATCACTACTCCCTATCCACTACTGTCTGCCTTTGGTTGGTTAGCCTCCCTACTGACTGCTGAGAGGGATCTTTGACTGAAGCATACAAAATAACACTCTCCTCAGTGCTGTTTCATTAGGGGCAGGTAAATTTTGCTATGCTTATTGTACAAGAAGTATTCTGGTACAGGAAGTATTTTCTCCCAAAGCTGCATAGTGGTATGAGATAATACCAGATGACATTTTATATAGGTTCTCATATATATATATAACATATATAACAAATGAGACTATTGCTTTACAGATAAGTAATATATTACTTAGTTGGAGACGATCAATTGAAACACTAAAATGCTCTAGTCAAATTGCTCTTGTGTTCACAAGAGCAGTCTCAGAGTTTGACAAGACTGCTGGTGTGCTTGCCACAGAGTTGTGGTTGTGTATTTTTCAAGATATGTTGCTATCTCTGTTCAGGTTTGATATTATGAAAATAAAAATGTTAACTAAGTTTGAATTTATTTATGTCACTGACATTACCCAGGGTGTAATCTGGTCCATGAACAGCTGTATCCCCTCAGTTCTCTACACTCCGGTGCTTTTTACACTGCTTTACTGTGTGAGTTACCACTTCCTGTCTGCTCACACACAGCCTCCAGCATGTAAATTACTCCCAGTTATAGTGTATGAGTGCTATAGCCAGCCACCCATACATTACACTGCAGCAAAACACCAGCAAGTTCCCAGTCCCAGACTTTCCCAGAAATGTATGTCTTGTACTGCCCACCTCTTTCATTGACAATACAAGCTCCTATAAAGTATGTCATTTTATTAATAGAAAATGATATGCACAAATCCCATTATCCCAAACACACTGGTTTAGATAAAACAATAAAACAAATTTATTAACTACAAAGAGATAGATTTTAAGTGACTACAAGTAATGAGGCATAAAACTCAGAATTGGTTACAAGAAAATAGAAGTATAATGCGACCAATGCCTAACTTAACAAGCTAAGTGAATTCAAAGCCAAGGTTTCTCTCACCACATTTCAGCAGTTTTACTGGCTGAATTTCTTTCAGTCAGGATCCCTCTCCTGGTTCAAAGCTATTTCCTTTTTTCTTCAAGTGTTGTGGATGGTTAGAGAGAAAGGGAGAGATAATTTGGCGCAGCTGCTCTCCTTTCTTATAGTTATTTCTCCTCTTTGAGGATCATCTCCAGCTGAGGTTCAGGAGACAAAGTCTGGGTGGATGGGAACCCCCAGCTGTTTTTTTGTCAAGATGTAAATTTTCGCCTGCATCCTCTTTCCTGCCAAAGAATGGCCACTTAACCAGGTGATGGTCCATTTGATTTTGTTGACACCCAGCTGAGGCGTTGGCTAGCCTTTTGTCTCTGAGGAACTGGTTTGTGGCTGCTCCCCAGACGTGGAATGTCAGTGATACCATACAGAGCAATCTTATAACTTGACATGCAACGTTGCCACACATATTTTACTAGGACAATAATGATCAGCAAATTATGAGTTTTCAAATCATGCCTGACAGGGCATACTTTGTACAAAATTTATCATATTCTTGTTAAAGGGGTTAACATAGAGGTACAGATTGTGTGACTGATCATGACTGAGTGTTGGGTGTAGACCCCTGTTCACTGAAGGTGCTGCAGCACAGGTTTGACTGGGTCAATCAACACATTCCTAGCAGGGATTACTGACCCTTGGTGATAGCTGCTGGGCTTATGAGACAACTGGCTCAGTAACTGGGTGGATATATATTTGGGAGGAACAGGCAGTCGTGAAAATCTCAGAGGGTGAAGAAAGCTTTGTGACAAGCTCCTCCTGCTCAATACCTGTGCTATGTCCAATACTGTTTAGAAAGCAAGGATTAAAGGTTCATGTGGTGGAAGAGAAACAGATTGTGTGTGTGTTTTTGAGTGAGAGGCCACGAAAACAAGCTAGTCAGCACTGCTCATGGGGTAGCTGAAGAAGCACCCTCTGACACCGAGGGCAAGATAAATCCATTATCTTATAAAAAATACTTGAAAAGAATTATTTTGTTAGTCTTTGGATCCCATGTTCAAGATAGAAAATACATCTGTATATACATGCAGGAGGTGGTACTTACCACTTTTGCATCTATAGCCACCTGAGCAAAGCCTTTGCGATTACCCCACAAGAGGTTGTAGTTTTCATCACTAAAGAATGCTTCTCGAACTCCGCCTGGCGAGACACCCAATAAGTGGCCATTCTTCAGAATTTGAACACATTCTTCTCTTCCACCATGCATCACACCAAAAATATCCAAAAGCAGTTTAATACCTGTAAAAAATATGTCCAGTTTACATTATAATGGAACTCTAGATCACCTTACATTAAGAACCTAAAAAAAAAAAAAAAAAAAAAGTGGCTAAACATCATGTGAAGCAGATAGGCCTGCATGTGAAAACTGAACCCTAAGCCATGATTTGTAAGAGTGACAGATCTTTTTTCTGATAGCATTAGTCTAATCTTTCACCCAGATTTGTGTTAGGGAATTTTGTTAAGGCTGAATTGCTGATAGTCAATGAGAACCAAAATATAAAGAGAGAAGTTAAATACCTGTCTTTGGAAAAGAACTATTGCTTAGTCATAATAACAAGGGATTTTCCTTTGTGTGCATGACTGATTGACAAAGTAAGTGAGGATGCCATGTGTTGACTAGACTGCACATGCGCCATCCCCGCAGAGCTATTTAGCATTCTCCATCCTGGAGCTGAGCAGAACTCTTCCTTTAGCTGCTCACCCTAGCTACTGACGATTGTTGTGTTGTTAGGGATTGAAACTGAAGGCAAGGATATTGTCTTGCCTGTACTTTCAGTCTCCTCACTGCAGGTGCTCAGGCAGCATGGAGGATAAGGAGGTTGTTGGACTAGATGCAGAGGGGTGAGGAATTTGGGTAGGAGACAGACAGTAGCTAGGATGGAAAGGGAGCCCAGAGGGAGGACTGAAACAGGCTGGAAGGTGGAAGAGAAGGTTGGGGAAAGGCCAGGCTGGAGGGAACAGAAGTAGAAGGTTTCAGGCTAGGCGTAGAAGGATCTGTTACTACTATAACACACTCCTCACCAAAACCTGGACTGAAATGTCAAATTCCTGAGTCTCAATATGTCTCTGCTGTCAGTAAATATCTCTAAAACCCTCTGGCTAAATGTATGTCTCATTTCCCTCTAGTGGCTTGTCCACTTAAAAGATGACAACCTACTACTGCTATCAGTTCCTCTGTTAGCTCAAGTGGCAGAAGTCTATGCTGTAGATCTGAAGGATCCAACCATGCTGATGACCTATGTGCAGAATTTGATGACTTATGATGAAATTTCTATTTATTTTGAACTGTGCATTTTTAAAACTTCAGGGAGTTACATACAAAAAATGCTAAGTTTGCAAAGTCAAGCACTAATAAAGAAATGCCACACTTAAGGATGCCTCTGAAACCTTAATTCACCCCCCACCATGAGTATACTTATGATACAGGCTTGAATTACGTGACCACAAACTATTTTTTTCCATAGGACTGCTGCCTCAGCATGTACAGGATAGACGGTACTCATTGGATAGGTAATTATTCAGTATTTTGTTTTAGCTGTGTCATCATTCAATTAATGGCCACATGACTTACTCATCATGCATTCTTCAGACCCTGCTCTGAATACAACATTATAAAAAAAGCCCTTGGAAAATTCATGGCATTGCCATTGGGGTTGGTCTCCCATAGCACCCCCTTGGGGTATGACAGTATGTTGAATACACCCAGCCTCTGGTCAGCAATGCCTGGGTGGTCAACAGCATGGGTCTGGGTGTGGGGGACTCAGCCCTCTGACTGAATCCCGCAGAAGTCCGTTCTTTCCTGGGCTATCAAAGATCCAAAGGAAAACAACCAAACACACAAGAAGATTCTCTTCCTTCAGGAAGCCCCTGGCAGGCATAGGCCTGTGCAGCCCCCACGGGTGAGTTATTGGTAATAGTGCCAAAGTAATCATTCTGCATCAGGCCCACCTTCCCCTCAGAGGGCTCCAGCGGGAAGTAATTGTTTGGGTAATCCCTGCTCTTAACCAAACTCTTCTCTGGGAGATGTTCTTCTCCCACATACACCACTACCTGAGCTATGGTTCTCCCTTTTAGGCCATCCCACTCATTGAAGATTGAGGTGGGGTTGAACAGTCTGGCCCAGAGCTTTTCATTAACCCTCACTTGGCCAGTCCCAGGTTTGTATACCCATCCCAGGCATTCATCACTTCAGTATCTGAGTGCTGCACAGAATTTGAAGAATATATCTTCATAATAATCCTGTGAGATGAGGCACTATTATTATCCTCATTTTACAGATGAGGAACAGAGGTACAGAGAAATTAAGCTCCGAAGTGTCCACTAATTTGAAGTGCCCAATTTGGAAAAGATATGGCCTGATTTTTCAGAGTATTTAGCATTCTATATCACTTTATATGTTCACAGCACAGCTCCCATTGCCTTCAGTTGCAGCTGTGAATGCTCAGCAATTTTGCAAATCAGCCCTAGGAACTCAAGCTGGGCACCCAGAAAATGCAAAACACACAATTAGTGAAAAGTTTGGTTTAAATGACTTGCCCAGAATCACATAGGAACTCTGTGGCAGAGGCAGGGATAGAATCTAATTCTCCAGAGTGGTATTCAGCTGCCTTAACCATGAGACCATCCCTTCTCTTTCTGCAGCGCCCTGCCTCTTTCACAACACACCTTCCAACATCTGCAACAAATAGGGCCAGGGTCTTACAACCAACAGCCTACACAACTCTAATGCATTTTCAGAGTGTAGTCTATCTTGTGCACTGAATAAGGCAGAGGTCTTTTGGAAAAATAGTAGATGATCATGTAATTAGAGATTGTATCATAATGCGTACGCATAAGGGGGACAAAGTAACGTTGCATGAGCAACCTTAATTCTGACATTTCCTAACTTTTGACTGCTTGATTTTTCAACCTTAATGTTCTTTTAACATAGCTTTTTTATTGTAATATCAATAGACCTTGAGATTGACAGTACCCTGTTATTTTGGGGCTGATAGCTAAAAAAGGTCTGCCACCTTCCCAAATTATTAGATAAAGCGGATAAGGAATTATTGTATTTGGCAGTAATTAACCTGATAATTAGATGAATCAGGTTAGTATCAACGGATCAATCTTAATTTGATTTATTTATATTTTATGTTATTGTTTGATTTTTGTTTATATAAAATTGGAAAATTGTGTGAACTGGATGTTTCTTATCCAGACATCAGTACCTGGGATGACCAGAAACCCAGGATAGTAATGAAGACAAATTGAATAAGCCACGTATTGGTAGTCCACACAATCTGCCCCTTTAGTCCTCACATTCAACCAAAGTTGGCTATACTTTAAATATCGATCAGACAAGACATTTTGTTATAGTCAATAGCAACAAGTCTAGCATAACAAAATCCTCTGATATTATTGGCACTGACACTCTGACATGTTCAGCCACCATTGTATGGAAAGGCATTTGCACTTTCAAACTATAGCAAAAATTCTGGCTACAACCTAGGCATGAAGCCATCAGTCCTTAGGGAAATTCAACTAGTATGGAATGCTCCAGCACATCTCCTCAGCAACATGGGCTACAGTGATCACGTCAAACCTATCCTCCACTTTCTACACTGGCTTCCCATAGAATATCAAGTCACATTCAAGGTCTCAGTTCTTATCTTCAAGGTGCTCAATGGCCTGGCTGAAGACTCTGGTCAGCAATGTCACTCCTCAGCACAATGAAACGTTCCACCTTAAAGGTAAAGTTCATCTGTGCAGACCAGGCTTTCTCGAGGGCTGGTCTGAGACTGTAGAAGGGACTCTCATAGGAACTAAGGACCATCACAGACCTCCCCATCTTCAGCACCAAGTGTAAGGTGCATTTCTTCCACCTTGCTTTCTCTAGCATAAACAACATAGTACCGTGGAGATAAAAAAAAAAAAAAGAAACAACAAAAACCCCTACTGCAACAGAACGCTACACTGTACACAAAATCCCCCCCCTGAGAAGAGTGTGAGAGAATAAATGTGACAAACTACAAGCGATGTTAGTCATACCACTTAATGCATTACTGGAAGGTGCTTAGATACTATGGCGGTGAGGTCAGTATAAGAACCTATATGGTATAAAACAGCAGAGACGGCCTGTGCCTGTGGATGGGGGCAGGAGGGCACAACCGTAGAACAGCTGGAGTCATGCCCCCTGAGGCTGCACCCCCACCCAGAAAGCAGCAGCCCCTCCCTGCAGCTCCCAGGCTGTTCCTCCACCTTTGCTTCTCCCTGCCTGGCGCAGCTCGCAGCTCACTGGCTCAGCTGCCCCTCAGGGAGGGGGCCTGGCTGCACCATGTGACCGAGCAATCTGTGGGGGCATGTGACCCCCACATGCCCCCTCACGTGTTGCTTCTGTTGTACAGTATACGATAGTATGATGGACAAGATCACTGTCAAGAGAGGCCTTTGTCCTACAACGAATAAAACAGCTAAGATGGTTGGAATACTACCAGAGGAATTTGGTAGTGAGCAGCCCTGATCAGTGCAAGCTGATGTCTTTTAGAACATCAGTTGAAAGATACAATACAAGAAATCTTGAAATATACCTATTCCAGAAAAAGTGCTGACATACATAAAAAATTGCCAGGTAAATTCATCCCTACTGTATTACTGGTGGTTTCGAAAGACTGCTGAAAAAGATCTGGGGCTTATAGTGCATCACAAATTGAATATGAGTGAACAATGTGATGCCGTTGTGAAAAGGGTGTATTAACAGGAGTTTCATATGTAAGAAATGGGAGGTAACTGGCCCCCACTACTTGGCATTGGTGCGGCCTCAGCTGGATAACTGTGTCCAGTTCTGGATGCCACACTTTAGGAAAGATATGAATAAATTAGAATGAGTCCAGAGGAGAGCAACAAAAATGATAAAAGGCTTAGAAAACCTGACCTATGAGGAAGGTTAAAACGACTGGGCATGTTTAGTCTTAAGAAAAGAAGACTGAGGAGGAGACCTGGCAATAGTCTTCAAATATGTTAAGGACTGTTGCAAATAGGACAGTGATCAACTGTTCTACATGTCCACTCAAGGTAAGACAAGAGGTAATGAATTATCTGCAGCAAAGGAGATTTAAGTTAGATATTAGGAAAAAATTTCTAACGATAGGGGTCATTAAGTTTTGGAATAGGCTTCCAAGGGAGGTTGTGGAATCCCCATTACTAGAGGTTTTTAAGAACAGGTTGGACAAACACCTGTCAGGGATGGTCTAGGCTAACTTAGTCCTGCCTTAGCACAGGGTGCTGGACTTGATGATCTCTCAAGGTCCCTTCCAGCCCTACAGTTCTATGATTCTATGAAGACCTGGCCTCAGTTATTCATGCCTTCATCACCTCCTGGTTGGCTAACAGAAATGCAATATACCCGGGCATGAAACCTTCAGCATTTAGGAAACTCCAGCTAGTACAGAATGCCACAGTGCATCTCTTCAGCAACACAGCCTACTGGGAAGATATCAAATCTGTTCTCCACCCTCTATAATGACTTCCAATAGAATATTGAATCAAGTTCAAGGTCTCAGTCCTGATCTTCAAAGAACTCCATGACCTGGGCCCAGGATATGTGAAAAACCATCTAAAGTTCTGGAATGAAGACCATGGCTGATGACTGCACTCCTCTGGCACAATGGAACTCTCAACAATAAGAGTAAAACTTGTCTGTGCACGAGACAAAACTTTCTCTGGGGGGAGTCTGAGACGTTGGAATGAACTCCCCCAGGAACTAAGGACCATCATAAACATCATCAATTCAAGTGCAAGGTGCATTTCTTTGACTTCGCCTTCTCTAATATAAACACACAGTAACATGTGTATATATATATACACGACCTCAGATTATATATATATATTAAAAAGTCACACCCTACCAAAACAAGACACTCCGCTGCACACATCTCTCCCTCTGGGGAGAGGATGAGAGAAGAAACAACATGTGACAGACACATAGTCACGTGGCTTAATGCACTACTGGAAGGCACTCAGATACTACAGTGATGAGTGCAGTATAAAAACCTCTATTAAATAGAATAGAAATAGAACAGTTAATATGTACGCTTGGAGGACAGATGTCTTAAGGGGAGGAATGTTGATACATATGACACATTCCTACATAAGTAAAATATAACATTTTATCATGGTGATACAGAAAGTTTATTTATTAGAATAGTTTATATATAGGGCCCTACCAAATTCATGGTCCACTTTGGTCAATTTCATGGTCATAAGACTTTAAAAATAATAAATGTCATGATTTCCGATATTTAAATTTGAAATTTCATGGTGTTATAACTGTAGGGGTCCTGACACATAAGGAGGTTGTGCGGGGGGGTCACAAGGCTATTGTAGGGGGGTTGGCTATTGATACCCTTACTTCTCTGCTGCTGCTGGCAGTGGTGCTGCCTTCAGAGCTGGGCGGCTGGAGAGTGGCAGCTGCTGGCTGGGAGCCCAATTCTGAAGGCAGCGCCGCCACCAGCAGCAGCACAGAAGTAAGGATGACATGGCATGGTATTGCCACCCTTACTTCTACGCTGCTGCCTTCAGAGCTGGGCCCTCAGCCAGCAGCTTCCACTCTCTGGCCACTCAGCTCTGAAGGCAGCAGCGCAGAAATAAGTGTGACATAGTATGATATTACTTCTGCGCTGCTGCTGGCAAGGCACTGCCTTTGGGGCTGGGTGCCCAACCAGAAGCTACCACTCTCTGGCCACTCGGCTCTGAAGGCAGCGCAGAAGTAAGGGTGGCAATACTATACCATGCCATGCCACCCTTATTTCTGCGCTGCTGCCTTCAGAGCTGGGCTGCCCCATCTACATTAACCTTATGACCCCCCCAAAACCCGCTTTTGGGTTGGGACCCCCAGTTTGAGAAATACTGTCTCCGCTGTGAAATCTATATAGTATAGGGTAAAAGTACACAAAAGACAAGATTTCATGGGCTGTGACGTGTTTTTCATAGCCATGAATTCGTTGGGCCCTATTTATATATTAAGTTTACAACTTTGAAAGTCAATAATAAAACTAGTTTAATAATGCATTCTTTTCACTTACAACAGCCTTAATTATACCAAAAATATTAAGTGGGATACTTAACAGAAGAAAGAACACTGCCTCTTCTTTATGTTAATGTCACATGCAAAGTTTTTGGAAATCTGTGAACCAATAGCTATTATGAACTTCAGGAGACATCAGATTTCCTCAAACATTTGAAATTACACTATTTTTTGTAATACATACTGGAAAACAATCTGAATGCCTGTACTAATGTATGTATCTCTAGTATTAATGTATGAATTTCACCAAGTATCTTTGAATTTAAAATATTTCTAACTCTCCTCCCTTCCCTTCACCTGCCCAGTACAATGAAAGTGCTTTACCTGGTATTTTAAAGGTGAAGTGATCAGCTACTGAGTGGCAGAGTCTGCCCTTCTGGTTACATAATCTAGCCATAAAGTACAAATAGTCAATAGGAGTGGCACCATGGTAATAAACAATCAGCCCTGGTCCTTCTGGGATTTTGTCCACACCATGAAGCTCATAACCTGTGAAATACACAAAGTGCAATTAGTTTTCTACCAGTCATGCTGTGATTTAACATAAGTTCCTTACTAGATACCAGCAAGAAGTCATAAAGGAAACTGCACCAAAGATTAACTTCTCATTTGCCATGTCACTGATATCAAGGTAATGTTGATTATAAGGTGATGTTGTTACCGAAGGAACTGTGTAAGAGGGAAATAAACCTGCACAGCAAACTGTCTTGGCTTCACAATATCTATTATAAAGGCATCTGCTCAATGGGCTGTAGCCTTTATGATTCAGTGAAATGGGGAAGTATAGGAAACATGAATATGACCCTATGACCAGAACAGATCCTGCCTGAGAGACCTGAAGTTCTGGGAATCATGAACAAGATTGTGGGTTGGTGGGGGGGTCAGCCATTCATCAGGGGAGGCAAAGAGATCTAGGTGGACATTGCCTTGCTTTTTACAGAAACGTGGGTTTGGTGTGGTGAACCAGGTCCAAGAGCACCTTCCTTTGGGGCTCAAAGTGTTTGTACCACCCATTACAAACTTCCCAACTTGGATGGCTGGTGTTCTACTCCCCATGAGCAATCTCAGCAAGATATCCATACCTGCACCTGGAAGGCATACAGCTGCAAAGCTAGATACTACCAGATCACCCAAGAATTGGTGTCCTTCGAAATATTAAGCTAATGCAATGGAGCACGATCTGTAAAAGGCAGTACTGGAGGGATACCATATTAGCCCTAGGACTGTTAAATGCTCCTTCTCAATTCTGTAATATTTAGTTTGTCAGGGAAAGAGATGTCAATTCAAATATAGCAGTGAGTGTTCACAATATTGAAAGGCTTAAGCATCCGTTTGGAACACAAATGTCTGAGTGAATGACAGGGCATTGATACAGAATTTTTTTTTTTCATAAAAAAGACCTTGTCACACTGAACCAGCCAGCGAACTTGCTCTGGAATAGTTAAAGGAGCAGACAGCATGGCAAAGTGGGGTAGGAAGTAACCAGCTAGTATTTGTTTGGAGAACCAGAGGCAGTGGGACAGTTGGATGTGGTGGGGCACTTGGGTGGGGCTTGTGTAGTTGTGGCCTAGATGGAGAACCACTTTTCTTTAGTGCTGTCACTTCATATAAGAGGGCTTGGATTCATGTTTAAAGAAAAAAAAATCTTGCTTACCATGCCATAACTTTCCATACAAGTCCCAGAGGCATGTCACCATTTGCCTGCCATTGTCCCATAATTTACTGGAATAATCCCCCTTTAGGTCATTCTTTCTCTTGTAAACATGAAGGAGAAGACTGGAAAGGTAGAGAACACCAAACAGAACGATATGAAATGCAAGCAGCATTATAAATGGAATTAACAGCAACAAGAAGTAGAACACCTAATCCAGATAGTCTGTCTTAAGGTACTCCAGACCAGTCAATTCTTCCAATATGTAAGTCAGATAGGTCGTATAGTTTACAAGTTTCTGCTCTGAAATACTGGATTTACTTCTGCTTAGCATCTCCTGTTAAAAAGAGAATGAAACAATCTAAGTCCAAAACTTCATAGTCAAGGCAGCTTTCTTAGCTTTTCCACTAGGAAAAGATGACATTATCCTTTATTCTTACTACTAGCAGAGAAGTTCCACACATTTTTATTTAATTTAAATGGGGTTCTTAACATTAACTGACTGTCCTATATAAACTAGGACTTTGATACATGGCTAATACTATGGTTACATATAAATATGTGTTATTTTTTATTTATATTAGATAGTGTCCCATTGTACTGGGCACTGTAATTAAGCACATATTAAGACATTGTCTCTGCCCCAAGCAGCTTCCAGTCCAAAGCTCTGATCCCACAAATGTATGCTTGACTTCAACAGGAATACTCATATGCTTAAAGTTAAGCATGTTCATAAGCATTGTCAGGATAAGAGCCTAAGACTACAAGTGATTTACAAAATATGTTTCATGTTTATATATATTATATACATAGGTTTTTGTTATTTAAAAATAATAGATAAATACACATCAATTATACTCTAATGCCCCCAACCTAACCTTAATTAGTTGGTAATTTCTTGTAGCTTTCACAGAAGAAGTGGGTGTTAGAGAGGGTTTTGAAAGAGAAGGTAATGAATAGTCGTAAGGTACAGTTTGGGGCTGGAGTCACATACAAGGGAAGTGTGGGAGATAGTTGTGAGAGAAGCAAACAAAAGAACAGACAATGCTAGGATCACTGGAAGTATGGAGGGGCAGTTGGTTAGCATGTGAGAATGACTGGCAGTGGGCTGGGTGAGCGGATCTTGAGGCAGATTGGTGGGGGGGATGTTAGTGGGCTGGGTGGGAAAGTGCCTGGGGCAGTTGTGGGGAAGGAGTGTTGGGGCAGTGGGACAGTTGGATGTGGTGGGGTACTTGGGTGGGGCTTCTGTAGTTGTGGGCTAGATGGCAGAAGACTAGGGCAGATGGGTGGGATGGGGGTATTGGGACAGCTGAGTGAATGGTGCCTGGGGTAGTAGGGTGGTCTGAGAGGTGGCTGTTGGGGTAGTTAGGCAGTTGGGTGGGGGGTGCTGGCAGAGGCCACTTTAGCTGAAGGCAAACTAGGCAGCTGCCTAGGGCAGCAGATTTCTGGGCACTCAAATTTGGCCTGGCCACTCATCTGTCATGGTGGAAGTGCGGCCAGGCCAAATCTGCTGCCCAAAGCCTATGAAGAAGGAGGTGAAGGAGGGGGGTGGCACAGTGAAGTTTTGTGTAGGGTGCCAGATTGACTTGAGTGGCCTCTGGGTGTTGGTGCAGATAGGGGTGGGGGTTTTTTGGGGCAGGCTGTGTTGGCAGTGTTTGAGCGGTTGGGTGGGGCTGTGTGTGGTGGTGGGTTCTGGGACAGCTGGTTGGGGGCTGTCTGGTTGTGGGTGGGATGGGTGGGGGTGTCAGGGTATTTGGGTGGGGGTGGTGGGTGGAGAATGTCTCGTGGTGTGTGAGGATGTTGGGGCAGTTGTGTGGGGGTGTTGGGTGGTGTGTGGGAATGTCAGGGCAGATGGATTGGGGGTGTCTGGAGGTGGATGGGATGGATGTGGTTGTCTGTTGGAGCAGTTGGGTGGGGGTATCTGGTGGGACACTTGAGTGATGGGTGTGGGTGTCAAGTGATGGGCGGGTGCATTGGGACAATTAGGGGGAGAGTAGTTAGATGGGGGTGTCAGGACATTGGGCGGGGCTGCTGGGTAGCAGTTGGGTGGGGTTTTGGGGCAGTTGGATGGGGGATGCCAGGGCAGTTGGGTTTCAGGACAGGTGGGTGGGGGTGTTAGGGCAGAGGGGTGGGGATGTCAGGGCAATTGGGTAGGAGTATTGGGGTGTTGCATGGGGAAACAGTTGGGTGGAGGTGTCTGGAAGTTAGGGGGTGCCAGGGCAGTTGGGTGGGGGAGTGCTGGGGCAGTTGTGGGGTGCTGGGGCAGTTGGGTGGAGGTGCCGGGGCAGTTGGGGGGTTGCTGGGGCAGTTGGGTGGAGGTGCCAGGGCAGTTGGGTAGAGGTGTCGGGGCATTTGGGTGGGTGGAGTGTTAGGGCAGTTGGGTATCGGAATAGTAGGGTGAGAGTGTCGGGGGCAGTTGGGAGTTGGGACAGGTGGGTGGGGGTGTCAGGATAGTTGGGTGGGAGTGTTGGGGGCAGTCGGGTAGGGGTTTTTTGGGGCAGTTGGGTTAGGGGTGTCGGGGCAGTTGGGTGTCGGGACAGTTAGGTGGGGAGTGTCGGGGGCAGTCGGGTGTCAGAATAGGTGATGGGGATGTGTCAGGACCGTGGGGTGTCAGGGCAGTTGGGTGGGGGTGTTGGGGCAGTTGGGTGTCGGGGCAGTGGGATGGGGGTGTTAGGGGTAATCGGATAGGGGTGTTGGTAGCAGTCAGATGGGGGTGTTGGGGCAGTGGGGTGTCAGGACAGCTGGGTGGGAGGTGTCAGGGAGATCGGGTGTTGGGGCAGTTGGGTGGAGGGTGTCGGGGCAGTTGGGGGGTGTCAGGGCAGTTGGGAGGTTTCAGGGTAGTTGGGGGTGTCGGGGCGGTTGGGGGGGTGTTGGGGAAGTTGGGGGCGTCAGGGCAGTTGGGGGTGTTGGGGCAGTTGGGAGGGGGGTGTTAAGGCAGTTGGGGGGTGTTGGGGTGGTTGGGTGGGGGTGTCCGGGCAGTTAGGGATGTTGGGGCGGTTGGGGCGGTTGGGGGGTGTCAGGGCAGTTGGGTGGGGGGTGCGAGGCATCGAGCTGGGAGTCAGGTGCTGGCGAGGCCTGTGCTCTCCTCACCGTTGCCGGCCATGGGTGTACAGACGCCCCTCCCCACTTGCTGCGTGGCTGGCTGGCGGCTGCAATCCAGCAGAGAACCCGACATCAGCATGAGAGGAAACAAAGGGGGCCCTGGTTACCTGTAGCTGTGCACTGCCACAGCATCCCCTGGTGTGTGGGATGAAGTACTACAGAGGAAATCCCATAGGACTGCAAGACGAGTGTGACATCCCAGCTGGAATACAGGAAGGTCTGACAAGGCTGCTGAATGTATGAATGTCATGTGAGATTCATGAGACTTGGGAGCCCTGCTCATCAGCCCTCCTTGAATTCCTAAAGCAAGCCCTGTGCACAGTGGTATGGTCAGAATGGACAGGTGTCTGTTATATTGGGTGGTGCAGAGCTCAAAATTGCATATTTTTTAAAGCAGGTTTATCTTTAAAATTTACTTTCCTAGCTGTTATTACATCCACTAGAAAGGTAGGTGAAATAGGAGATATCCTTCTGTAAATATATCAGTGTTGAACAGTCCATTACTTTTTATGAAACAAAGGCTTTTTTCTAAACACAAGTTTGCACTGATTCAGGTATGGTCTCCACTAGGAGATTTTGTCAGTATAACTACATTACTCAGTTGTAGGAAAAAGCCACACCCCTGATGTGTACCTCAGCAGTTCTGACTCTTGTACTAGAAATGTATCCCCCCTGGAGCTGTGGCTCCTGGCTCCTTGAGAGCAGTAGGCTGTATGTCTAACACCTCAAAGAAAACCCGTAGTGCCGAGTCTCAGAGCCTGGGTCAATTGACTTGGAAAGATGACCAATATGTTTAAATTTACATATTTTGTTGTACAAATATTAAAAACTACATAATTTACTGTAACTTTTACTTGTAAAAATTACAATTTTTCTCCCCACAAGATATTACAAAATACATACATGAAATAATTATATAACTTTCTTTAAACATATCTATGTCTTATCTAGTCTGGAATGGGCTGTCTTTCTCCCATCAGCAAGGGGAAACAGATATAAAACCAATTTTGTGATGCTGACTCCCTCTATAAAGTAGATAATTTCCAACTATAATCAGTTTTCCACTGTGTGCTCCTAATGTTACACAAGCTCTAACTTTTTATGTCAGGATAAAGTTGTCTGCTATCATGTGGTTAAGTGTTATGCTCATACAAAGCACACGGGATCTTTATAGAGGAGAAGGTAAAAACACTGCATTTATTGAGAATACAGCAGTTAGCATATACTTTTTAGTCATACACATGCACACACACACATACATACACACACACACAGAGTCCTGCCAGTTGATGTTTATAGTTACCAGTCTGTGGTAGCTCGAGTCAATCTAATGGCCAGTTAGATTGAGCATGAGTGAGGAGCTGGGCTCTTGTCGGTCACGATCCGATGCTCCGAGGCTTTGCAGGACTGAACCCAGAGTTTCATGGCAAAACACCCGAGCTTTATAGTTGTAAATTTCCATTTGAGTCCATGCATTTTGCAATGTTATCCTATAATCATTAGTCCTTAAGTGGTGTTATCATTTGATGGTTATTGTCGGGCTTCCCATTGTTATCTTCTATTTGTTGTCTCGCCTTCGGGGGTGCCTGCCTTACCTCTGAGGTCGTCAATCCTGCTAACATGTTTAGCATCGGGTACAATAAATGTTTTCTGATTGTCTCCTGGTCTTTCCAAGTCTCTCACTTTTTCTTGACCATCTGGACATTTGTGATGGCTTTCACACCTTATCTTTTCCTGATGCATGCATTCCTCATTCACACAACCTCTTACAGAAACCTTCAAAGGTATACAGACAGCATTTTATAATCAGCAGAATACATTGTAAATCAAGCCTTGCTAAATCTTAGAACGAAAACAATTCACATTGGGGCTTCAGGCCCTCAACATTTCTCTAATCTATTTATCATAGACACAATACAAGATTCTGTCTCTTAGGCCTGGTCTACACTGGGAGGTTATGTTGAATTTAGCAGCGTTAAATCGAATTAACCCTGCACCCATCCACACAACGAAGCTATTTAGTTCGACAAAGAGGTCTCTTTAAATCAATTTCTGTAGTCCTCCCCGACGAGGGGAGTAGCGCTAAATTCAACATGGCCATGTCGAATTAGGGTAGCTGTGGATGGAATTCGACGCTAATAGCTCCGGGAACTATCCCACAGTGCACCACTCTGTTGATGCTCTGGACAGCAGTCTGAGCTTGGATGCTCTGACCAGCCACAGAGGAAAAGCCCCGGGAAAATTTGAATTCCTTTTCCTGTCTGGCCAGTTTTAATCTCATTTCCTGTTTGGACATCGTGGCGAGCTCAGCAGCACTGGCAACGATGCAGAGCTCTCCAGCAGAGGTGACCCTGCAATCGCTGAATAGAAAGAGGGCCCCAGCATGGACTGATCAGGAAGTCTTGGATCTGATCGCTGTGTGGGGCGATGAGTCCGTGCTTTCGGAGCTGCGATCGAAAAAACGGAATGCGAAGATCTACAAGAAGATCTCCAAAGCCATGACGGAGAGAGGATACAGCCGGGATGCAACGCAGTGCCGCGTGAAAACCAAGGACCTGAGACAAGGCTACCAGAAGACCAAAGTGGCTAACGGATGCTCCGGATCCCAGCCCCAGACATGCCGTTTCTACGAGGCACTGCATTCCATTCTAGGTGCGGCCGCCACCACTACCCCGCCAGTGACCGTGGACTCTGACGATGGGGTATTGTCGATGGCCGCTTCCTCAGAGATGTTCACGGACGGGGAAGATGAGGAAGGAGATGAGGAGGATGAGGCAGTCGACAGCGCATACAACGCTGATTTCCCCGACAGCCAGGATCTCTTCATCACCCTCACGGAGATCCCTTACCAACCCTCCCAAGGCGTTAACCCTGACCCTGAATCAGGGGAAGGATCAGTTGGTAAGTGTTTTAAACATGTAAACATTTATTTTGATCAGAACAGGAATGGAATATTAACAATGGGTTTTTCATGATTACTTTGCCCTAGGCACTTTACTTTTTAGTCCTTGCCAGTGCAACTACTGCAAAAGTATCTCAGAATGTCCGGTTTTGCATGATTACTTTGCCCTAGGCGCTCTACTTTTTAGTCCTTGCCAGTGCAGCTACTGAAAAATTGTGTCAATATGTCCGGGGATAGAGCAGAAATCCTCCTGGGACATCTCCACAAAGCTCTCCTGGAGGTAATTTGAAAGCCTTTGCATTAGGTTCCTGGGGAGAGCGGCCTTATTGCGTCCTCCATGGTAGGAAACTTTTCTGCACCAGGTTAGCAGCAAGTACTCCGGGATCAGTGCCTCGCACAGCATGGCCGCATACGGCCCTGGTTTTTGCTGGCATTCACGCAGCATGCGGTCTTTCTCTGTGTCCGAGATCCTCATCAGAGTGATATCACTCATGGTGACCTGCTTTAAATTAGGGGAATGTTAGTATTGGGACTGATTGCCTGTTCCTTTACATAACTGTAACCAGCGGTTTACAGCCACGCGGTGGAGGCAGGACAGGGGCAGCATACAGGGATCTTTCCCGGGGACAGCCGCGAGAGGGGTGGGAAAGGAGCAGAGTTCATGCTGGCTGGATTGCCGGCAGCAGGAACTGGCCAACGCTAGGGGCACTGCTTTGAACATGAAAGGAGGGCACTGCTATAAATTAAGCTTTCAGCAGCCACAAGTCTACGGCTTACCATGTCCGCCTGCTAGCCGAATTCCGCTGTCCTGCCCTGCTCTGCTTGTGTGATCTGTACTTCAAGATCCCAGGCACTGAATGCAAAGGCCGAAAATTCGACCTTGTCCTGAGTGCGCATGTGATAGGTGCTGTGCATGGTCTTGTTCACAGAGAAAGACTATGTTCATTGTTCACAAAAATGTATCTTTGTGAGGAATTCACTCCCTTTTTCCCATCCCACAGCTGCGAGTGTCTCCTGACCTACCCCGGCATCCCCCTCCCAGAGGCTGGCGCAGATTAGACGCCAAAAGAGAAGGACATGGGACGAGATGTTCTCCGAACTTATGGGCTGCTCCCGAGCCGATGCGGCACAGCAGACCCAGTGGAGGGAGAACATGTCGCAATACCAGCGATCACACAGCGAACGGGAGGACAGGTGGTGGCAGGAAGACCAGCAGGTGACTCAAACGCTCCTTGGACTAATGAGGGAGCAAACGGACACGCTCTGGCGCCTTGTAGATGCTCTGCGGGACCGGAGGCAGGAGGACAGAGCCCCACTGCAGTCTATCTCTAACCGCCCTCCCCCGCCACAAAGTCCCATCCCCCCCTCACCCAAAGTCCCAAGAAGGAGGGGCGGCAGGGGCCGTGAAAACAGTCACTCCACCCCTGCAGACTGCTCAAGTACCAGACGGCTCTCATTCCCAAAGTTTTGATAGGTCCTTTCCTTCACTCCAAAAGCACTTCACCCAAGCCCCCTGTCCCAGTGTCATCCCCTAACTGTGTAGTTGTTAATAAAAAATACGTTTCTGTTCATTACTGTTTCCGTCTGTTCTTTTAGAGGACAGTGTGTTTGAAGGGGGGAAACGGGATTGGTAATTGGAGAGGACAGTCACCTTTACCAGGGTACAGACACGGTGGCAGGTTCAGCAGAAAGTCACACACACATTGCAGTCACTAGGCACCCTGGTCAGTCTGGGAGGTGGTTTTCATGTTCTGTGCGGGGGGGGGGGGGGAGGCTATGTGAGTTTGTGGCGGGGGAGGGCGGTTACAGATCTTATGCAGCGGTCCTTAGCCTGGATGACAGAGCCACACAGCAGGGGATCTGTAACCGTCCTCTCCTGCCACAAAGTCATATAGCCCCCACACACAGAGTAATGAAAAGGAGAGGTGGCAGGCTCCGTTGAAACAACCAGTCCACCACTGCGGACCGCTCTAGGAGCAGGAGCCTGTCATTCCTTGAGTTTAGAAGCGTCCTTTCCATCACTACACCCACTCCCCACCACAGTCTGCATCCCAGTTTCAACCCTTTACCACGAAACCCTTAATAAAGAAAACGGTGTTAATGAACAAAGTTCCATTTATTTTATTTTTAAAGGTGTGTTGGAAGGGGGGGAAGGTAGTTGGTAACTGGAGAGGATAGTCAACATTAAGTGGTTAAAGAAACGGGGGCAGGATCAGCTTCTCTTTAACAAACTTAATAGTCACAGGTTACCCTGCTCACTGTGGAACCTAGCTTTCAAAGCCTCCTGGATGCACAGCGCATCCCGCTGGGCTCTTCTAATCGCCCGGCTGTCTGGCTGGGAGTAACCAGCAGCCAGGCGATGTGCCTCAACCTCCCACCCCGCCATAAACATCTCCCCCTTGCTCTCACAGAGATTGTGGAGCACACAGCAAGCTGCAATAACAGTGGGGATATTGGTTTCGCTGAGATCACAGCGAGTCAGTAAGCTTCTTCATCTCCCCTTCAGACGTCCAAAAGCACCCTCCACTACCATTCTGCACTTGCTCAGTCGGTAGTTGAAGAGTTCTTTTTCACTGTCCAGGGCGCCTGTATAGGGCTTCATGAGCCAGGGCATTAGCGGGTAGGCTGGGTCCCCGAGGATCACTATAGGCATCTCCACATCCCCAACAGTTATTTTGTGGTTTGGGAAGTAAATACCTTCTTGCAGCCGTCTAAACAGACCAGAGTTCCTGAAAACACAAGCGTCATGAACCTTGCTGGGCCATCCAACGTTGATGTTGGTAAAATGTCCCCTATGGTCCATCAGTGCTTGCAGCACCATTGAAAAATAGCCCTTTCTGTTAATGTACTGGCTGGCCTGGTGCTCCGGTCCCAGGATACGGATGTGAGTTCCATCTATAGCCCCACCGCAGTTTGGGAATCCCATCGCGGCGAAGCCATCTATGATGACCTGGACGTTTCCCAGGGTCACTACCTTTGAGAGCAGTAGCACAACGATTGCGTTGGCTACTTGCATCACAGCAACCCCCACGGTAGATTTGCCCACGCCAAAGTGGTTCGCGACTGACCGGTAGCTGTCTGGTGTTGCAAGCTTCCAGAGGGCTATGGCCACTCGCTTCTCGACAGTCAGGGCTGCTCGCATCTGTGTGTCCTTGCGCTTCAGGGCAGGGGACAGCAGCTCACAAAGTTCCAGGAAAGTTCCCTTACGCATGCGAACTGATTGCCCGCCGGCGCTTTCAGGGAAGGAGGGCGGGAGTGACGGTTGAATGACGACAGTTACCCAAAACCACCCTCGACACATTTTTTTCCCCAGCAGGCATGGGGGCTCGACCCAGAATTACAATGGGCAGCGGGGACTGTGGGAACTTTGGGATAGCTGCCCACAGTGCACCGCTTCCAATGTCGACGCTTGCCCCGTTAGTGTGGACTCACAAAGTCGAATTACTGTTCTTAGTGTGGATACACACGTTCAACTTTGTAATATCGGTTCCACTAATTCGATTTAAGTAAAATTGAACTACT
This sequence comes from Chrysemys picta bellii, assembly GCF_011386835.1. Classification (NCBI taxonomy): domain Eukaryota; kingdom Metazoa; phylum Chordata; order Testudines; family Emydidae; genus Chrysemys; species Chrysemys picta. Next base: position 224,095,337 of record NC_088792.1, on the reverse strand, counting down.
CTCGTAGTGTAGACGTACTCTTACTTACTAAAACCTTAAAACAAAGAAATGTATATTTAACTAGAGTGCCTAATATGTAATACATATAGGAAATCATAGTAGACATTATAACTTATCCTAAAACAAAAGGATGACCGTAATCAGTCATAAGGATTGTTCTGGTCTGTCATTCATTTCTGCTATTCAAAAAGGGTGGCTGACAGGATTTCTCTCAGTTTAACGAACCTTTCCATTTCCTTAATTATTTGGATTGAAGTTGCCTACTGGGGAGTTTTGCTTCTTTTTGACTTGTTTAGTTTGGAGTGGAGTGGTTTGAGGGGAAAGGGGTTCCCTTCCTGTCCTCCTTTTCTCTCCCCGCCCCCCAAAATATGATTTTTGTTATTTAAAACTCCCAAAGAAAGCTGGAAGTCTACAACTGGAGAGGCTGTATTTTAAAGAAGCCTTATTGAGGGTGCAGGAACAAACCACCCCAATGTGCAGAAAGAATAGCAAATATGGCAGGCGACCAGCTTGGCTTAACAGTGAAATCTTCGGTGACCTTAAACACAAAAAGGAAGCTTACAAGAAGTGAAAACTTGGACAGATGACTATGGAGGAGTATAAAAATATTTCTCGAGCATACAGGGGTGTAATCAGGAAGGCCAAAACACAACTGAGTTGCAGCTAGCAAGGGATGTGAAGGGTAATAAAAAGTGTTTCTACAGGTATGTTAGCAACAAGAAGGTCAAGGAAAGTGTGGGACTCTTAATGAATGGGGGAGGCAACCTAGTGATAGATGATGTGGAAGAAGCTGAAGTACTCAATGCTTTTTTTGCCTCGGTCATCACAAACAAGGTCAGCTCCCACACTGCTGTCCTGGGCAACACAGTATGTGGAGGAGGTGAGCAGCCCTCAGTGGTGAAAGAACAGGTTAAGGATTATTTAGAAAAGCTGGACATGCACAAGTCCATGGGTCCAGATCTAATGCATCTAAGTGTGCTGAGGGAATTGGCTGATGTGATTGCAGAGCCATTGGCCATTATCTTTGAAAACTCGTGGCAATTGGGGGAGGTCCCAGACGATTGGAAAAAGGCAAATATGGTGCCCATCTTTAAAAAAAGGGAAGAAGGAGAACCCAGGGAACTACAGACCAGTCATCCTCACCTCAGTCCCTGGAAAAATCATGGAGCAGGTCCTCAAGGAAACCATTTTGAAGCACTTGGAGGAGAGGAAGGTGATCAGGAACAGTCAACATGGATTTACCAAGGGCAAGTCATCCCTAACCAACCTGATTGCCTTTTATGATGAGATAACTGGCTCTGTGGATATGGGGAAAGCACTGGATGTGATAAATCTTGACTTTAGCAAAGCTTTTGATATGGTCTCCAACAGTATTCTTGCCAGCAAGTTAAAAAAGTATGGATTGGATGGATGGACTATAAGGTGGATAGAAAGCTGGCTAGATTGTCGGGCTCAACGGGTACTGATCAACGGCTCGATGTCTAGTTGGCAGCTGGTATCAAGCGGCGTGTCCCTGAGGTCAGTCCTGGGGCCAGTTTTGTTCAACATCTTTATTAATGATCTGGATGATGGGATGGATTGCACCCTCAGCAAATTTGCAGTTGACACTAAGCTGGGGGGAGAGGTAGATACACTGGAGGGTAGGGATATTGTCCAGAATGACCTAGACAAATTGGAGGATTGGGCCAAAAGAAATATGATGAGGTTCAACAAGGACAAGTTAGAACTCCGGCAATGGTTCTGTGCCTGCCCAAGACTTGCAGTTTGGGGGGGTCAATGCCACCCTCTGCTCCCCAACTATGCTGATATTAAAATTGGGGGGCCTGGCTCCCTGCTGCTTGTTTCCAGCACCAGTGCCCCCCCTACTTTTATAAAGGTTCTGACACCCATGGGTGGACCCCATTTCTTCCTAGCAGATATTCTCTTCCTAGCAATCCTTCTTCCTGGAACAACATCCCATGGTCGAAGAATCCAAAGCCCTCTCTCTGACACCACCTGCATAACCACGCATTTACTTCCACAATTTGATGGTCCCTACCTGGGCCTTTTCATTCAACAGGGAGGATAGATGAGAACACAACTTGCGTTTCAAACTCCTTTATCTTTCTTCCAGAGTCATGTAGTCTGCAGTGACCCACTCAAGGTCATTCTTGGCAGTATCATTGGTGCCCACATGGAGAAGTAGGAAGGGGTAGTGATCCGAGTGCTTGATCAGTCTCGGCAGACACTCCGTCACATCCTGAATTCTAGCTCCAGGCAAGCAGCACACTTCTCGAGTCTCTCGGTCTGGTCGGCAGATGGATGACTCCATCCCCCATCGGAGGGAGCCCCTGACCACCACCACCACCCGTCTCCTCCTCTTGGGAGTGGTGGTCGTGGAACCCCCATCCATAGGACAATGCATCTCATGTCTTCTGGTCGATGGGGTCTCCTTCTGATCTCTTCCCTCAGATGGCTCTTCCAAATCATTCTCCGCAGTAGTACCTGTGCAGAGAGCAGAGCCGAAACTAGCTATTTTTGCGCCCGAGGCAAGAATATAAAATTGCACCCTCCCCCCTCCATATAATTTCATAGTAGTTACTTTGTAAAAAAAAAAAGAAAAATACGTAAATAACAAGAATAATAATGATAATAGAATATTTATTTATTTTAATCATAACATCCGCATACGAAATCAACTAATACATATAAGGTGTGCATCATAGTTCATCATGAACTGTGGGGGTTGGGGTCGGGGCTCACAGTCCAGCGCAGGGGTCGGGGTCGGGGCTCGCAGCCGCGTGCAGGGGTCGGGGTCAGGCCTCACAGCCCGGGATCGGGGCTCGCAGCCCGGCGCAGGGGTTGGGGTCAGGGCTTACAGCCCGGGGTTGGGGCTCGCAGCCAGGGGTTGGGGCTCACAGTCCAGCGTCGGGGTCGGGGCTCGCAGCCTGCGCAGGAGTCAGGGCTCACAACTTGCAGCTGCGTGCCGGGGTCGGGGCTTGCTACCCCCCACATAACCGGGTCGCAACCCTCCAAGGGGTTGCGACCCCCGGTTTGAGAATCAATGCTTTATAATTACTGCAGGGTGTATTCTATTTATTTTCCATTTACATTGTATATTTGTCATGAGGCAATGTGCATATTATGTGATTATAATTTTTCATAAAATAATAAGAATTAAAAAACTTAGTTTGTCTTTTTCTGCGCCCCTCAGCTCTGCGCGCCCGAGGCAAGTGCCTCACTCACCTCGCCCTTGCTATGGCACTGGCAGAGAGCTTGAAAACGGTTTCTTACCTCTATCTGCATAGGGGGTACATGGGTTCTCCTCATTCTTCTTCTGGAGGTCACATGCTGCCAAATTTCTTCCCCGTTCTGCACTGCCCTCTCTGATTCTTCGGCATGTTTTTCTATCCAGAAAGTCTTCATTTTCTCTGACAAAATGCAAGGTTGATACAATCAAGGGAGGAAAGTTGCCTGTTATTTATTTATATTCCATTAGCACATAGGGGCCCCCACCAGTAATTGGATTCTCTGTTTGAAAAGAGAAATCACCAGTGTTCTGTATTTAAATTGTCTATTAGTTTCTTATAAAGTAATGCTTTCTTACAGTACCTCACTCATCTGTTACATAGTTGCTCACTAACAGACAGCTGTGGTTGTAATATCATTTATTCGTGACCTCATTGTCTTAAATTCTCATAATTCTTGATGGATTTGTACATTGTTTTAATTAGAACGGGTTGAAAATTTTCTGACAGAACAGTTTTCTATCAGAAAATGCTGATTCAATTAAACTGAAACCTTTTGCAGGTATATGTTGATTTTTGTCGAAGTATTTGATGAAACATTAGCAAAGTGCTTCATTTCAATGTTAGCATTTTGACTTTTATATTATAATATACATAAAAGTTTTGATAAAGTAGTGTTGAAATTTCCAAAACAACATTTTCACAAAATTTGTTGAGCAGTAAATGTTGAAATTTTTACTTTTTTCATTCTGTTTCAGGACTAAGGGAAATTTTAAAATGTTGGAATTTCCTGTGGAATGGAAATTCTGAGATCCGCCAGCTCTAGTTTTAATCTCACAACCCTCCTCTCTGCCACACACCCTCAGTAATTGCACCTGAGGTTTCCAAACAGTGGTGCATAGAGTACTTGCTGGGTATGAATAGACAGCTGGTTGGTTACAGGTACTGGTTTAACTTGTTACCAGCTGGTAAATTACACTGAAAGAACACTACAATAAAAGCTTTCCCCATTTCTTTTCCATGAAAGCAATCAGTTTAATTGTCACAGGGATGCAAAAGGGAAGGGAAGTGATTCATATAATCCTGACTCAGAGGGGAGCTGGTCGTTGAGGCATTTCTTAACATGTGAAGGGTTGGGAAACATTTTAGGCTTGGTGTACACTTAAAAGTTAGGTCAACAAAGCTACACCCCTGACGGATGTAACTATGCCAACCTCACCCCCAGTGTAGACACAACTATGTCAATGGAAGAATGCTTCCATCATTGTAGCTACCATCACTCAGAGAAGTGGTATTCCTACACAGATAGACGCACCCCTCTCATTGGTGTAGGCTGCATCTACACTACAGGGTTATGCTGGCATAGCTACGCTGACATGGCTATGTAGGTATAGGCTCTGTAGTGTAGGCACAGCCTTAAGAAAAGATTTGGAAAACCTCTCTTAGGCCATGTCTATACTACAAACTTTGGTCGACGCAAGTCACATTGGCATACAGTCACCAAAGTTAATAAATCACTTGGGCGCAGGTATATTTAACTGCTTACATTGGCACTTCACATATTCACCAGGAATGCTTATGACAATGAAGTGTGGTGCATTATGGGTAGGTTTCCCAGTGTGCCACTATCTGGCGCAATGCCATTTGGGAAATTCTTGCAACATGTTGTGGGGTAGAAATGAGTCACAGAGGGATCTAGGCATCATGTTCCCGTCATGTAACTTTTTCCATCCTCTAATGCCAGCCACATCACATAATTTTCACAACCTTTTTTAAAGCCCACAAACCTGCTGGCCCTTTTTTGTTGTCCGCCATCTGTGGTCAGGCATAAGGGCCTGAGCAGTTTCAGGATACCAGCAGCACAGTATCACTCTCCAGCCCCAGCCATGGTGCGCTGGGGCGGGGGGGGGGGGGGGGGGAGGAGGGGGAGGGGAGGGGCATTGGAGGAAAGAGGAGGAGGAGCAAAGGGAAATATTTTTGATTGTATGAAACAATAAAATTTCAGTCCCTATTTCTGTAGGTACAAGTATAGGAAAATGGCACTGAATATTGGCACTATTTTCCACAGGTAGTGGAATCTCACTAGCTAATCTCACTCCTAAGGGTAACAAAGGCCAGGGGTGAAAGTAAGTACCGGTATGGACCGGTACGGCGTACCGGTAAAAAGTGGCTGCAGGTACCGGCCCATACTGCTGACTTTAAAGTGCTGCCGCGGGTCCTGCCAACGGGGGAAGGGGAAGGGGGGGGCAAAAGGAGCAGCTGCTCTAGGTCCAGCAATTTAAAAGGGCCCGGGGCTCTGGCTGCTGCCGCTGCTACCATGGCAACGGCGGTCGGAGCCCTGGGCCCTTTAAATTGCCGCTGGAGCCCCGGGCGGCACGGGCTGGGCAGCGCGGATGGGCTCGCTGGGGGATGCTGACCCCCACCCCCGCCCCTTCCGGGGGGTCCGGAGCCAATCCCAATACCGGTAAGAGTTAAATTTTACTTTCACCCCTGACAAAGGCACAGAGAGCACAGCTGCTGCTGGTATCCCAAAACTGCCCAGACCTGTATGCACTAGCCTGTTTACTGCCATGATGTCTACACTCACACTGCGTTGACCTCAGAAGATTGACCATTGTTCCATGTTTCTGTTAGAAATGGCAGACAACAAAAAGTGATGAGCAGGTTGGTGGGATTTAAAACAGAAAGATATACAAAAACCAAATGCAGTGTTTCTTCTCTCTAGATATTAAATGTACTTCAATAGTCATTCAAATCTAATGTTTTGTGCATATGGTATATACAAAGCCCTAGATATAAATACAGTTTCAGTTGGAGCCAGAGTTGATTCACTTCCATGGAACTGATTTTATATTTATGATGTATCGATTTCTTCTCCAGGCTCTTTATAATGATATTTGCCAAGTGTCATCCCCAACGATCACTCATTTTTTCCACTAAAAAGCCTGATCCAAAGCCCAGTGAAGGTCTTTCCATTGATTTTAATGGACTTTGGATCAGGCCTTAGGTACACTTTTGAGTTAATCCTGGGTAGTGAACCTCTCCTGTACCTTCTAATGGTAATGAGTAAGCAGTGTCCTGCTTACACTACAAGGACACTAGAAGTGAGTCTTCATAGCCTCTCTTCCCTCTCTTCAAGTTGATCTGCTAACTCATGTGAAAACTGCCTTGTCTTCCCTAGGATTTTACCCTGAGTTAGCTAACGCAAGTTTAGAATATGCCTTTTTTCCTAGTGAAGATGAAGCCTTAGAATGTCAGAGATGGGCTAGCCCATGTGAGAAAGGGAGTTGGCAGCTTTTCTAATTTTCCTTTCCTCCCACTCAGCTCAGTAATACATTCTGTCCCTTAGCTTCTTTGTTTCCTCCTCTACAAGGTATCTGGTTTTTGCCCAAATATGAGCAATGAGGGAGAGGGAAATAGTTGGCAGACACACTACAGGGACAGAACAATGCAAAAACTGGCTTGCTGATGGGTGACCATAATGGTCTAAGGTCAGTTGAAGGTAGTCTATATGGTGATCAATTTTACCTATAGTTGCTACTGTATTAGAGTTTGGCCTTGAGTGGATAGCTTCATATGTCTGTTAGCAAACAGACAGCTACACATTGCCTAAATTCATTGTTCTCTTTGAGTTTCTTCTGGTTCAGATAAAAAGTTAAAAATTATGGACACAGATGACCATTTTTATATACAAATATAAATAAATATGCCTATTAAACATGCCTATTAAAGTTTAGACTGTTGGCAAACACTGATTGTCTAGGCATAAGAAGGTAATTACACCAAGAGTTTAGGGATGCCTAATTTTAATAATATCATATAGACTTTAGAATATCCAATTTCTTATTTTAAATGAAACTTAGAATGTGGCTGACAGTGGCAAAAACAGAGTGAATCAGTAAATCATTCAGCTGTAATTCAGAGTAAATATATTATGTACCAGTAACTATCCATCATCTTCCTTCCTCTTTTTCTATTCTTCCAAACAAAATTCCATATATTAAAGTGTTATAGGGATGAACAGATGGATACTTTACAGGGTGGGGTGGAGCAGAGATAGATTAGACAGAATTAGTATATATCGGATGGTATGTAACCCACACACCTTCTGAGTGTGGTGCTCTGTCCCATCTAGTAGCACCAAGATTACTTAAAGAGCAAGAGATTAATGAGTCTGCTCTATGGTTTTAGTTAACAGCAATTTGGCTTTTAGCTCATGCACTAAGCTCCGGAGGTCCCAGCCATTGACAACCAGGATCTGTCGGTGTTACAGATACATTATACTTCATGCAGGTATAATTTTGGCTCTTAAAAGATAATCTCAGAATGGTGGCTCTAAAGATTCCCCAGGCTATCTAGGTCTGCTAAGCTGGTCTTGCTGAGAAATAATGCGAAGGCCACAGTGCTGTGATCACAGTCTTTCCCCAAAACATTTGTTTACACTGACTAGAAGTACTACCTAAGCTAGTCCTGGGCTTCTGAATAGGAAACAGTTTCAGATACAAGATTCCACACAGGGAAATTATTCATATCTGTTGCATGAAGCAGTCATCTGGTATGATCAGAGCCTCAAGATTTCTTCCTACATGAGAGTTTTTGAGTTGGGGTCCTGAGAACTGTGGCATTTAAAAATTGGTTTGACCTTGGAAGCAAGGAGAGCGGGAACTAGCCATGGGGAGTGAGCACAAAGCAAGGGTGATGGGACAACTTGATAAGACCAAGGCTGAGTTATGGAGTCTGGTAGTCTGAGGCTTTAGTTCAAGCTGAATAGAACATTAGGGGCCAACAACCACCAAAACCAATGATTTTGTGACTAGTTAGTACAGTCACGTTATCTGCTCAGATGTCATGAGTTCCGTCTGGGCCAGCGCAGCAGCTGATCTGTAAGGTCCTTAGTTTTCAGTTTTTATTTTATTTAATTTTTCCCAGGAATTTATCAGTGTTTATTACCACAACAACAAAAATTGGTGAAAATCAGGGGGGAAAATTATTAATAATTTTTCTGGGTAAATATTAGGGTTTATTTTGGTGGATGGAAAGACAGGAGAAATAAGTATTCAGTAGATGAATGCTTTGAATTCCATTCATCAATGTGGTTTGCTGCAGAACTAAAATAGAACTCAAAACATAATGCCATCTTTGAGTTTAAGAAAACAATATATCTCTAATCCCCAAATAAAACTTTTCATTTGAATAAATAGTTTACTGTTGTAGACTTAGAACTTTTAGCCTATAAATATTTACATTTAATAACTGGGCCACACCATTTGCAGCGCATACACTCAACTTCATCCTTTTCTCCTGTTTTTGCTTTTTTTAAAAACTTCCGAATACTTCCTTTTGTTCTGAAATGTATTCTCATACAGATTTTTTTTCTTACCATTTTAGTGTGTCAAATCTTTAAACCGTTATCTGCTAGCAGCTTGAAATGTATAACTGGTGGGTGTGAGATTCATCAGTACATTCAGATGCACACACACTTCATAGCTTGAGTGTGTGCCTGTTTGTTTATTGTGTGTGTTTTCTAGACTAATACATAGTCTTACTTCAACAGGCAGCTTTGCATATACACACAGACTAATGTATTATCATAATATGTATATGTTCTGTTTTAGTTCTGCAGCAAACCACATTGATGAATGGAATTCAAAGCATTTGTCTACTGAATACTTCTTTCCCCTGTCTTTCCAGCCACCAAAATAAATCCTGATATTTTTCCAGAAAAATTATTAATAATTTTTGCATTGATTTTCACCAATTTTTGTTGTTGTGGTAATAAACACTGATCAATTCCCAGGAAAAATAAAATAAAATAAATATATATCATGCAATGTATTGTATTTTCCTAATAAAACAAGTTATTTTTTATATAGTTGAATGATACAAAAGTAGGGTGAAAATAAGAAAAACCTGAATAATACTTTTTGTAAAACTTGGGATTTTTTTGGTAAAAATCAGTTTAAACTGAAAACAAAAGGGCTTACTTATCTGCCACATAATTACATAGGTGCATCTCTGGGAGGTGGGGCTGCTCTGTAGTGCACCTTCAAGGCCGCGTCTGGTACTGCAACCACTCCCCACCTTAGTCTGCAAGGTTTTGCTGACTGCTTGGGCAGCATAGCCTGTGCCATAAACTTGGCAGCAGCCTCCAAATAATCAAGTATCAAAATAACAACTCAGGATTTGGCTGTCTGCATCTTTAAACAAAGACAGAGGAAAAATCCCTTAAAAATGCAAGTGTGTAGGCCAAAGCCCTGGCCTGGGCCTGGGTTAGCCCCGAGGAGATCTTCCCCTAGTTACGGGGAGAAGGAGAATTAAATCTAGACTTACCCGGGGGAGGGGGAAGGAGGAAGAGACTAAAGCTTTCCTTGGAAATCACACCAAACTTCTTGAAGAGTCTTGGATCTTTAAGGTACTTGAATTGATGTTTTCTTAATCTAATCCTTCTTGCAACAAAGCTAGACTCACGAACACAAACCAATGGCTAGAAACATTTCTACTAGAGCTCTAGATAGAGACTTCTGCAAATTCTGTAAAATACTTTAGAAGTGGTAGGGCATCAAAATTTTAGCTGAGTAGTAAGGACTTAAGGGAAATTCCTACTTTTCAATCTCTGTGATCAACATCCATGCAAGGGGATTGAAGCGTTTAGATTGCTGTGGAACAGGCAATTTGAGGTTTTAGGAAGCAGTACTGGATCTTTTATTAAAAGCATGATTAGTTCATTGGGACAAGAAAGGCCAACCAAAAGCTACAGAGAACTGTCTGGCATTGTATAAGAGTCTATTGAAGGACCTTTAGGATCAGAGGAAGAAGAAAGGAGAGGACCATCTGTCCAGGTCTCCAAACCTGACGAAGAGCCCTTGATCACCATGCTCAAGGTGTTCAGCTTTGTCAACAGGATGATAAACAGCAATCATGTCCTCAGTCTGCTTCCTGTTCCCCGATGACCCATTTGCAACCCAGATCTGCCAGTCCTTGAACAATGTGGGTACCTGACCTGATCCAAGTTCCGACTACAGAATGGCCTCCTGTATTGCAAGGATTATATTTATGTTCTGGAGTGACAACCTCAGCTTCAGGTACTTGAACCTATACCAAGATTCAAGGAGAGCAAAACTGCCTCATCTGTGGAAATGGGTAAGGATGCTATCACCTGAATTCTATCCTTATTAACAGACTGTCCTTTTCCCACAGAAACTCCTGGGGCAATCTGTGCCTACTCTAGCAATCACAAATGGCACTCCACAGGAAAGTGTCATCATCCCTACCTTAATTCAATATAATGATAGACAATCTCCCACCAAGGATGAGTGCAGGAATAGGCATCTCCTTGTTTTCAAATGACTGTGCCATATGGGATAAAAACAGAAACCAGGAAATATCTGAGAAGCAAATTAATGAAGCACATAGGAAACATGCAGAATGGGGAAATGTGGGGCTTTACATTTTCAGTTCTCAAAACTAAATAAAATTTAAAAAGATTGCAAACTGTCTCTATATGGACAGCAATTAGGTATAGTTAAAAGCTACAAATTCTTGGGTGTGACATTTGCTAGCAAGCTAACATGGAAGGATCACACTGAAAATATTGGAGATAAATGTAAATGTAAAATCAATCTACTTAAAAGTGTTTCCAGAACCATTTGGGGCACAGATAAGAAAGCAATAGTAAAGCTTTTAGAGCATTAATTAGACCAGGCACTGAGTATGGATGTCAAGCATTTAATTCAGCATCAAAAATGAACCTAAGGAAGCTAAATGCAATTCGAGCCCAGGCATTATGCATTGTATGTGATGCCTTTATCATGACCCCTTTGTGTGTTGTGCAGATAGCTGCTGGTGAAATGCCTGGAACATTAAAGAATGAAAATGCTGGAAATTCAGTGGACACCATGGAGGGAAAAAACAAAAATACCTCATGTTAATAGAATTAAAGTATGGACAAAGAAACTAGAGAAAAGAAAGACCTAAAAGAAATTGGCACATATAGCCATGAGAAAATGAATTATAAGTGGAAAATCATGCCTTCCCCAATATAAATGTGGAACTATATAAAGGGGGAAAGGAGAGCTAAATGTATTAAATGTAGCAAATCAATATAAAGTGATATGGGCGGTGGGACAAACATTTCCAGATGTTTACAAAGAAGTCTGAAGATGAGAAAACCAGGTGATGGGGACACTTGGAATAAAGAAATCGATTAGACTATCAAATTTTGTAGCCATTATGATGGTCAAACTAGCAGGGATAATGTTGATGTTATATTGCATACTGGACATGCAACCTATCACCATTGTCATCTTGTGAGATTCACTATCAGGACTGCTGGCAATCAAAAATGGGAATTCAGATAGCAGCAATGATATAATTAATGAAAAATGGTTACTGGCACAGATGGGAGTAAACATTGAAATAGCCTGGATCTCAGCATATGTAGGGATAGCAGGAAACAAGGTGGCAAACAGAGTAGCAAAAAAATTGCTGTAAAAATGCAAAAACTGTCAGTGTGATCTCACTAAGGCCTTGTCTCACTATGCAGTTTTTAGCGACGCTTTCTGTTGGTATTTTGTCGGCACTTTTGCCGACAAAATACTTCCAGCCCTGCAAGCAGTGTTAGCTTTGTTGGCAGGAGAGCGCTTCTGCCGACAAAGCCGCGTTCACACTGCCAGTTGCTTTGGCAAAACTTTTGTCTTTCGTGGGGGCATAGCTGCTGACTTTTGGGTTTGCCGGTGGGTGCCCTCCTGAGGCCCCACCCCCGCTCCACCTCCTCCCTAGGCCCCACTCCCTCTCCACCCCTTCCCCCGCCTGCCCACCACTTGCTCCTCTCCGCTCCCTCCTCCAAGCACCTCTGCCAGTTTTGGAGGGAGGCTATTCGCATTAGAGAGACAAGATGAGTGTCTCTTGTGAGTCAAGGTGAGTGAGAGACCAGCTTCTGTTGGCAGGGCCGCCAAGAGCGGGTTCGGGCCCCGGTGAAAAAAAAATTTGGGGCCCCCCAGCAAGGGCAGACCAGCTAAACAGGGCTGACGAGAGGGGGGAGAAGCCAGGGAAGCCGGGCCCTGGGCCCCCTTCCGGACCGCCGGGCCCCGGTAATTTGTACTGGCTTCCCCCTCCCCCCTCCGCTCGTCGGCCCTGTCTGTTGGTGAGAGACACAAACTTTTGAGCTTTCACAGAACTCTTCTTCAGGAAGAAGAACTCGGTGAAAGCTCCAAAGCTTGTCTCTCTCTCTCACCAACAAAAGTTGCTCCAATAAAAGATATTACCTCACCCACCTTGTCGCTCTAATTTCCTGGGAACAACAGGGCTATACCAACACAGCATACAGAAATGCAGAATTCACATGAACAGCACGGAGTGAGCATCACACCAGAGCACTATTTTCAGGATTCATCTTAGCATAATGTCTTCATTACACCAAGGAAGCAGCGCTACCCGCACAATGAGATAAATATAGCCATGTGTGCGTGCCAAAAATTCACAGTACAAGCACACTAGGATAGTAGTGTCAGTTTAGCTCTCAGTTTAGTGAGGATACACTCAGGGACTGAGTCCAAGGGTTCAGCTAAACACAAGGGCACCTGCAAATAGCTGTACTAACAGCAGGATCTACAGTGGCCCAATAAGAAGAGTTGCATGTCTAATTACCAGTCCCAGTGCAAGGCAATATGGGATCCAGGCACCAGGCACCAGGTCTTTAGTACCAGAATTTGTACTTCCAGGAGAGTAAGATGGAATTATAGAAGTAACAGGGGCAAAAGCCCTCTATGATCATCCTGGCTCAGTCCATCTCCCTACCAATGCAGGGCTGATCCTTACTGCATGTTTTGTCCAGTCTCCTTTTAAAAGTCTCAAGCCTTGGAGTTTCTAGCTGACACTCTATACCAAGGGTTCTTAAACTGGAGGTCGGGACCCCTCAGGGGGTCACAAGGTTATTACATGGGGGGTCGCAAGCTGTCAATCTCCACCCCAAACCCCGCTTTGCCTCCAGCATTTATAATGGTGTTAAATATATTCATCATTTGTATATATTCTTTATATTTCATATAAAGCATGCCATGTAAGGTATCCTGGGAAAGGTTATGATTTGCTGAAACCCACTGTTCTGTCAAAATATGTATATCATTAAAGTGTATGAAATTATGAGATTGTGCTGTATGGTGTTAATGAAATATGCTGCAAATTTGGGAGTAGCCCAGAAGGCAACTCCCCAGAAACAACAAGGCACTTGACCAAATGGCTGGGTGGATGTTACACAACCATCACAAGCCACTGTGCAGCAAATGAACGACAATTAGCAATTCAATGACCATCACCAGAGAATTACTCAACCCTGGGACTTAGCAATGCCCCCCTCCCCCCAACATGATGCTTGGACTTGTGTTTTCCAGAGCACATGGACTAAACAGGAGATAGTTCCAGCCCAGGTTGTAACCCAGGAATCACACACTAGCCTTGACAGACTATTCCATCCACACCCTAAGGCAGAGATTGCACTGCTTGGAAGATTTCCCCTGATAGCTTGAGTTTCCCTCTCCCCCCCCTCCCGCCCTATCCCTTCCCCCTTCCCCACTGCCTCTTCCCTTCCACCCCCCCATCCCCATAAGAGGCAGTCACCCAGATGCCAGGGAGGGGGACCAAGCGCACTGCATGGACATGGCCACTGTCTCCGAGAGGCAGGTGTCTCTGCCTGGGCAGGGAGGGCAAGGAGGGGGGCACTGCACCCCGCAGCAGCCCAGGAGATGTCCCCCCCTCCATGCCCATCCCAGTCCAGCTGCCCAGCAGGGGCTGATACTCTCAGTCTCTCTGTGCCGCAGGGGTCCCCAGGATGTTTTTGGAGACGCCTCTGACTGAGCCCCCTGCCAGATGCAGAGAGCTGGGCTGCAGCCGGTGCCCCCCCATGCAGATGGCCACCCCTCCAGCAGCCACGTGCCGGATCTCAGCACAGTCACTTGGGGCTGGGAAGAGGTTTCAGTCCCCCCCGCCAGCCACCCTCACCCCAAGAACCCCTTTGAAATACACTTACCTGCTACTGCCTTTAGTTGGCTGAGAGGTTGAAGCGAGGCTGGGAGCTGCTCAGCTGCAGAGCCACAGAAAGCAGCCTGCTGCCCACAAGAAGCAGGTAGGAGAAGGAGGGGGGTGGCACCGGTGGGGGTGGCGTCACTCAGCCCCTGCCCCAGGAGGAGCAGAGCACCCACTAATTTTTCCCTGTGGGTGCTCCAGCCCTAGAGCACCCACGGAGTCAGTGCCTATGTGTGTGGGGGCTTTTTTAAGTACCTGTGAAAAACAAAAGTTTTGTCCACAATGTCACAGTGTAGATAAGCCTCTAAGTAAACAGGAGTTTAAAAATCTAATTAAAAATTAGCTAAGAGAGGAGTAGACACAAGGTGGGTGAGGTAATTTCTTTTATTGGACCAACTTCTGCTGGTGAAAGAGACCAGCTTTCAAGCTATACAGAGCTCTTCTTCAGGTCTGGGAAAGGTACTCAGAGGGTATGTCTACACCTTGAAATTAGGTCGATTTTATAGAAGTCGATTTTTAGGAATTGATTTTATACAGTCGATTGTGTACATCCCCACTAAGCGCATTAAGTCGGAGGAGTGCATCCTCACTACCGTGGCTAGCATCGACTCACGGAGCAGTGCACTGTGGGAAGCTATCCCACAGTTCCCGCAGTCTCCACTACCCATTGGAATTCTGGGTTAAGCTCCCAATGCCTGGTGAGGCAAAAACATTCTTGCGTGTGGTTTTGGATACATGTCGTCACTCTCCCCTCCCTCCCTTCCTCCTTCTGTGAAAGCAACTGCAGACAATCATTTCGCACCTTTTTGCCTGGGTTACCCGTGCAGCTGCCATAGCACGGCAAGCATGGAGCCCGCTCAGCCCACCGCTGCTGTTGCAAGCATTGTAAACACCTCGCACATTATACTGCAGTATGTGCAGAACCTGGCTAAGAGACGGCAGCACGAGGACGATTGTGATGAGGACATGGACACAGAGGATCCTGAAAGCATGGACTGTGGCAATTGGGACATCATGGCATCAGTAGGGCTGGTTGATACAGTGGAATGCCAATTCTGGGTCCGGCAAACAAGCACAGACTGGTGGGACCGCATAATGTTGCAGGTATGGGATGATTCCCAGTGGCTGCGAAACTTTCGCATGTGTAAGGCCTCTTTTCTGGAACTCTGTGAGTTGCTTTCCCCCACCCTGAAGCGCAGGAATACCAAGATGAGAGCTGCCCTGATTGTTGAGAAGCGATGCGGAAGCTTGCAGCGCCTGACTGCTACCGGTCAGTCGGGAATCAATTTGGAGTGGGCAAATCTACTATGGGGACTGCTGTGATTCAAGTAGCCAATGCAATCACTGACGTTCTGCTATCAAGGGTAGTGACTCTGGGAAATGTGCAGGTCACAGTGGATGGCTTTGCTGCAATGGGGTTCCCTAACTGTGGTGGGGTGATAGATGGAACACATATCCCTATCTTGGCACCGGAGCACCTGATAAGGTATCCCGGGTGGGGTAGGGTGGGGTGGGGGAGGAGGGGAGGACAAGGCCACATTGCTTATTGTAGCCACACTACAAATCAAAACTGTTTGAATGACAGCCTTCTGTTGCTTGGGCCATCCTCTGGAGTGCAGTGGCTGGGTGCCCGGAGCCTCCCCCTCCACGTTCTTGGGTGTCTGGGTGAGGAGGATATGGAACTTGGGGAGGAGGGCAGGCGGTTGTACAGTGGATGTAGCAGCAGTCTGTGCTCTTGTTGGCTTTCCTGCATCTCCACCAGATGCCTGAGCATGTCCGTTTGCTCCCCCATTAGTCTCAGCATTGCATCCTGCCTCAGCTCATCGCACTCACTTAATGCTTTCTGTGACTCTGCCACTGAATGCCTCCATGCATTAAGCTGTGCCCTATCAGTGCGGGAGGACTGCATGAGCTCAGAAAACATGTCATCGCAAGTGCATTTTTTCCGTCTTCTAATCATAGAATCATAGAATCATCGAATATCAGGGTTGGAAGGGACCTCAGGAGGTCATCTAGTCCAACCCCCTGCTCAAAGCAGGAATTCCCAACTAAATCATCCCAGCCAGGGCTTTGTGAAGCCTGACCTTAAAAACCTCTAAGGAAGGAGATTCCACCACCTCCCTAAGTAACCCATTCCAGAGCTTCACCACCCTCCTAGTGAAAAAGTTTTTCCTAATATCCAACCAACCTCCCCCACTGCAACTTGAGACCATTACTCCGTGATCTGCTACCACTGAGAACAGTCTAAATCTATCCTCTTTGGAACCCCCTTTCAGGTAGTTGAAAGCAGTCATCAAATCCCCCCTCATTCTTCTCTTCTGCAGACTAATCTGCGATAACCTCAGGGACGGAGATGATAGGGGGAGCATAGAAACATTTGCACCTGCGGGGGGATAAAAAGGGAGAGTAAAATTTAAGATGATACATTTCTGAGAACAAAAGGGAAACTCTTTCACAGTGAATCAAGCAATTCACAGCAGACAGCACATGTGCTTTAGGTAGAAGGCCTCACTTTGCCTTTTATATTGAGTGCCTGCCAGTATGGTGACACATCACACACGGCTGGACAACAGAATTCGGTTTCCAGGCAGCCATGGTAAGCCAAAGGATACGCTGGTTTGGCTTCTAACGCCTTCATAACATGTGGGAATGTTTTCAAACTGCAGTGCCCTCCTTTCCCATAGCAAGCAATGCCGGTTGGGTTTGCCATTTAAAAGAAGGGGCTGCAGTTTTCGGGTGGATGTGCAGCACACACTTCCCTCCACCCCTCTGCGTGGCTATTTGAGATGATCCCTTCACCCCTCCCCCCGCCACGTGGCTATTCTCAGGGATGATCCCTTTTAGTCAAGTGCAAACAGCCCAGCATGAACGGGGTCCTTTTACTGTTCCCTTACAAAAATTCCACTATTTCAACCAGGTGACCATGAATGATATCACTCTCCTGAGGCTAACACAGAAAGATATAGACCAAATGTTGCTTGAATGCAACCAAAACCCAGGACCGTTTGCTGCCATGCTTTGTGCTGCAATGATTCCAGACTACTTACTACTGGCATGGTAAAGTGTCCTACCGTGGAGGACTAAATAAGACAGCCCTCCCCAGAAACCTTCTGCAAAGGCTTTTGGAGTACCTCCAGGAGAGCTTTATGGAGATCTCCCTGGAGGAGTCCCGCTCCATCCCCAGACACATTAACAGACTTTTCCAGTAGCTGGGGGAGGGATAGCTCAGTGGTTTGAGCATTAGTCTGCTAAACCCAGAATTGTGAGCTCAATCCTTGAGGGGGGCCACTTAGGAATCTGGGGTAAAATCAGTACTTGGTCCTGCTAGTGAAGGCAAGGGGCTGGACTTGATGACCTTTTGGGGTCCCTTCCAGTTCTAGGAGATAGGATATCTCCTTTTTTTTTTTACTGGTCACAAATGCATCTTCAGGGCAAATCAAACATTAAACACTATTGCTTTTAAACCCTGTACTGTAGTTACAAATGTGCACTCACCAGAGGGGCCTTTTCCACCTTCAGGGTCGGGGATCCCACCTTGGGAGGGTATTGGCTCCAGGGTGATGAAAAGGTCCTGGCTGCCGGGGAGAACGGATTCACTGCTTGCCTGCTACACATTCTCCTCCTACTACTCCTCTTCCTCATCCACAAAATCCTCCTCCATGTTGCGTGAGACTCCCCCCTTGCAGGTGTCCACGGACAGTGGTGTGCTAGTGGTAGGGTCCCCCCCTAGAATGCCATGCAGCTGATCATAGAAGCGGCATGTATGGGGCTCTGACCAGAGCGACTGTTTGCCTCCTTTGTCTTTTGGTAGGCTTGCCTGAGCTCCTTGACTTTCACGCTGTGTGTCCCTGTTGTAGCCTCTGTCCATCATGCCCTGTGCAATTTTGGCATATTTATTAGCATTTCTTCTTTTTGATCGGAGTTCTGCCTGCACAGATTCTTCTCCCCATATAGCAATCAGATCCAGTGTCTCCCAGTCACTCCATGCTGGAGCTCGTTTGCGATTCTAGGGGAACTGCATGGTCACCTGTGCTGCTTAGCTCGCCACGCTGACCAAACAGGAAATGAAATTCAAATGTTCCCGGGGCTTTTCCTTTGTACCTGGGTTGTGCATCGGAGTAGAAAGTGCTGTCCAGAACGGTCACATTGGAGCACTCAGGGATAGCTCCCGGAGGCCAATAATGTCAATTTGCATCTGCACTACCCCAAATTCGACCCAGCAAGGTCGATTTTAGCACTACTCCCCTTGCCGGCGAGGAGTCCAGAAGTCGATTTTAAGAGCCCTTTAGGTTGATGGAACGGGGTTGGTTGTGTAGACGCATTCATTATAAAATTGACCTAACACGGCTAAATTCAACTTAACCCTGTAGTGTAGACCAGGGCAGAGAGTGTCACAACTAAATACAAGGTGGAACAGATTGTTTAGCATAACTAGTTAACATGTACTCTAAGGGACCGTTCAAGGTGAATTGGCCCATTAATACCCCTGCAGTCATAGAACCAAAAGGGGGGGTTCGTGGGTTACAGATTGTTGTAATAAACCATAAATCCAATGTCTTTAAGGCCATGATTTTTAGGGGCCAGCACAGAGGTTGGTAAACTTTTTGGCCCGAGGGCCACACTGGGGTTGTGAAACTATATGGAGGGCCAGGTAGGTAAGGCTGTGCCTCCCTGAACAGCCTGGCCCCTGCTCCCTATCCGCCCCCTCCCACTTCCCGCCCCGACTGCCCCCCTCAGAACCCCCGACCCATCCAACCCCCCCGTTCCCCATCCCCTGACCGCCCCCCCAGAACTCCCGACTCATCCAACCCCCCCTGTTCCTTGTCCCCTGACTGCCCTGTCCCAGGACCCCCCGCCCCTAACCGCCCCCAGGACCCCACCCCCTATCCAACCCCCTCTTCTCCCTGTTCCCTGACTGCCCCGACCCCTGTCCAAACCCCTGCCTCCTGACAGATCCCCTGGGACTCCCACACCTATCCAACCCCCCCGTTCCACGTTCCCTTACCATGACACTCAGAGCAGCAAGAACTCGCAGCCCCGTCACCCAGCTGGAGCCAGCCACGCCGCCACGCTGCCCGGCAGGAGTGGCGGGCCAGAGCACGGGCAGCACAGCGAGCTGAGGCTGTGAGGGAGGAGGTCAGCAGGGGAGGGTCCGGGGGCTAGCCTCCCCATCCGGGAGCTCAAGGGCCGAGCAGGACGGTCCCGCGGGCCAGATGTGGCCCACAGGCCGTAATTTGCCCACCTCTGATCTAGCATCTCGATCGCTATGAGTAGCTCTTTAGGCCTGGACATTAAATAGAGGTTCATTATGAGTATCAGAACAAGCAGCTCTCATATCTATCATACAAACACCACACAAGACTGATTCTGCCTCTATATTTATGCTAGGATAGTAATCTTCAGGAAAGATGCTGAAGATTGTTGAGACTGACTCCATCTTTAGACATCAAATTTAACGGAAGCATAGTTGAATGAGGCTAAAAAGATCACTGCATTTCCCATCCTTCTCTGAAGGACAATTTAACTAAAAATGTTCAATTCCATCATTGGAATATTATTAAAACATTTTTGAAATAGTTAATAGGTTACTACATCGTGTATGAGTACTGACAATTGCATCAGTGGAGTTGATCTAAAAACTTGTATGTTGTTAAAAATAATTTACAGAGTTCACTGGGCTGTGGCCTGCTTCTGATCTTATCTGGTCTGGAAGGTGTTTGCCAGCTTAGCTATATCCATAAATACATAACTATGTTTTGGAGAAGGGTAGAAACTCTCATGTGGGGAAAAACCTTGCAGTTATTGATGGGGTCAGGAGCATGATCAGCACACACACACACACATGCACACACATGCACAAAACCTCCACAAACACCTCAAATATTTCACAAAAGGGCAGCTGCCTAAAGGGGTATTAGCCAATTTCATACAGAGTTGCTGGTTTTTTTAAGGTTGTGTTTAAAAACATTTATACTACTTGATTCCCAGGCCTCAAGTGGAAGTCCAGCCCATTCCACATGAACCCTGTGAGATCCTCAGGATTTGTGGGGCCAGACCCTCCATTCTCCTGGCTGAAGAACACAGGAAAAAGCCCCATGAAGGAATTCTTGGGGAGCTTCCTTCCCACTCCATGTGGCTATTATCATCTAGAGCAGGGGTGGGCAAACTTTTTGGCCCAAGTGCCACATCGGGGTTGCAAAACTGTATGGAGGGCTGGGTAGGAAAGACTGTGCCCCCTCCCCCTATCCGCCCCTCCCACTTCCCACCCTGACTGCCCCCCTCAGAACCGCCAACCCATCCAACCCCCCCTGCTCCTTGTTCCCTGACTGCCCCTTCCCAGGACCACCCGCACCTAACCACCCCCTGGGACCCCACCCCATCCAACCCCCCCCCCTGCTCCCTGTCCCCTGACTGCTCCAACCCCTATCCACCCCCCCCACCCCCAGACAGGCCCCCCAGGACTCCCACGCCTATCTAACCTTCCCATTCCCTGTCCCCTGACTGTCCCCCCAGAACCCTGACCCATCCAACCCCCCCTTTTCCTTGTCCCCTGACCGCCCCCTCCCGGGACCCCCCACCCCAACCACCCCCAGGATCCCCCCCAACTCACCCCCCGGCTCCCTGTCCCAGACCCCTATCCATACCGCCACCCCCTGACAGGCCCCCAGGGACTCCCACCCCCTATCCAACCGCCCCCCGCTCCCCACCCCTTTACCATGCCGCTAAGAGCAGCAGGAGCTCGCAGCCATGCCAGAGCCAGCCATGCCGCCACACTGCCCGGCAGGAGCGGTGGGCCAGAGCGCAGGCGGCACAGCAAGCTGAGGCTGCGGGGGAGGGGGGACAGCAGGGGAGGGTCCGGGGGCTAGCCTCCCCAGCCGGGAGCTCAAGGGCCAGGCAGGACGGTCCCGCGGGTTGGATGTGGCCCACGGGCTGTAGTTTGCCCACCTCTGGTCTAGCAGTTATGAATTTAAGCTCCTAGGCTCATCTTTTTAACATGTTGTGCAGGTTTCCTTTGATATGGTGTTTTTGTCTTTTAGGATATTTCTGGGTGACTTCATTAGAGAGCTTAGTGATTGTTCGGTTTCACCTACATAGTTGTTATTGAGTCATTTAATGCACTAGATGAGGTACACCATACATTGTGATAGGCATATGTATGACCCTGTCACAGGGCTACTCTACTCACCGCTGGGTGGCTCCTCCTTCTGGCATACACATAGTCTGACAGCTATATTTGGGGGTTCCAGGCCAATGGGAGCTGCGGAGCCGGTGCTTGGGGCAGGGGAAGTGCACGGAGACCCCGTGGCCGCCCCTATGCTTAAGAGCCAGAAGGACATGCCGACTGCTTCTGGGAGCTGGACAGGTAGCCTGCCTGCCCCGTTGTGGGTGGCCAACTGGACTTTTAATGGGGGCGGAGCAAGGGTGTTTGGTTTTCTGCAAATAGAAAGTTGACAACGCTAGGTACAGCCTGGGAAGAACTGAGCTCCTTCTCCTCCCAGCCGAGCAGAGCAAGCCTCTGTTTGGGAGGAGTAATGCACCCCACCATAGTTCCCCAAACTATGCCCAGGTCTTCTGGCCATGTCTGGGGATTAGCTCTGAGAGGCCAATGCCCCTGCCTGCCTCGGCACTCTGTTATTCTCTCTGTGTCTCGCTCTCTCAGGGCTCAACTACTCCCACTTCATGGCTTGGCCCTCCGGACAGGTCACTGTAGTCTTCCCCCATCCAGGATATCAAAATCTCTTAGGACTCACTGTCCTAGGCAGTCTTTCCATTCACTGCCCCTTTATGGTGCCAGGGGCTGGTAGGGGAACCCAGGCCCACTCTCTACACAGGGTTCCAGCCCAGGGACTCTACAACAAGCAGTGATGTCTGCACAGTCCTGAACCTCGCTGCTGTGTCCCTGGGCTATTTCCTACTTCAGCTTCTCACCTTGACAGTGACTGCAGCTTCACTCTCTGCAGTCCCCTTCTCTGCTCAGCTACTGGACTTTATACAGGCCCCTCTTATTCCTGTCCAGCTGGGCCTTGTCTCTAATAAGTCCTCCTTGCTCCCTGGGTCCCCCTCCAGTGGAGCCTAATCAATTAATTGCTCCATCTGGCCATCTTAACCCTTCAGGCCTTGTGTGGGGTAGAAACCCCATCACAGACCCTGGATCTTGAAAGGTGTGTTGTAGGGGTATTGTTCACTGTAGCAGTGGGTATGTCTGCAGGTTTTGCATCTGTTGTTATGGCAGTCTGGTGCCATTTTGAATTGGTGGGTCCTGGTCTGTAGGAAACTTGCATTTGATGATGAGCTTCATGAGGTAGGGGGGTTGTCTGAAGGCCAGAAAAGGAGGTTTGGGAAAGATTTCTTTCAGGATGTGATCCCACTTGAGTATACATGAAGGCAAAATTTACTGATTAAGCTTAAATTAGGTGGACTTGTGACTCAGTTTCCCAATTTACCCACAACATTCCTCACAGCAGTAAATCTTGACAGCAACTGACTGCTCTACTGTACCCTCACTGCAATATCTGCCACGACATCCAACAACCACAGAGCAGAACATTAGGGTGATATTTTGGGTAAAACAATCAGCAGCCAAATATTTAATACAGATATTTGAAATGTCATCATTAGGTTTCAAAGCTGACATTTCATTGTGATGCAGGGGGCAGTCCACAGCTCTCAGAGAGATTGTTTCAAGTTGTCTGCAAATTCAAGCAGATACCTCTACATCACTGTACATTCAGTTCAGATTTTGAAAATTATCTTAGTACCACAAAGACTAGAGACTTCTTCAATGAAATCTTAGATTCTGTAGCAAAATTATGCAGCAATATATGTGGCTGTATAATTCTATTATACAGGGGGCCTTGACTATAATGTAATCTTGAGGAAACAAAAGAATGGATATCTGTGATCTGAGTGGCAATGCATACAAGGTGATATAATAAACTTATGGATGCAGTTGAGCCTGGCTGTATGTTTACACATCGGACTAAAGGGGGAGTAAGAATTACTCATACTCCCGTGCATGGATTATCTGCCTCATCAGACCATACACAGTGTGGTGCAGAAGAGAGTAGTTGCTGCTCCTCTTCTCACTGATGGGAGAGGAGACTTGGCTCACCACACTCAGTGCACCAGCCAGTGCAGCCAGCACAGCTGAGGTGGCATGGAGGTGAAGTGCAGGGGCAGCTGCCTTCCCCTGTGGAACAAGGGGGAAACAGGAGCTACACTATGACTTTCATAGGTGCTCTTGGGGCAGTGCAACTATCTGCTATCCATTATTTGCACAATCCAACCTCCGTGAAGGAGAGATTTGTAGGAGCCCATCTCACTCAAGGCTCAAAAAAGCTCACTCAATAAAGCGAGCCATTGAGGCCACAATGGAGCAAAGCATTCAGGCATGCAGTAGAAATGGTCACCTGCTTAGAGTTACACACATGCTTAAATGCTTTTTGGGTTGTAACCTCAGGGTGTTTCTTAGCAATGTAACACAATTCTGGCTATTTAGTAAGCAGCTCCACATGGCAGGATTTAAGTGTCAGTGCCAGAAAGCATTACAGAGGCAGGCAGTGCAGTCAACTCCCACAATTTAAATTGTTACTTTGCGAATGTTGCAACAGTTTGTGTTTTTCTTAAAGCCTCAGCTCACGCAGTCCTGCAATTGCATAAGAATCTGTTCTCATTTTTAATAAAAGCTTCTAGCACTCAAAGTTAAGGAAAAAAGCTTGAAAAGAGCTTCATTATTAAATATAATATATCACAAATGGAAGAAAGTAATGAATATCAATCAGAAGCTAGGAGCTGTAGAAAACTGATAAAGGAAGCAAAGTGACACAAGGAGAAATCTATGTCCAGCAAAGTTAAGGACAATAAGGACTTCAAGTATATTAGAAAGAAAAAGAATCCTGACAATGGTAGTGGTCCATTACTAGATAGATATGGTAGAACTAGCAATAACAATTCAGAAAAGGCAGATGTGTTTAATAAATAAATATTTGTTCTATATTTGGGGGAAAAACAGATCATATAGTCTCATCTCGGGAGTATGCTAAATAGCAACTATTATAGTTAGACATTTTAAATTCAGCAGTTCCATATAATTTTCATCCAAGAATTTTAAAAGAGCTTGCTGAGGAGTTTGCTGGACTGCTAATCAGGGCCGGCTCTGGCTTTTTTGCCGCCCTAGGCAAAAAAGCCACCCGCCGCTTCCCCCCCCCCCCCGCCCCAGCACGGCAGGGGAGGGTGCCAAGCCCGGCCGCGGGCCCGCAATCCCCAACCAGCTGGAGCGCCGGGGGGGAGGGCGGCGAGCCCGCCACGGCTCCACTCTCCCCGGCAGCCAAAGCGCCGGGGGGAGGGCGGAGAGCCCAGCCAGGGCTCTCCGCTCTCCCCGGCGGCCAGAGCGTTGGGAGCAGGGCGGAGAGCCCCCAGCAGCCAGAGCGCCGTGGGGAGGGCGGTGAGCCCGCCGTGGCTCTCTGCTCTCCCCGACCGACCGGAGCGCCGGGGGGAGGGTGGCAAGCCCGCTGTGGCTCCGCTCTCCCCGGCGGCCGGAGCGCTGCGGGGAGGGCGGCGAGCCCAGTCGCGGCCCCGCTCTTGGGCCAGAGTGCCCCGCCGCCCCCCTCCAGGCGCCGCCCCAAGCACATGCTTGGTGGGCTGGTGCCTGGAGCCGGCCCTGCTGCTAATGTTGATTTTTACTAAGTCTTGGCACATTAGGGAAGTTCCAGAAGACTGAAAGAAAGCTAATGTTGTGCCAATATTTTAAAAGGATAAACAGGATGACCCATGTAATTATAGGGCTGCAAGTCTGACATCAACTGGGAGTGACTGATGAAGAATGAAAGGAGGGTAATATGATTTATACCAATCAACATGGATTTATGGAAAATAGATCCTGTCTTACCTGACTTCTATTTTTGATGAAATTATAGGTTTGGGTGATAAATGCAATAGTGTTGATGTAATATATTTAGATTTCTGTAAAAACAACAGATGTTTTTGTAGATACAGACTAACACAGCTACCCCCTGATACTAGACTTCTGTAAGGCATTTGACTTGGTACTGCATGACATTTTGATTAAAAAATTAGAACAATATAAAATTAACCTGGCATGCATTAAATGGATTAAAAACTGGCTAACTGATAGGTTTAAAATGTAATTGTTAACAGCGAATCATCATCAAGTGGGAGTGTTTCTAGTGAGGTCCTGCAGGGATATATTCTTGGCCCTATGCTATTTAATATTTTTACCGAAAACCTAGGAGAAAACATAAAATCATCACTGATAAAGTTTGCAGATGACACAAAATTTGGGGGAGTGGTAAATAATGAAGAGTACTGGTCACTAGTACAGAGCAATCTGGATTGCTTGATAAACTGGGCTCAAGCAAATAATAGGTGGTTTAATATGGCTAAATGTGAATATATACATCTAGGAATGAAGAATGTAGGCCATACTAACAGGATGGGGGAAGAGGGGGTTATAGCTTGGGAAGCAATGACTTTGCGGGTCATGGTGGATAGTCAGCTGAACATAAGCTCCAAATGTGATTAGCCAAAAGGGCTAATGCAATCCTTGGATGCATAAATAGGGGAGTCTTAAATAGGAGTAGAGAGGTTATTTTACCTCTATTTTTGGTGTGACTGCTTCTGGAATACTGTGCCCAGTTCTGGTGTCCACAATTCTAGAAGAATGTTGATAAATTGGAGAGAGTTCAGAGAAGAACCACAGTTTATGAGTAGTTACATGGGGAACAAAAATTTAATAATGAGCTCTTCAGTCTAGCAAAGAAAGGTTTAATACAATCCAGTGGCTGGAAGCTGAAGCTAAACAAATTCAGACTGGAAATAAGGTGTAAATATCTAACAGTGAAAGTAATTAACCACTGGAACTATGTGGCAAGGGTTGTAATAGATTCTCCATGACTGATAATTTTTAAATGAAGACTGGGTGTTTTTCTAAAATATAAACTTTAGGAATTACTTTGGGTCAGTTCTGTGGCCTTTGTTATACAGAGGTCAGACTACATGGTCACAATGGACCCTTCTGGCCTTGGAATCTATGAAAAGATGAGCAAAGTAACCTAAAAGCTCAGAAACCAAAAGGCAAAAAGAAAGGAACTCACAATGCCTTATGTTTTTAAAATCTCACGGATTTTAAGCCAATCGTGATTTCAGTATTGCCAACCCAAAATGTTCAAAAATCATGAGTCAGGCTCACCAAAAATCATGAGATTGGCTTTAAAATTACGAGATTATGTAAAAATAATAGATTTGGTGTTTTTATTTGCCTTCTGCTTGTTGAGACTGTAGGGAATATTGGTGTCGTCTCCACAGCCATGAGGGCTAGAAATGTATTTTTTCTAAGAATGAAGGCTGAAATCATCACATTTCCACTTGACTCCAGGAGCTGAGGCTTTAAGGAAAACAGTAATTAGCAAGAGAATCATGACAAAATCATGAGAGTTGTTAACACTCTGATTTTTGGGGTGTCTGATTCATTATTTTTGAATGATTGGGGATAGCAATACAGGGGGCCAAGTTTTTATTAAAACAGTTTATTAGCACATTTAAAGAAAATCTAAAGAAAGGCATTTGGGTGTGACACCAAATGAATAAAATAAATATACAGTCACCCACGGCCTTGCAGAATCATTCAGCCAAGGAAGCTTTTCCCCAGTCACAGAGGAAGGCCCTTGTGATAAAGATTCAAACAGATATCTTATTTCCACTTGTGATCAAATCAAAGCTAGGGCAGAAAAGTAGCTAAGCCCTCAATTTTTGGTTTTATCAGCTAAGTTGACAATGTTTCATTTTTACAAAATGGAAAGTGCATTTCTCCTATGCCTGAGGAATCCAGTTGGTCAAAGAAGCCACTCAGTATTGACAGGTTGTTTTCCTTTCGTTTTTCAATCCCGCTTCTCAATGTTAATCATATTGTCAAGGTTTTAGTAGTTCTTAGGCTGTTTCTGGAAAGAAATACTGTAGTATTTGTGACCATTTCCCTCCCTCTCCTTGCTTCAGGCAGTGCTGAGCCGTAGAAACAAGATACCTCACGCTGCTATCAATGGTTTATGACCCTGGGGGCCAGATTTTATCATTCGCGGGTGGAAGGGAGCGGAATAGTGGTTGTCTACACGACGATCCTTACAATAGCGCGGCTTTGCCGCTGCAGCCACCCCGTTGTAAGGTGTGTGGCCGCTCTTTATCGCTGGGAGCGAGTTTGCCCATCCACAAAATACAACCACCCCCAACCACAGCTGGTAACTTTGTCGAGGCTCCCGCAGACTAAGCACTGTCCACGCCCGCGCTTTTCATCGCTAAAACGTTTGTTGTTCTGGGGGGTGTTTTTTCAATCCCGATTCATGCTCGCGCCCAAGGCCAGGGGCTCCGGGGGCAGGGCCCAGGATGGGGCGGCTCCCACTTGTGCCGCTGGGCGATTTTCACAAGCACCCAAAACTAACACCAGCAATGCTGCCGGGTGCCGCCCTCCGGCCGGGACCCAGCGGCGCTGGAGGCGGCCAGTGGATGAGACAAAGCGGAGCGCAGAGCCGGAGCTGCAGCCGTAGCCAGGTGAGGGGCAGGAATCGGACTGGGGGGCAGGGCTGCGCGCGAGGCCCGGCCGGCATTTCCCAGCGCGCCGCCTGGGAGCGCGGGGGATTCTCAGTCCCGGGGGGCAGTGGGGAGACGCGGGCCCCACGCGGCAGCTGCTCCGCTGACGCGAGAGCGACAGGGCACAAGGTGGGGAGCGAGCGCGCCGGACGCAGCGTGACAGCGGCCCGCGGAGCAGCCGCAGGGCTCCAGTTCCCCGGGCTGCGGCGCAGCCTCTGCCCTGCGCGGGCGCCTCCCTCCGCCTTGTGCCCGGCGCCTTGGTGCGGCTCGCGCGAGTACAGTAGTTACTTTAGTTTAGTTTGTGCATTTGACAGAAGTGGAGGGGGCTCTGCCGGGGCAACAACCAAAAATGACGCTGAGGAGCGGGGGAAAGCTTGTGTTGGAAGAGAGCTTGGGAAGATCGGGAGCTTGGGACGATCGGGACTGTTTAGAGATGGAGATGAAAGAGGCGATAATTTGCTTCTCTCAACCCTATCCTCTCTCATAAGGCAACAATGGGACTTGCAAGGAAGTTAACAGGCTCACATTTAAAGGGGATAAAAGGATCGTTTACCTAATGCCTAAGTAGCACGTGGAAACTCTGCCACAATATATCATTTAGGCAAAGAGTTTAGTAGGACACACATACACACACACAAGTTAGACGTTTATAGGATTCAGAGAACATCTGCAGTAAGTTTAGGTAATATTTAAGAAAAATGGAAGTGATCAACTCTTATTCTTCAGAGATTAACTAACTTCTAATTGATGGACATTAGATTAGCAGAGTGATGGGTGTTCTGTAGAGTATAAAGAGAACAGAATAGGAGCAGGTTATTCCATAAATGCCCACTTCGGGGTTTCTTGCATCTTGTAATGGTCTCTGATAGAGACAGAACACTGGGGACCAGATGAAACACTGGCCCATCTGACAATTCCTACATTCACGTGATTGCATTCCGGATATAGCCAGTTTCACCAGTTCCATTTTACAGCCAGTCAAGTTCTCTTGGCTGGGTTTTTCATGGAGCAAAGGGAAGAAAATATAATTAAAGAATAAAATGTGTTTGAAAACCCACAAACACTGGCCTATGGGGTCAGGGGCACATATAGGAGCTGAAACTATTTCTAATTGATTATTTTTAAAATTGATTTGACTTAAAGTCAATAGTGTCCATATAAGGATATTTGTCAAATATGATAGCAGGTTTCCAATTTAAGGGTTGTGGGAGTTGCACTTTGTATCAGTTTATTTGGCTTATTTTTCAGTCATTAGCTTTAGCATTTGTAGAAGCTTCTGACCTTAAGTATAAGCTTTCCTGTAGTCTTAATTTTAGAAATATTTCCTATGATGAGACTATTAAATATTACCAATCCAAAATTGTCATGGGAGCCCTGCTCAGCCATGCGCTGGAGCATCCTCAGTGCAGATATTATATTAGGGGAATTTAGCTGCTAAAATTGAAGTCTCTACTGAGCATGGATGAACTGTGATTTTTCAAAGGCTTATAACTTTACCAAATTTGGGTGGATTTTCATGGGGATAATAAAAGGCACATTATTGACACAAAGGTCACACCCTACCAAATCGTAAACCCTAGCTCCAAAGGTTTCATAATGGCTTCCGTTGGGAGGGAGAGAAGCAAGTGGGGAGAGGACCATCTAGGAAGGAGCAGGTTCCTTATTTTGTTACCTTGACCACCTTCCTCTCTGATTACTAGTTTTCCCTCTGCCTCTATGCAGTCCTCCTTCATACTCTTTTAATACACCTTCCGTGTCTATGTCTCCTCTGACCCATTAGTTGCTGCCTCCTCAGCCTCATTTCCTCATCCTTCCCGCCTTATTTGATCTTCAGCCCTGGAACAGCTCTTTTGCTCACCAAGACGACCACTCATTGAATCTTGTTCTGAATAAAAATTCTTGCATCTCAGATCTATTCTTTCAGCACTCCCTCTCTCTAACCATCACCTAATGCCCATCAATGATGCTCTTTACCCCCTTGCACAGGCCTTCCATGACACATGGTCCATCACTGGCCACTGCCAGGATTCCTCTGCTACGGTCAGTCCCCTCTTCCGCTGATTTTCCTCTGGCACTACTGCAATGTGTTTAAAAATAGTTATATCAAAGTCCTACTTCACATGAGAAAAATAGGATATTAAGAACATAATTTAAATACAATGAAAGCATGTCTGTAACTTCTCTGGTAGTAGTAGGAATAAATGAACAGCGTGTTCTCTCTTTCTAGGGGCAAGGTTAAGAAGCTGTTTTGATTATGAAGAGAGTTTGACTCAGTTTGCCTAATTCTTTTAACTGAAGATGTTAAGTAAAAGTGAATCCCATACTTCATGGCAGGAATCAATGATTAGCTCGACCTGGCTGACTTACATATTAGAAGAATGGACTGGTGTGGAGTGCCACTATTTATACTATATCGGCTTCATCTGGTGTGTGTTAAACATAATGTTTGTACCTATTTTAATTTTTATAAGCCTTAGTTGCTTTTTAAATCTTCTCCTGCACATTTACAAGAGAAAGAATGGCCTAGATGAGGATTTCTCCAATAAGTCATGGGACAACGGAAGGTTCATGGTGGCATCCATACTTAGTATGTGTGGAAAACTGTTCCACGGTAAGACGTTTTTCTCTCTGAACACTATTGTGTTGTGAGATGCTATCATTTGATTATTAAAAACTGGTATCCTGAACTTTTTGTGGCTGAACTATAGTTACACTATACAGATGGGGTTCACTGTTGACATTTCCTGGGCACTTTGAGCCATCATAGATAATAGGAATGATGGAGGCTTTCAGCTAGGCCACTGGATCTTATCCAGCCCAAGTTGGTAGTAACAAAAGCTTTTATCAGCTGATGCTGTTTGTTACTCCCTGGCTGAGTCTACACTTGACTTCTATGTAAAAATGTTCTTATCATCATTGTGACTCTCCCTCTCGTAGCAGTGGTGGGAAATTTTTAAGAAAAAGCCTACTGTAGAAAAGGAACATAAGTACTGGTGTGGGTTTATAAATATTAGAACTGCCAGACACATGTTAGATTGTAGGTTTTTTGCTAAATTAGAATTATAGGCATAGTGGATGAAGTTAATGCAATAGACACAGAGCCTGAAAAACTCCCTTGATACAGAAAATTTCTAATTTCTGTGACTTCCGCTATCTAGAGGCTGATATAAAAGATAAAACCCACAAACAGAGACCAGGGTCAGCATCCTAGCAGAAACTTTTGCATTCTCCCCTTTCCCAACAGTTTGGAGTTAGGGGGCCTTGCCTTCTCAGTAACACAATAAACAATTTCAAGGCCTGCAATAGGTGCACTTAGGGTGACCAGACGTCCCGATTTTATCGGGACCGTCCCGATATTTCCTTGTTTGTCCCGCGTCCCGACCGACGTTCGGTCGGGACAACCGGACAAACAAGGAAATGCCCCAAGCCTCGAGCCCGGAAGTGCTCGCGGCCCCCCCCCTGCCCCTCCTCCGCCCCCTCCTCCCCCGATTGGCTCCCTCCCCGAATCCCCGCCTCTTCCCCGGGCTCACCATTCCCCCTCCCTCCGCAAGTGCTGGAGGGAGGCCCGGGAGACTCAGAGGCAGCGCGGGGCCGGGGTGAGTAACAGTCCGGCCTGGCCCAGTGCAGGCAGGACTCGGGTGGTAGGGAGAGGAGGGGGGCGACCCGCGGGGCCAGGCGACGGGGGAGGAAGCGGCCATGGCGCTCGGCGGCTCTGGCGCCCCCGAACCCCCCGAGCCGGGGCCTGCAGCAGCGCGCACGCTGGGCCCAGCCCCTGGCTAGGCACGTCTGGGCTGCCCAGCTGGTGCTATCGCGCGGTGGCCCCGGGGCGGAGGCATCGGCAGCCCAGCCCCGTTCGTTCCCCTGCGGGACGGGGGGGCTGGGGCCTGCTGCCCCCACTCCGGGGCCGCCGCGCGATAGCACCAGCTGGGCAGCAGCCCAGACGCTGGCCAGGGGCTGGGCGCAGCGTGCGCGCTGCTGGGTCCCTGCAGCAGGCCCCGGCTCGGGGGGTTCGGGGGCGCCAGAGCCGCAGCCGCGGAGCGCCATGGCCGCTTCCTGCCCCCGCGGCAGTGGGAGCTGCAGCAGCGGCTGCTCCCGAGTCCCGCTACCCGGGGGTGAGAACAGCCGCCGCCTGGCCCCGCGGGCCGCCCCCTCCTCTCCTTACCACCCGACTGAGTCCTGCCTGCTCGGGGCCAGGCCGGACTCTTACTCACCCCGGCCCCGCGCTTCCCCTGAGTCTCCCGGGCCTCCCTCCAGCACTTGCGGAGGAAGTTTTTTTTTTTTTTTTGGCCCCGCCCCCCGCCACGCCCCCCCACGTCACCCCCCGCCCCCCCCCCCCCCCCCCCCGCGTCCCGATATTTGTCTTTGGTGATCTGGTCACCCTAGGTGCACTGGAACCAAATTCTGCAGTAACAAGCCCTAAATTCGGTGCCAATATTAATAACTCATTCACTACTAGAAAATACCCTTCATTCTCCATGTTTTCCCCTGCCACGACACACACAAACAGACCATGTCATTTAAAGCTGAAAATACTCCTTGATGTTGAATTGAATAGTGATTATTTGAGGTTGGGATTTTGATTAAACTCTCCAAATGACCCAGGAATGGGATTCCCAGGATTTTGGCTCCTACAATGTTGGCAAGGCAGTCTGAGTAAGAATGTCCCTCTCCCACCCCCACTGTGTATCAGGGAAAGTGGCGCACATAGCTGGCTTCATTAAGCCTTGGCTGTTGTGCCTTGGCAGCCCAGCCCACTTCTGTCTCCTTCCACTCCTTGGCACTCATAGGGAGAGAAGGAGGCAGAGTTCCTGGGGCCCTGATTGAGATGAGCAGAGCAGTTTACACCTCTTACAGGTATTGTTTCAGACTCTCTGTAGACTCAAGAAGACATTACTGCATTGATTTACACACTTCACATTGTCAAGGTTATCTCTGCAACCATAAAAGGCTAGAAACAATTAAAAAAGAGAGCGCAGGGTTTCTGGAGCACAATTGTGTGCCAAGGAGTAAATTCTGCATCAGATTCTCCAATCATGGAATACACTGGAACCTGCTTGTGAGTGAAAGTAGGCAGCATATTTTGAATATACGTTTGCGATACAATATGACAGCACAAAAGACCAATGCATCACATCTGAAACAGGGAGTTGTTAATAATTCCTCACCTGTATGATTTGGTGAGACTATTTATCATGTTACCTGCTGCTCAAAGTGCACAAATTTTTGTGTGAATGAGAGGGGAGTGTTGAAGCTTCCAAGAATTTCCAGACACAGACTAGTTTTGAGGGGTAAAACTAAGACACACAAGCATCAACACTTCATTTAAATGAAGGGGTTCACTCCTTTTGGCCTTGAATTCCCTCCCCCCTTCCCTGCCCATGAAAGTGTAAGGCCTTTGTAGCAGAATCAGTGTATTTCAGCTTCTCAGAATATGTCTACGCTACAGTTAAAAACTTGCGGCTGGCCTGTGTCAGCTGACTTGGGCTCGGGCTCAGTGGCTGTTTAATTGCGGTGTAGACATTCGGGTTCGGGCTGGAGCCTGGGCTCTGGGACCCTGTGAGGGGGAAACCAGTACTTAGATTCTGTACAAATAGATGGGAAAGCCACTTATACCTTTTTTCTAGTTTTAATTTGTGAGTAAGCTGCTACTTTTACATAGTCTTTTTAGACTAAAATTACACTTTGGGATGAACTGAGATGCTTTTTTAAACAAATACAAGGAAATAGTTAAGATCCTAAATCCATAACTAAAGTATATATATAAATACACTGTGAAATAACATAGTTGAAAAATCACTTTTTATTTCATTTACTTGTCATGACCTCTGTGTAATTTTTTTTTTTTTTTTTGCAAGTTTCATAACATTGCAAACACCTAAAGCAGAAAAGGGAACTGAAATATTTAAAGAACTCTTGTTGTGTCACTGTCAGCTCTTGCAGGAGAAATGCAGGACTCTGAACCTGCATGTTAAAAGAAGAAAAGCTTCCAGCCTGGATTGCATTCCTTTATTAGGCAACCTCCTGTCTCAAGAAACTGCCCCAGAATATCCCTACACTTGGCATATTTCTTTTATTAAGAGACCTTCTTTTGTTAAACCAACCAGCTTTTGACAGGTCCTTGACTGATCTCTATATCTTTAAACATGTACTTTTTGTAAATTTAAAGTGGTATGGGTATTTTGATAGTAGTTTAAGTTCTTAAACAATATTTTTTCTTAATTTTCTTTTTAAAAGCCTTGGTTCATATTTTTAAAAGCAAATATCACTTCTACAAGCAGGTAACCCTCATGTCTATTAGGAATAAAATCTGAAGAGACGATTTTTGACAAACAGTAAAAAGTGGCCCAATCAGGAGCCTTGGAGCTCTCTAATCAGAGGGTAGGGATGTGGTTTATGCCCTAGTTGGGCTTCATGGACCCCAGTCCCAGCTGCTGTCTGTGAGCTGCTAGGTGGAGGACTGGAGTGAGATAACTCCCAGGACGCCTGGTTTCAATACCCCTGGGACCTGACACTGGTGAGGAAAAAGGATGGGGGGTTCCATCCAATTTTTTATTTAAGGAACCTCAACAAATACATTCAGAAGTTTCAGTTCTGCATGTTAACTTTGGCTTCCATAAGCCCTTCACTTTCGGTCACGGATTGGTTCACAACTCTTGATTGAAAGAACACGTAATTTCATATATTGATTCATCACACTTATTGAAAATACCTTCATTTCATATCCATCACAGAATTAATTTGCTGATATCTTTCCAAAAGGCACATTCTAATAAAGAGGAATCTGTTTTACATACTTTGGATGTGAGAAGGGCCCTTGCTGATTAGCTAGATAGAACTATCAGAGGGGTAGCCGTGTTAGTCTGAATCTGTAAACAGTAACAGAGGGTCCTGTGGCACCTTTAAGACTAACACAAGTATTGTGACCTGTAGGAGAACACTTCAACCTCCCTGGCCACACAATAGCAGATGTAAAGATAGTCATCTTACAGCAAAAAATACTTCAGGACCAGACTCCAAAGAGAAACTGCTGAGCTCCAGTTCATTTGCAAATTTGACACCATCAGATCAGGATTAAACAAAGACTGTGAATGGCTAGCCAACTACAGAAACAGTTTCTCCTCCCTTGATGTTCACACCTCAACTGCTAGCAGAGCACCTCACCCTCCCTGATTGAACTAACCTCGTTATCTCCATACTGATTTATACCTGCCTCTGGAGATTTCCATTACTTGCATCTGAAGAAATGAGGTTCTTACCCACGAAAGCTTATGCTCCCAATACTTCTGTTAGTCTTAAAGGTGCCACAGGACCCTCTGTTACTAGATAGAACTAAAGGTTTTCGAAAATCATGTATATTATTTGTGTCTCATGCTAAGAATCATGTGGGTTTTATGGTTTCTTCACAGACTATTTTTAGATGGATTAAACAATGTATTATTGAATGTTACATATTAGCAGAAATTCCTGTACCTATTTCAGTACAATCACATTCTACTAGAGCTGTAGCAACTTCTTTGGCTTGCCATAATCAGGTCCCCGCCGCTGAAATTTGAAGAGCTGCAACCTGGAATTCTGTACACACGTTCACCAGGCAATATGCTCTGGATTTGGTCGCTATGGCTGATGCTACATTCAGGAGAGTGGTGATTCAGTCATTGTTCAATGGGGACTCTGTTCCCACCTCCGGACTATTATCAGCACTGCTTATAAATCGAAACTGTAAGTGGGAATATAGTAGAAATAGAATAGGTCCAAAAAAGGACACTGCAGATGATGAGAGCCATGGAAAAGCTTGATGAAAAATATGATGAAAGATTAAAATGATTAAGAGTATGTAGTTTAGAGAGAAACTATTGAACAGTATAGAGAAGTTAATCGTGTGCTTCTAGTTACATTTTCACCATATTACAAGAAGGGAGAAATTAAAAGCAACACATTTAAACTGGATAAAGAAAATTATTTTTACACAATGCATCATGAAACTGGAGAATTAAGTGCCACAGTGTATTATGTAGGCAAAGAGAATTAGACAATTTTATCTGAATATGAATATCCACAATTCTATGAGGTTGAAAATGTATTATAGATATAAACTCTTGTGCTTCAGGACACAAGCCAACTTGTAACTGCATGGTTAGACATAACCCTTTCTCCAGATATGTTTTTTGATAATCGTCCATTGTGGAGGTTTGGAGCATCTTCTGTTGGTCACTGTTAGAAACAGGCTACTGGCTACTGAATTAGATGGACCATTCGTGTAATATTGTGTAGCATTTTCTATGTTACCACTTTCCAGCAGCTTCACTCTTAGGACTATCAAGTGAAATGTTTGACTATCAGAACCAAGAGTTAATTGTTATGTCTATTGTTATGCTAAAACTTACTCCTGGTACAGTTTCCCCACATATCGTCAAGAGTTTCCACAACTCTAGTAAGGAGTTTATGTTATATCACAGGTTGACTGGTATAAAGCTAGTATTAAAACTATTGTACTTTGTACTCTTGACAGGTTATGAGCTTCATGGTATTGAAAAAATTCCGGAAGGACCAGGGCTTATAGTTTATTACCATGGAGCCTCTCCTGTAGACTACTGCTTCTTTATCTGTACTCTCTATATACAGACGGGAAGACTCTGTTACTCAGTAGTTGATCGCTTCTTTGCTAAGTTACCAGGTAAAGTATTTTTATTGTAAATAAGAGAATTAGTAATATTTTGAATTCTGAGATATTAATTCATACCATTTTAGAGATACATACATTATTACAAATATTAAGACTTAAAAAAAATGCTTTCCAGGTATGCACTACAGAAAATAGTATAATTTCACACATTTGTGAAACTCTGTGGTCTTTTGAATTCAATTATAGCTAAAGATTTCTAGATTTCAAAAAACTTTGCATGTAGCTTTAACATAAAAATGAACTGTTCTTTCTGTTCACTTATTATTGGCATGATTAACTGTTGTAAATTGGAAGAATGCAATTTTATTATTGGCTCTTTTTGAGCAAATCCTAAAATATAAACTATTCTAACAAACTTATTTTCTCAGGGTGAGAATAGAAATCCTTAAATAGAAATCCTATGAAGCATCCAACTCTCATTAAGGTTGTCATTAGGAACCAGTAACTTGCATTACACAAGAAAATTTGGACTCGCAACGCAAATCTATCCTTGATTTAATTCCATTGAAGTTAATGAAGTTGTACCAAGGGTGAATTTTGCCTATAGTCTTTGTATGTAGTCTTTCAGCACGTTTTCTTTAATAATTTTGTTTTCCTGGCTTCTTCCAATTGATGTTCTGAAAATGAAGATTGGTTACTTGTAACTGAGATTCTTCAAGATGGACTCTGCATATTCACAGTCATGGGATGTGTGATAAATAGGGTAATCTCCTGAAATATCCTGGATGAACTTTACTGAATTAAGTTTAAAATCTTTGGAATCTATTGTATTAAATGAATTGTTTATGTATCCTCGCGGGGCAGGGATTCCGTGTATTTCCATGGCAAGGGTAAATATAGCTCCCCCCAGAACTACGAACAATATGGGGTGATTAGTCAAAGTCACACAGGTTCCAAAATCTCTGGAGAAGCACCAGCTACTGGCGAGGTTTGCCTAAACTAGTTCAAACTGGATTCTTCAGGGACTAAGAGACAAAGGAAGGGATTTTGGTTAAATGGTCTGGTGGTAAACTGATTCAGGGCCTTCTTTCTGATCCATCAGTCGGACAGGATCTGTGGTCCACGGAAGGTCCCAATCCTTAGGGAAGGTTGGAAGGACTTTGGCCTACTTAGGCCCCAAAAGACTGGGTTCCTGTTCTGAACAAAGGGTGTTATGAACTTGAAACCATAGGAAAACCCATGTGGGGTTTGAAGGATTGCTCCTGCCAGAACCCTTATTGGATTTGGAGTGATCTCTAGTAAGCTTATTAGCACACATGTAGGTCTTTGTATTGTTTTTAATGTGTTTTCTCTGTATTGCTTTTATACTAAGACTAAAATAAGCTTGTTTAAAAAGAGATGTTTGGTAGATTAATAGTGGTAATTACACTGTTAAACACCTCTGAAGAGAAGGCAAAACAAGCCTGCTTAGGCAGCCTGTGTTTTGTTGGGGATAGTCACAGTAAAGACAAGGAGTGGTTCAACCTGGAAATACCCTAGTCAGAAAGGAGAGCGATGCATGTCTCCACCCAATGGCTCAATCTAAAGGCAATGGCTGGGGAGCCGGAAGCTTGAGAGTGGGTGCCCTTGCTGGACCACTGAGGGGAAATACAGGTGCCCTGAACTGTGACATATATGATGGCATTGTGTGTGGGGGATCTGTATCAGTGTGAATTGCATAAGTTTCCACAGCAGTGGAAGTAAGTACCCTAGAAAGGAGAAGTACAGAGAAAAGTCTCAATCTTTTCAGGAAAGTTTTGTGAAAAGAGACAGGGGAAGATGAATTATGAACAGCTGAGGAGACCTTGGCTGGTTGAGGTGTGCACAGAAAGGCAGCTCAGCATTGAGGACCTGATGAAAACACAGTTAGTAGGTTTGCTGTATTCTAATGAACAGAAGAGGAATAATGGTCCAGGTCTGCAGGGAACTTCCACCCACTGGCAGAGGGTACAGCTGGCAGGGTAAATCTTGGAGCCAGCTCCTTGGAGGGAAGCAGGTAAGTGGCTGGCAGAGGCACTACCTCTTTTCTATGCAGTCTGAGTGCATCACTGCAACTGGGATCAGAGACTGATCTACAAGTAGATCAGGAGAATCTGCAGCTGGAAAGGGACAAACTGCATCTGGAAATGCAGCAGCTAGCAGATCAGGAGCAACAGAGAGAAGACTAGGAGAAACAGGCTAAGTACAAGAGAGAAGAAAAGGAGAAGTATTACCAGCATGAGGAGAGAAAGAAAGACAAAAAGCTTCAAAGTCCTAATCCAGTAGGTAGAACTAGTTGTCAGGTACTTGTCCTGGTAGGTGGTATAAACTCCAGATTACTTCCTCATTTTGGAGAGGGGGATGACATAGATGTGTGTCTAAATGCTTTGGAAAGGTTTTCTGAATTGATAGGTCTCAAATGTAATTGTTAACAGGGAATTGTCATTGAGTGGGTATATTTCCAGTGGGGTCCCACAGGGATCGGTTCTTGGCCCTATATTAGATTTTTATCAGTGACCTGGAAGAAAACATAAAATCATCCATGATAAAAGTTTGCAGATGACACAAACTGGGGGAGTGGTAAATAATGAAGAGGACAGGTCACTGATTGAGAGCAATGAGGACCACTTCATAAACTGGGCAGAAGCAAACAATATGTGTTTTAATACGGCTAAACATAAATGTATACCTCTAGGAACAAAAAACATAGGCTGTACTGACAGGATGGGAAACTCCATCCTGGGAAGCAGTGACTCTGAAAAAGATTTTGGGTCCTGGTAGATAATCTGCTGAACATGACCTCCCAGTGCGATGCTCTGACCAAAAGGGCTAATGCAATCCTTGGATGAATAAACAGGGGAATATTGAGTAGGAATATTTTTTCTCTGTATTTGGCACTGCTGTGACTGATGCTGGAATACTGTGTCCAGTTCTGGTGCTCACAATTCAAGAAGGATGTTGATAAATTGGAGAGGGTTCAGAGAAAAGCCACAAGAATTATTTAAGGATTAGACAACATGCCGTATAGTGAGAGACTCCGAGCTCAATCTATTTAATTTAACAAAGAGAAGGTTAAGGGGTAACTTGATTATAATCCATAAGTACCTAGCTGAGGAACATATGTTTAATAATGGGCTCTTCAGTCTAGCAGATAAAGGTATAACACAATCCAATATCTGGAAGATGAAACTAGACAAATTCAGACTGGAAATAAGGTGTACATTTTTAACAGTGAAGATAATTAACCATTAGAGCAATTTACGAAGGGTTGTGATGGATTCTCCATCACTGACAATTTTTAAATCAAGATTGGTTGTTTTTCTATAATACATGCTCTAGCACAGTGGTTCTCAAACTTTTGTACTGGTGACCCCTTTCACATAGCAAGTCTCTGAGTGACACCCTCTCCCTCCTTATAAATTAAAACCACTTTTTTTATATATTTAACAACATTATAAATGCTGGATGCAAAGTGGGGTTTGGGATGGAGGCTGATAGCTCGCGACCCCCCATATAATAACCTTGCAACCCCTTGGGGGGTCCCGACCCCCAGTTTGAGAACCCCTGCTCTAGCAATTATTTTGGGGAAGTTTAGTGATCTGTATTCAGTGGCCTGGATCTGAATGTCTTGTATCTGAATATGTTCCTCCTCTTCAGACAAAATGTTGGCTGTCACAGAAGGCAATTGAGGGTGATAATTACCTTCCATAGCCAAATCTGAGCTCCTCAGATTCGGAAAAGGTAATTGTAGTGAGGGGGCCTGGCCTCCTCCAAGACTGACAGGGAGGAACCACTCTCCATCCCCTGGTAGGCAGAGCCAGGCAAGCCATGCCCACCCTGCTGGAAGCAGAGGGGTGGGACAAGAAGTTTAAAAGGCAGGCCCTGCAGCTCAGTTGCTCAAGAGCCAGAGAAGGAAGCAGACGTTGTTCATCTGCTGCCGAGCCCTGTGCCTGAAACGGAGCTCTGCTGCACTGAGGACCCAGAGGAGATGGCAGGACTGCTGACAGGCCAGGACCCAGAGGAGCTACTGGGACTGCCACTGGCTGTGTACCTCAGGGAGACGGAGGAATCCCAGGAGACATAAGTACATGCCAAAGGGGTAGTAGGAAGTAGCAGAGGGACACCAGATGATAGTTCGGTTGTGTTGGCAGAATTCAGGTCAGCGTGTTTCGGCCAGGTCCTCACTGACCCAGTGGCAGAACTATCTGCCACTGTTGGGGCCATGGGCTAGGACCCTGTGGAGTAGGGTGGGTCTGGGTCTCCCTACCCTCTGCAGCTGCCCCACCCCTGGGGTGGCTGCCTACCCACCTTAGGCCAAGAGGCCTGTGTTTGCCTGCTGCCTGCCTGAGCCAGGAGGGCAAGCAATAGACTGCTTCTTGCTCTGCCCTTCCCAGTGGGTCAGAGCCCTGAGACTGCCTCTTTCTCTGTTCCACCCAGAGGGCCAGAGTCCTGAGACTGCTAATTCTCCATTGAGCCTTGCCTTAATAGATATGTGGTAGTAAGAGGGTATGACCTTCCCTCCAAGACTGATGGGGAGGGATGGCCTACAGTAATTATGGACATCCTTTGTGTGGTCTCTTGGAAGGAAGCAAGGCATCCAGAATGTGCATCTGATGCTGAAAACCCCTGCGGACAGGAGACATGTTTGAATCCAGGTTTCCTCTTCAGAACCACCATTTGAATTCTTCCATTAAAATTCTTACTTTAAAACTAAACTACCCTAATGGTCTACACTATAAATTAATTGCTATCCTTAGCTCTACCTGCAGAACTACGTGAGGGGTTTTAGCATCTGTATTAATGGTCCGGAGAGATTCAGAGTCTGTGGCTGCAGGTGTTGAAAGGAAACCAGGTGGCTGTGGATCTCTGTACTCCGTTTTATAGCCTGACCCTTAGACTGTTCAGGAATCAGGGAAGGATGGGTAAGATGGGGTGTGTCAGCTCTCCAATGGGCACTGCAAGTTAGGTTTCTCCATCAGAGCTGCTTGGCCAATACATCCCATGAGTGAGAGATGCAGAGGCTACTCGAAGGAGAACTTTTCTTTTCTTTTAGAGATTGATATCTTATTATACTGTACCTTTTTGGTATACAAGAGTTTTTTTCTTTCTCAGGTGTACAGTGACCTCACCTTTTGAAGTTTAATGCTTCAAGATTCTTCATGGTCATTTTCCACCCGAATTAGGCTACCTGTGATAGGGTATATAAACCCCACACTGGGCTGGAAGGGGTTAAAGGACAATACTGGGCCCAGGTAGCTCTGTCCCTCCAGCCTGCAGAGCATGCTGCAACTGGAGATGGGGTTGAAAAGGGAGCAGCACAGCTCAGAAGGGGGAAGATGGGGGAGAAGGATAGACCTACTCTGAAGGCTTCTGACAAGAGTGCCAGAGAAGCTTCTCTGAGGGAAGTGAAAATATATGCTCAACTCGGTTGGGACAGATGGTTTGGTTATCCTTTCTTTTTCTTTTCTCCTTATCTGGAACTGAAGGTGGGGAGAGAAAAGCAGTGATAGGAAGTGACCCAAGGAGGGTGACTCCGAGGGCACCTTTGGGAGGGCCAGATATCGTTGACCCTCCTTGGGCCCAGGGTTGGTTCCCAGTGGGGTGGGCAGGCCAAGGCTCCCCTACCCCTGCCCTTACTACAGGAGGGACTTGAACTACCTGTGCTCCTCACTGCACCTCTGAGCAAAGGGCAACCAGGACTGTAAGACTGGCCCACTGTGGAGGGAGGGATGGGCCCTAGGTGCACTAACCACTAGGCCACTAACCCACGAAGGACTCTATTACACTACCTTTACCTTTACTGTATCTAGAGGTTTGTTAATTATATACAAATTTCCCTAAGAGCTAGTGGTTTGTTCACCTATGCTATTCTCCTTAGGATCTCCCCATAGGATCTGCTCATTGTGGTGTGTATGATTCCACTTTTGTATTCATTTAAAGTTAAATGTTTTTTGTAAGAAGTGTCTTTAAGACAACTGAAAACAGTTGCTGAGGAACATCTCACTTTCAGTAATCTTTATTTCATTTGTAACTCAAAATCTCAAAGACTAACTTGTGAACTCAGAAAGAAAGAAAGAAATGGTTGTAAAATTTCCCAGTATACATCTGTAGTTTTAAAAAAATCTTACTACGCTTAGCATAGTTATGTTATTGGAGCAAATTAGAAAAACAGAAAATCTGTGTCTGCTACCATTTTTAATCTGTCTCTGGGTATTCGGATATATATCATGTTTCCCTGTGTTGTGACTCTTTGCCCCTTGTCCTGAGACTACAAGAAGTTATAGCCTATAATCCAAACAAAAGTTATTAATTTCACAATAAAGTAATAGTAAAGTTAGGCTTATTATCATGTGTTGTGTGTGTATATATTTCTGGATAAACAACTATGTGTGACTTTCTTTTAACACATTCAAATCAGGGACGGCACGAACATGAAAGGGCTATTCAAGTTCAAGCTGTAAATTTGTAAAACATTTCTTATTGCCAGTTGAGCCTGATACAAAGTCTCAGAAGTTTTTTAATGTAGCAGTGAAACTATGGACCAAATTCTTCAGCCTTTGTTCAGGCAAGATTCTCAATAAAGTCAAATATTGTCTTTAAATTTGTACCCATCAACAGCTACAGTAGCAGTAAGTGAAAAATACGAAGTCCATCAGCACAGTCCAGTCACCCTGCAGAAACTCTTCTGTTTTTTTATTCCATCTATTTTGCCAGTTCTTTTGTCCAGTGTTGGGTAAAGGTCTCTTGATACCTTCCTTGTCCATCATACTGATTATTATGGCTGGAACTCTGCCACACTTGGAAAGCGCAAGTACATTTCCATGCTACTGTGGGTTGAAGCTGTAACCCCTAATTATATCTGAGTATTTATAACAGATTTATTACTGATGACTATGACATCTCCAGTTTTATCAGATATGTAATATGTAGACACACTTAAAATTGCTGAAGGGGTGGATGGGCGTGTGTGTGTGTTGGAGTTTTTGATTAGATTTTATTTTCAAGATTGCAAGTAATAATTATGTAATGAGGTTTAATGCACCATATTGATCTCTACTGGTTATGTTTATTGCAGGAATACAACTGTATTTAAACCTGTTACCTGGAGTGCATAGTGGAAGAGATGAAAGTGTTGAAATTCTGAAGAAAGGCAACTTATTGGGTGTCGCACCAGGTGGAGGTCGAGAAGCATTCTTTAGTGATGAAAACTACAACCTCCTGTGGGGTAATCGCAAAGGCTTTGCTCAAGTGGCCATAGATGCAAAAGTGGTGAGTGGTTTCTTGTGTGTGTATATAAATATGTTTAACCCACTGATCACTGTGTGTTACATACCCGTCTCTGTGCCCAAGCCACAAAGAATGTGAGTCTATTACAGCTGCTAGCTACAGAGACTAGCTCTTTAACTGAAGCTTTCAATATTTATGCTTTTCGTTCTGAAAGGCCCTGATTCAATCCCCCAGATGGTAGCCATCACATTAGCACATATGTATACTCTACAACACAGGGATCCAAAGATCAATCAAGTAATTCTGATTTCAAGTATGTTTTGTAAAATGGATCCT
The DNA here is from genome assembly GCF_011386835.1 of Chrysemys picta bellii. NCBI lineage: Eukaryota > Metazoa > Chordata > Testudines > Emydidae > Chrysemys > Chrysemys picta. The sequence continues at coordinate 224,051,288 of NC_088792.1, read as the reverse complement.
CTTTCTGGGATTATAAAATGTGACCTAAGAAGGTTCAAAATCAATTATTTTTATATTAACAGGATTATTATAGTCTAATGTCAAATATAAGAATAGCAATCTTGTGAGACTGTGTACTTGAGGGATAATATAGAGGACTTTGGTTTTAAGATTAATGGTCTCCAGTTAAGTAGCCTCTTATTTATTTGTAAAAAAGCTATTGTCGTATTTTGTTATGGTTTTTAACTTGAGCCCATTCTAGTTTTGTTTAACTTTTTAACCAAAGAATTAGACTGGATTTATCAGAACACTTTTAAACAAAAAACGACATTAAAACACTTAATCTATTGTAATCCCATAACAGTGTGAAGTGTCAGCAGAAGATATTTTCTGTAAACCAGATTATTGTATATAAAAGAAATAAAATGAATCTTCCCTAAAAAAGGAATAGTATTGAGAGACTTACTTTGTGTGCTTCAAGCAGCATTTCTCCAAGATTTCAGCCTAGGACATACACTGAGGCTATTCAATGACTTGGCTATGGCCTGAAGGCCCTATTGTAGTAGAGAGAGTGAGCCTGGAGCACTGGGCCTGGTGCAAGATCTGAGGCCTGTACTACAGGCTGTGAATGAAAGTTAGGCTTCTCCCATCGACATAGCTACTGCCTCTTCCAGAGGTGGATTAACTACACTGATGGGAGAAGCTCTCCCGTTGGTGTAGTAGAGTTTTCACTAAAGTGCTACAGCAGCACAGCGGCCTCGCTGTACGTGTAGCCAAGCCCAGAGATATTGGATTTATGGCTTATTACAGCAATCTGTAATGCACTAACATCCTCTTTTTGTCCTGTGACTGCAGAGGTGTTAGCGGGCCACTTTGCCTTGAATGGTCCCTTACAATATGTGCTAACTACTTACGCTAAACAATCTGTTCCACCTTGCATTTTGCTGTAGTGCTGGGAATACCTTTCCCAGACCTGAAGAAGAGTTCTGTGTGTCTCAAAACCTTGTCTCTCTCACCAACAGAAGTTGGTCCAATAAAAGATATTACCTCATCCACCCTGTCTCCCCAATGGGATAAAACAGTTTGTTAATTTTCCCTTTGATCTGGTCTACATTACAACTGCATTGCTCAGGGGTGTGAAAAATCCACACCCCTGAGTGGCGTAGTTATACCAACCTACCCCTGGGTGTAGACAGTGCTATGTCGGTGGGAGAGCTTCTCCTGCCATTCAGGGAGGTGGATTAACTACAGTCTCTCCAATTGGTGTAGCGCATCTTCATTAAAGCGCTACAGCATCAGTAGTTGCATCAGTGCAGCTGCATCAATGCAGCATTTTAACTGTCGACTTGCCCTGAGATCCTAACCCACATGTCAAAGGTATTTTTTTATATAGGACTTTAATTGGGTCCTTGAACTAAAGATAGCTTAACTATTTAAAAAAAGAAGTAGGGAAATATGAAAAAGAATACCCAAAAGCTAGCACTGAACTGCAATTAGTGATGTTATGGTGCAAGCTACATTCTAGAGAGAGATTATAATTTTACTGAGATAGATTCTATTCGTGCTCCAGAACATAGTTTATGTATACATACCATTAAAGTGAGTGTGTGTGTCTGTGTATAAAAATATGATGAATAAGGTTGGTATTGACAATATTATTGTATCAAAACATGCCTTTGTGTGGGCTATTGTAGAAGCAGTGGAGAGCTTCAACATGGAGAATTCTTGTTTTTCCATCTCAAAAATTTAAAGGGTTAGTACTAACACTTTTTAGTGGAAGGGACTAAAATAATTTCTTAAAGGGCCCATTTTTAATTTCTCATTCTATAAATTCTCAGATTGTGTTTTCTGAGTCTTCAAGTCAATCTTCAGTCACAGTTACATGCTATAAATTTGGGAGTTCTTCATACAAAGCAAATGGGTTGAATCCTTGCTTTAAATGGAAAACTGAGTAGATGTCCTACTGTCTGTGTCTCCATAATATAGATTCTGTCATACTCCTATAAGACTGTTGTCCCTGAAATTACTGCTACATAAGTAGTGCAGTGTGGAAGAAGACTTAGAAAACATAATTTGGCATTACCTGAAAATACAGAATTATTGACAGAAAATTATAAATGATACCAAAAACATGAATGGACTGAGAAATGGTAAGTTCTCCCTGCAGGAGGCACGTTTAGGAATAAACAATAGCAACTTAAATGGAAAATCTCAAAACTTTTCTTAAAAATTTTGGCTCAGATCTTGGGCTGTATCTGATCTGTGCTCAGTACATCTCAACATGGGAGGTGCAAAAGTAGATTTGTCACCTTTGCACTCTCCTGACCCTGGGGCTACTGGGCCTCAGTGTTGGTGATGCTTTGAGGATGCTATATTTTAAGTAGGCTGCCCTTGGCCTCAAGGGACCATAATGGCAACCATGGATCTCCAAGGTGTAGACACCCCCTGGTCATGCTTCCTTTTCCCCAGCTACTCCTCCTCCCCCATGCTGGGGGTTGGAGAAGAAGGTGTAATGAGAGCTGCTCTGATGTCTCTGGGTCACTTCATAGGCAGAGGAACTCCACATGTGGCTGGTTAAGCCAGCTTTAGGAAGAACTGGTGCAAAAGAGGATTGGTCCTGTTCTTTCTAGCAGGCAAATATACTATAGTAAGAACATGGAAGTTATGAGTCTCCTCCCACCTTGTAGTGACTGGTTATGCACCACAGGACATGTGATGGAAATGGAGCAATGGACTTTTAACTTTAAATTTTTGAAAAGATTGTAGATTCCCTTCTTAAATTATGTGGTAGAAAATCCGCAAACCCCAAAAGAGGGAAGGGGACAAAGTGATTATTTTAACTGTAAATTGGACTAATTTAAATTCAATATTATATCAGTGGAGTAGAATGAAGAATTCTTCAGGTGTACGGTTGTTTTATGATGTACAAAAGTAGGTTGTCACAAGGTGCCTCTTCAGCTACCCAGTGGACTGTTTTCATGGTCTCTGTCAGAAACTCACTCATGCTGTTTCCCTTTCACCATGTGTACATTTATTCTTCAGTTCCTAAGCAAAACAGAACATGACACGGATATCCAGCAGGAGGAGACTGACACACAGCCTTCTCTTCTCCTCATGGTCACTCTCTGAGCTCCCATGCTTCCTGTTACTCCTAGGTACTGAGCCAATTTTATCATTAGCCCAACAGTTAGCACCCAGGTGTCAGTAATCCTCCCACCAGAAATGGGTTATTGGCTTTCAGTTAAGTCAGCAGCCTTCTCTGTGCTGCAGCAACCTCCGTGATCAGGGTGCTATGGGTAGCATTTTGTCACGTAGGTGTTACAATATCCAGCATACGGTATTCTGGCTTATATTTTTACTGCAGCTTTGTTTGACTAATGAAGAATAGAGCTGTTATAACAGAAGAAAGGCGAAGAGCAAGATTAATGCACAAGTTCAATGTGTCTTGGAAATATAAAACGTGGTCCAAGGAACATCATCCTTCCTCTCTGTTATTAGTCAAATTTCTATCAACTGTATAGATATGACTTGAAAGAGATACATTTTAAAGAAATAAAAGCAGAAGGAAAGAAGGAGAAGTCAGCTTAGCTGTCTCCACTAGGGGCTGCTGCTTCAAAAGAAGAGGAAAGGAAACGGGAGCTGCTTTCTTTGACCAAAGCTACCAGCAGGAGTGGAACTGCAGGCAGGAGAGGACCTGGAAGCTGAAAAATAGGACTCAAGCCATCAGTGGTAGAACAGAGCCAGGCAATATTTGCAGGAGAGAGGGGGACAAGATGTTATACTGAGTGAGAAAAGAAGGTGACCTAATGCCAGAGAAGCCTAGTCCGGATGAGTGAGAGATTTGGAACAGACGGCATGATGACAAGATTAAATGAAAAGCATGTTCAGATAGTGTGACTTTTAAAAAAAATTAAATAGTTTAAAAATAACTTATTTCCTTATGTTACTTTTCCCTCCAAGCAGTTGTTGTAGGGATGTTGCACAAGAAATACACTCTCTGTTAAGTTGTGGTCTACACGATAAAAAAGTTTAAGAACCCCTGCTCTGATTCATATCTCTGATAAACCTCTTGGGATAGGAACTGAAGGGGAAGCAAAGTTCTATACCATGCCTGTACCTGGTTGGCACTCGATCTATAATAACAATAATGAAGACAACATAAGATTTAGGAAGAACCTCTGCTGTGACGTGATGTGACCTATACTAGCTCAGTATGTGCTTCAGAGAGACAATAATCTGCATCATATTTGAGGGGAAATAATTTTCTGAGAAATTACAACTTCTTAAAACTATTTAGTATTAAAGGCATTAGAAAGGAAACCTTTAGTTACACATGATCATCCTTTCTTGTCCCTTGCCCCAAGATTTGCAGGTGTTTCATAGTACATTGATAGTCTGTTTTCTATAGAACTTTTGAAAGATTTGGTTACCAAAATAATATATGTCTGGATGATTTTTGGCTAACTCAGTAACTCTGACTTCTTAGGCACTGAAAAAAACTGCTGAACAAACTCATGAAACTGAAAATTATGATATTTGTGGAATTATTTTTTCTGCTTCTAAATGTTATCCTGTCAGTGTTGTTTTGGTGTTCATCCTGATAATAGCAACATGTGACATAGGTTCTAAGAACCCTCAGAAAATGGAGCCTCACCTGGTACATAACTAGCTGTAGTTTTTCCTGACAAACATGTGACTCCTTTTGAGTTTCTAGTCGTGATAACTTATCAGTTTCATTTTGATTTAATAGGATGCCTATAACCACATGATATAGATGCAATATTTAAATACAAAAACTGAGGCTGAACTATTGTCCAAAGTCTTACCACTTCTTTTTCCTTATTTCTTAGCCCATCATCCCTTTGTTTACACAGAATATTCGGGAAGGATATAGGACATTTGGAAAAATAGGTAAGAGTTACTTCATATGTAGCTTTTCACGTTCTTAGAGTTTTCTTTTATTTATATTTTCAAAACCAACTGTTTCTCGGAAATACTCGTCTTGTGAATTTCTTTTTAATCTTTTGTTCTCTTTTAATTCTGGAACTGTTTCTTTGTGATGTAAACTGAAGTCCAAATTGGTTAGCTAATGTGATTATGCATTTATTAGACTAAACATTAATTGTTCTCTACATGGTGACCCATCTTAACATGATAATGAATATGCAGGAGGCAATATAAGAGTAGATAATTATTTTCAAGATTATTTGCCTTGCATATTGTTTGATGTACTTTATGTAGCCTTTCATCAAACACCCATATAATTTAAAATTTGTTAGTTGCAATCCAGAATCATTTTGATTCAGGGACTCTGCTGGCTTCTAAGGTTCTCCCTCAAAATGTAACACCACCCGGTCCCACCTTTTTTTTTAATTCACAGGGTTTTTTAGGTGGTTCTATGAACGTTCTCGATTGCCACTCATTCCTGTATATGGAGGGTTCCCAGTCAAACTTCGCACATATATTGGAGATCCCATTCTATATGATCCAAATATAACAGCTACAGAACTAGTTGAAAAGGTAAGTTGGGTGTTCTCTTTGAAACTTTCGGGAGTCTACAGTCTTAGTTTAAATGATGTTAGTTAAGTCTGTAGTATCTGACATTAAATTCCATGTCTATTGGTTTCTTATGAAGTAAAACTTTCTTACAGTACATCAGCCATCTTACATAGTGTAACATATCTCTGGCTGAAATATCATTTTCTCCTGACACTGTTAGATTCCTCCACAGATTTGTGCATTGTTCTAAACTCGTCACCATCCTCCCTGGCCTTCTCCCTCAATACTTTACACCAGAGGTTTCTGGACTGTGTTCTGTGGACCACTTGCTGTTGATCTGTGATGAGCTGGCTGATCACAAGGTCCTGGCTGTGCTCCTTGTTTCCAGATGGTAATCTGTCTTAAAAGAAGCTAAAATACATTACATTATTTAAACTTAAGTAAATTAATAACTTTTAGAAATGCCCACACAAGGCTCTGGTGCCCTAACACATACTTAATATTACAACAAAACCTCAGCAGCATTAAAACAATCTTTCAGAGAAGAACTCTCCCAGCCAGCCACCCACAGAAGAGCTTCTTTCCACACATTCAGAGTTCCAGAGCGTAAACTTCAGCCCGCGCCAAAAACCCCATCTAACAGATGTTTGGCAGCTATTTAGAGCAAGTTCTAAAATCTTAGAGCCCTCACAGAGAGTGTCCTGCTATCCGCTACTCTCTCCCTTCTAGTGAAGGGGATTCAGCTTGAGTGCCTCTGGTGACCACAGCTGTGGCACGGTGGCACGGAGAGAGAGGCAGTTCCTCAGGTAGGCAGGTCACAGGCTATTTAAGGCTTCCAAAGTCATAACCAACACTTTAAATCTCACCAGAGACCATTACACAAATCCCAGGGCACAGATGGCATGCGTTCCCAGAATGATGTCACTGTGTTCTGCCCTACTGTTCCTCTCTGAATGCTTTTAATGTGTAGCTCTAAAGATAGCACATTGCAAAAATCTAATCTTGGGTAATAAGGGTACAAATGGCGGAGGTGGGTCTTTAAAGGATACAAGGTCCTAATCAGACAAAGAAGGTAAAAAGCTGACTGGGTTACTGCTGTCATATTATTGTCCAACAGCAGCTGAGTGTCTGCAATCACTCCTAAGTTTTCGTGGGCTAGATCCCACGTCATCAGATGCATGGAGTGGAAAATACAGGAGCAGGTATAAATACATGAAAGGATGGGAGTTGCCTTACCAAGTGTGAGGTCAGTCTAACGAGACAATTCAATTAACAGCAGGATACCAAGGAATGAAAAATAACTTCTGAAGTTGTAATGAGTAGTGTCAACTGTCTGAAATGGGCCACTCTTTTTTTCCCCAAAGACATTTTTCTGTGGCACGTTAAGTTTGTTTTGCAATAGAAATGACAGGTATCTATAGTCGTCACTTCCCTTTCTTTGGTATTGGAACTGACTAGTGATGTCTCACAAGGCTGTATCCTAAACTGAAACTCTTCAAACACAATCTAGCCTTTGTTTGATTTATGGGAGAGAGGAACAGAGGGAATAACCATTTGTGGGTAGTCTCAGGGACTATTTGGAGGGAAACAGAGATTTATCTCAGGATATCACATAAGGCTGCAGTACTAATTTAATCTTACAGTGATTTTTATCAAGTTCTCCTGTAAAGAAGAATGGAAAAGTCTATTTCTAATGAAAAATATATGGAAATAAAATCCCTGAGGCTGGTTAATTTACTTATCCTAAAGGAGCAATGTTTCAGGGCAATGCTCTGTTCCTGTCCTCTGCTGCCCCAGAAACTGGTCACACCCACTTTCTTTTAGAGTTCAGTCTGTATTTTATTACAAACCCTTCTCCCAACTACAGTGCAACATTGGGGGAGGGATAGCTCACTGGTTTGAGCATTGGCCTGCTAAACCCAGGGTTGTGAGTTCAATCCTTGAGGGGGCCACTTAGGGATCTGGGGCAAAATCAGTACTTGGTCCTGCTAGTGAAGGCAGGGGGCTGGACTCGATGACCTTTCAAGGTCCCTTCCAGTTCTAGGAGATGGGATATCTCCATTAATTTATTTATCACAGTTTTTAATTCCTACAGTTTTTAGTCCCTCTTTACCAGGACCCCAGGAAATGAGACCTTCCTGTTTTGGGAGCTGTTTCAGTCTGACTCAGCTAGTCCAGTCTTCCCCTCTTGTAACACTTCCTTTCTGGTTTATCAGGTTAGCCAACTGAGGCCTAATTAGTTCCTTGCCTCCCCAGCATAGCTTTCTGATTAGCTACTTGCTCAATCAGCCATCACTGGGAAACTAATTCAGGCTACAGTGATCAGAGTGCTGACCCACCTGTCAGGCCTCAGCGCTCTGTCACAAGAAACTAATAGCAGAAAGGTCTCACATTGCAGGCCATCTTGAAATATGTAAACTCAAAGGTAGTTTCTCTTGATTTTTTTTTAAATGGAAAATAAATCAAAGAAAATATATTAATACAACATGAAATTAAAGACAGAAAAGGTCGATATTTGCACAGTGACTTGAGGAGATCTTCAAAGAGACAAAAGGGAATTAGATGCCAGTTCCCATTGACTTCCATGGACTGCCCTTTGTGCCTTTTGAAAGTCTGTCCTTGAATCTGTACTACACACATTATAGTCAAGTCCTACTCTTCAGCCTCCTAAACACTAAATACCTCACAGAGCCCTTCAAAATGTGTAACAAGGACCCACACTCCAGTCACTTTTTCCCTTGCATGGACACATACAAAATAGAGACAAGGTGGGTGAAGTAATATCTTTTATTGGACCAACGTCTGCTGGTGAAAGAGACAAACTTTTGAGCTACACACAGCTCTTTTTCAGGTCTGGGAAAGGTACTCAGGGTGTCACCGCCTAATAGAAGGTGGAGCAGATTGTTAAGCATAAGAAGTTAACATATGTCGCAAGAGACCATTCAAGATGCGGTGGACAATTACCATATCTGCAGTCTTAGGACAAAGGAGAGTTAGTTTGGTCATAGATTGTGTTAATGAGACATAAAACCAACATCTCTGTTGAGTCCATGATTTTTAGTGTCTAGCAAGGTTATGAATTTAAGCTCCCAGTCTCGTCTTTTGAAGATGTTATGCAGGTTTTGATTTTCCTTTGATACAAGGACAGAGAGGTCAGATATGGAGTTGATCATTTCAGGAAAAGTGTTCGCCCGTGGGTGATTAGGGTATTTTTTCTTTTATTATTGGGATCAACAGAGTTACAACAACACTACATACAAGATATATAGTTATATATCTGCAAATGATAAATGTTATGAGACAGATCCTCAGCTGGTATGAATTGGCTGAGGTTCTGGCCTTACTGGAGCCCTGTGGGGATTAATGCTACTATCAGAAATTTTTTTCATTTCCTGATTCCCATCCATTTAAATAATTTAGAAAATCTTGGCCAATATATATGCCTAATCTTAGGCTCACTAATCCATAGTTAGGTGCCTAAATAAATAATCTGATTCTTTCCACAAGTGTTGAACACCCAACTAAAACATTTTTTTGGATGCTGAGGGGAAGCTGTTGTGTCACTTTGGGTGGAATAAGTGGGCCCAGAGAACTGGAGGTGTTTACATGACTGTCATTATACAACATGAACTATTTTAAACAAGGTTTGGGGTCGTGAGTACAGAGACCTCAGGCTGCTTAGTTATTGTGGAAAACACACTAGAAAACTCATGGCAAAGGCTGGAAATGTATTGACTGAGATACCCAAAAGGAAAAGAATCAAAACAAGGCAAAAAGCATTGAAATTAAGTGATTATGCAAAACAAACAATCCCTTTTTCAGAGATAAAGAATAAGGGTTTGAGTCTCTTGCTCTGTCAAGCAGCCCATCTTGGTGGGGAAGAGTTAGTTTTGCTGTTGACAAAATAGACACAGGAGGAGATGTGATGGGATTGTAAAAGTTGGGGGAAATATGGCTTTTGTTGATGTTCTCAGGACACAAAGAGGCTAGTCAGGGATATCATCTGGTTGGTCTGGTCAGGTCCCTTACTTCTGCTAGTCCTTCTCTGACTGGCAGAGCTGGATGGACCGTCTCACCTTGTTGTGCTGGGGCTGTGTGGTGCTTTTGGTCTCTGGATTAGGCAGAAAGCTGAGAGAGAGGACAGTAGTTAGTTTTGAGGGACAGGATGGGACACACAAGAGACAGGAGGACAGAGTTGGATCTCATATGTATCAAGTTGGGGTCCTTGCTGGGGCAGTGTGTTGGTTAAGCCTCCCAATTGATGTGCCAAGGTCCACGTCACAATGAAAATCCCCCAGCAGCAGCGGCAGTAGTGCAAATGGTTTTTCCTTTCCCTCACAAAGTCTCTCTTTAAAAGGACCCCAAAAGGGGGTGATGGGCAGAATAGACCATCCTTTTTTTATTTTGTCCACCAGTTAGGATTAATTTCTGAAGTACCAATTTTGGTCCATTGAGTTCCAGTCCCATACTCCTCTTGTTTACCAGACCTGATTTTAAGCACAGTCCTTGGGTGGTATCAGTAGATCCTCTCTGTTTAATTCAGATGTCTCCTTTTTCCTTCTTAAATAAAGTTCTATAGAAGGTGATTGTGACAGTTATGAACTTTTACCCATTTTCCATAAATTAAGCCCATAATTAGAGAAGGCCCTCTGGGCCCTAATCATTACAACAGAGCAAGGGGAAGGGTCTAGGCTGAATATTTATCAGATTTTAGTCTGAGCAAAATTACAGTGGATGAGATTTAACATGCCCGAAAAAACAGGCTTTTACATCCTGAACCTCCCGTTTTATTTAATGATTTGATGCATATTTTAATGACTAGTAAACATTTAAAATAGGGTTTGAAAAGGTAATAGCTGTTTTGGTAGGGGGCAACTGCTTTCTAAACCTTGCAGCAGAGGTTTTACATTGGAATAGGATTTCCGCAGTGATAGCTTAGTTAAAAGATCTTTACAACAACTCCAATTGAAAAAACTGTCAAACTTAAATATGAAATTATATCAAGTGTCACTTACAGTTTAAGGGCTCAAACCTGCAAATACAAGTGAATAATTTCAATAAAATATGTAGTCCTATTGAAGTTAATGAAACTAATCTCCTGAGTTATTCATGTGCCTCAGGGTTTGCAAGATGGAGTGGTAGTGAGCTAACATTTCCATGGCACTATTGCATATGTAGATCTAGCTGTTCTGTATGCTTGGTTATCACAGGGAAAAATACACTGGTGTGTGGGAATGAGACTATCCCTCAGCATGGTCTTCATGGGATCTTGTGAAGGATTTACCCTTCCTGCCCTCTCCTCCCCCAACGTTTTCCACTGAGTTTTATGTATACCTTTAGCATCCTTGGGAAAACTAGAAGAGAATGATGATTGAAGTAATCATTCTTGAAATATAAAAGGTTTCCCCCTCTTTCTTTCTCTTAACAGACAAAGATTGCCATTGAAACGCTAAGAGACAGACACCAAAAACTACCAGGAAGTATACTAAGAGCTCTGTTGGAACGATTTGATAAACATCAGAAAGAAGACTAGTGTATTTAAATATTGTTGTTAAATATTAAAAACTGTTACTGTAACTTGTGGGAAGAAAAATATAGTTTTCTTAAAAGTACAAGAGACTGCAAACTACATGTATCAAACATTCAATCATATCACTGCCTTAAAATATCTCTCTCTCATCTGGTCTGGCAACTTCAATCCAAATAATAAAAGAAAAGGAAATTAAGAGGTTCATTATCCTGAGAGAAATTGATTAGAGATTGTTAAACCAGATGACAGCAGACATTATTCTCATATAAAAGTTAGACCTTGTGTAGCATTAGGAGCACACAGGGTGAGCTGATTATAGAGGAAGTCGACATTATAAAATTTTGGTGTTTGGTCTGTTTCCAATTGTTGATAGGAGAAAAACAGCCCATATCCAGACCAGATGAGAGAGAGAGAAATGTTGAGACATTTTGGCTATAACACACTTATAACTGTATTTTAATATCTAATAAAGGTGCAAATAAATTTAGAAATGGCTAAAAAAGTTATGCTTTTATCACTATTGCCTTTGCATTAATGTTGAGATTTTTCCCTTACAATTTTTTCCTTTGAACAAAAAGCATTTTATTTTTAAAAATTGCAATTGAATTATTGAGATAATCTACAGTACATATACAGTAACTCCTCGCTTAACGTTGTAGTTATGTTCCTGAAAAATGTGACTTTAAGCGAAACGATGTTAAGCGAATCCAATTTCCCCATAAGAATTAATGTAAATAGGAGGGGTTAGGTTCCAGGGAATTTAATTCTGTACACAGCAATGATGATTGTGAAGCTTGGTTGAGGTGGTGGAGTCAGAGGGTGGGATATTTCCCAGGGAATGCCTTACTGCTAAATGATGAACCAGTACTCGGCTGAGGCCTCAAGGGTTAACACATTGTTGTTAATGTAGCCTCACACTCTACAAGGCAGCACAAATGGAGGGAGAGGCGACACATGGCAGACAGAGACAGAGACACACACCCTGTGTGAGAGAGAGAGATTCGCATTGCCCCTTTAAGTACGCTGAACCCCCTTTAAGTACACTGCCTTTTTAAGTAGATCAGCAAGTTGAGACAGCAGCTGCTGTGAGCAAGTTCCCTCTGTCCTGAGCCCTGTCATGTCCCCCCTGCTCTATGGAGATGGCGTAAGCGGGGGGTGGGAGCAGGGGGACACCCTGACATTAGCTCCCCTCTTCCCCCGCCCCCTGCACAGCAAGCAGGAGGCTCCCGAGAGCAGCTCCAAAGCAGAGGGCAGGAGTAGCACATGGCAGTGGAGGGAGGGACAGCTGAACTGCCAGCAATTGATAGCCTGCTGGGCGGCTGCCGCACAGGGAACTTAGGGGAGCGGGGAGCTGATGGGGGGGCTGCCGGTCCACCCTGGTTCCAAGCCCCCACCAGCTCGCTCCAACGGGCTGCTCTTTCTGCAACCAGTGGATAAAGCAGGCAGCTGCCAAACAACATTATAAGAAAGCATTGCGCAACTTTAAACGAGCATGTTCTCTAATTGATCAGTGACGTAACAACAAAACAACATTAACTGGGATGACTTTAAGTGAGGAGTTACTGTATTTAGATCTGAGGCCTTTTTGAGCTCTGCAAAAAAAAAAAGTGGTATTATGGTTATAACCCAACCATAATATTTAAATAGTGTGATACCACTCTTGTTAAAAATAAATTATAATTGAGTATAAAATTGACTTTTGTTGCAAATAAAAAAAAATTATTCATGCGACAACACAGAACATAAGACAACATACATGACATATAGGACAAACTTACAAATAAAGAAAAATGGTGTCAAAATGGTATTTAAGCCCTGAACCCCTCATTTCTGACCCCACCCCAGAACCCGCACCCCCAGCCAGAGCCCTCACACCCTACCACACCCCAGCCCCCTGAGCCAGCCCGGTGAAAATGAGCAAGTGATTGAGGGTGGGGAGAATGAGCGACAGACGGAGGGGGAATGGAGTGAGCAGGGGGCGGGGGCCTCTGAGAAAGGGTGGGGCATGGGCAGGGCCTCTGAGGAGGGGCGGGGGGGGGCAAGGGTGTTAAGTTTTGTGTCAGTAGAAAGTTGGCAACCCTACTCCCTAGTGCCCCAACACACTAGAACCTTCCCTGCCCTCTCACAACCCAGCACCCCCCCCCCCCCCGAAAGACCCATTCCCCCATGCTCTGCCTCCTGGCCGCACTCACTGGCCCTGCTGGGGGGCGACTGTGTCTGCCGGGCTGAGCCAGCAATGCAGCCAGAGCTGGTCTCAGGGCGGGGAATTGCTCCATTCCCTTGAGAGTGGTGGGATCAGCCAGGCCAGGGCCTGTCCCGGCTGGCCCCCCTCAGGACCCACTTGCCTGGAGGGGTCCAGCCAAGCCCCCTAAACTTTCACTCCCTCCCCCAGCTGAGACTGGCCAGGCTTCTGCACCAGTCCCAAGCGGCTCAGCTCCGGAGAGACGGGTGGGGCCCCACAGGTGGTGGGAAGCAGAGACCTCTGCCAGGGGGCAGAGGAGCTGGCGGGTGAAACCAGGGGGTGGAGAGGAGCCCTCGGCCAGCTGGCAGGCAGGCCGAGAGGAGGAAGTGGTGGTGATGGGGAGCTAGTGGGGTCTCAGGGCGCAGTGCAAGTGAAGCAGGCCAGGACTCCTTCTGGGCATGGGCCCAACTCCATGGAGCCACTGGCGCCATTGTAAACCCAGCACTGACCATTATAAGAAATTTGCATTAAATACCACCAGTGATTTGAGTTCTTCCATTAAGCCAGGAATGCAATCACTAGCCAGCCCATACAAATTCATGTAACATTTATAAATTTGATATAATAGTCTTTTAATATTCTGTGTGTCCACAGCATCTCCCATATTTCAACAACAGTCTTTGAATGGTCCATATTTCCAAAGCATTGCATTTGTTACACTCCCACTGACTTGTATGGGAACAAGATCACGCCCTAAATACGTCCCAGCTACACCCATAAGAAAGATGGCTACGCTTTGTTTGGCTGAACAAGTAGCTGTGATGTCAGATTTGATAAAGAAAAATAAGACAGCAGCTGTTGCTTACAATTCATTATAAAATGATTATAGATGAAAGAATTTACAAGCTACAACAACTATTCCATTCTCAATAACAAACATAAATAAAAAGGAGGGCAAGTTGATACATGACGTAAAACTCCTTTTATATGGATAAAGATGATGGCTACAGATCAGCAAAGGGATGCATTCGAAGCTTCTGCCTGCTCCAATGTTGTCTGGGAAAAAACTAATGGAGGAAGAATTTAGTAGAAAACTGATTCAAGAACAAGATAAAATGTAATCAAATCAATTCAGGTTTCTTCGGCAATGAAAACAAAGGAGCTTTGTACCTCTGGTAACAAGAAATATGTGGCAATCAGTATATCCATGAATTATATAATCTCTGTCAGTTTCTCTTCTATTGCCCCACTGATATAGTCCACAGGCTTCAAAATCAGTCCATCAGACACACAGGGTGTAACCTTATTTAAGGATATCTCATCTTGTCCTGTTCCATCACTTCAAGGTGACAAAACCCCTGGTGTTAACATAAATGTCTAAACTGTGGTTTTAAGCCACAGCCCTCAGTAGGAGGTGATATAAAGGTGCATCTCCTCTGTAGGGGCTCCCAGAAGCATTATGCTGCTGCTCTACCTATTGAAAGAACGTAGCAAACACTCCCCTCTGTGTGCTGGCCACCTGTTTGAGGAGTCTAGTGCCACTGTCACCTTGGAACTGCCATTGCTCTCTCTGAGTGCCAGGGATGGAAATAAACTGGGCTCAGCATGGTGAAGTGGGGGCATGTCCTCCTCCACTCCTGTGCACCTCTTAAAGAGCTGGGCACGATCTAACTCAAAGCATATGAAAGAAAAATAAAAGTACTGTACACAATAAATATACAGCAAAAAGAGACACGACAAAAAAGACCGGTGCGCCCCCCACCTCACGGGACGAGGAGGAACATGTGTGTGTGGCGTGGTGACACGAGGTGTCAGGCAGCAGGACTTGTGGGGTCAGCTCCAGTCCCAGGTACAATGGAGTTGGGGTGGTTAGGGGCCAGCCCTAGCCCCTGGCAGTACTGCGGGGAGCTGGGGCAAGGAAGGGGTTAGCCCCTGTCCTGGCAGCGGCATGCGGAGCTTAGGGGAGGGAGGGGGTGTCAGGCCCTGGCTGCGGCATGGGGAGCTGTGAGAGAGGGGTCAGCCCCAGTGGCGGATTTAGAGTTAGTGGGGCCTTGTGCTCAGCTTCATTTTTGGGGGCCATCCTTGGGACTCAGCCAAGAAAAAGAACATTCTCTCTTATCTCCCCCTCCCCTGTTTTTCATGCTTTTTTTCTTCATCCTCTTCCTATAAGGAATAGCAAGTAAATGAAAATAAAATGAGGTACCTTGATTGTTCTTGTAGTCTAACTTATTTTTCCACAGACCACTTGAAAATCGCTGGGGGTCTTGGTGGACCACTTAATGATCTTTCCAAATATTGTCTGTACCCTTAGCTAACTATTGTAAAGTGCTTTGGATAAGAGCGCTTTATAAAAAAAATGTAAAAAAAACTTTGGGTGCGGGGTCTGGCCAGGACTTGGGGTGCAGGGTTTGGGAGGGAGTTCGGGCGCAGGAGCAGGCTGGGGGGTGGGGTGCAGGGTCTGGCCAGGAGTTAGGGTGAGGGAGGGGGGTCAGGATTTGGGTAGGAGGTTGGGGTGTGGAGTGCTTACCTGGGGCAGCTCCCATTTGGTGTGAGGGGTGCAGGTGGGGATGTGGGGGGTTGCAGGAGTCAGGGAGGGCAGGGGGTTGGCGGTGAGTGCGGGGCTGCAGGAGTCAGGGCTGGGAGTGTGTGAGGGGGGTGCAAGAGTCAGGGCTGGGTGTGTGTGAGTGGGGTGCAGGAATAGGGGCTGGGAGTGTGTGAGGGGAGGTGCAGGAGTCAGGGCTGGGGATGCAGGGTCTGTCCAGGAGTTAGGATGCAGGAGGGGGCTCAGGGTTGGGGCAGGAGGTTGGGGTGTGGAGCTCTTACCTGGGGCAGCTCCTGTTTGGTGTGCTGGATGTAGGTGGGAATGTAGGGGGGGGGGGTGCAGGAGCTCCTGTTTGGTGCTCAGGGTGGGGGTGAGGATGTGGAGGAGTGCAGGAGGCAGGGCAAGGGGCTGGGGTCATGGGAATGCTCCGTGCTCCCTGTCCTGCCCCACCCCAGCCCCAGCCCTGAGCGGCTCACGGCAGAGGGCTGGAGGGGGTATGTGTAGGGGGAGTGCGGGGGCCCCGCCTTTGCTCCGCCCTGCCCCGATTCCACCCCCTTCCCCTCATCCACCCCCTTCCACCTCATCTCCACCTTGCCCCCAAGCGCGCTGCAGCCCCACTCCTCTCCCTCCCTCCCTCCAGGAGCGCTGGCAAACAGCTGTTCGGCGGCAGGGGAAGCACAGGGAGGGGGAGGGCCGGGAACGCGGCACGCTCGGGGAAGGAGGTGAGGAAGACGCGGGGGGACGGAGAAAAGCTGGTGGGGCCTTGAACTGCAGCCCAAGCAGAGCAGGCCAGGGCCCCTTTGGAGCCTGGACCCGCCACCATGGCGCCAGTGGTGCCATTGTAAACCCAGTACTGGTCACTGCTTCTCAGGATAGGAGTTCCCCATCGGGTAAGTCTGACCTACATTCTTTGTCCACATGTTTTTTAAAATGTGTTGCCCTAAACAGGGCACAGGCCAGTTGCAGCGGCCTCACCAGTGCTGAGTAGAGCAGAACCATTACTTCCTGTGCCTTACATACGATACTCCTGTTAACACACCCCAGAATATTAGTTTTCTTCACAATTGCATCATTCTTGACTCATATTCAATTTGTGATCTGCCATAACGCCCAGATACTTGTACGCAATACTACTTGCCTAGCCAGTTAGTCCTTGTTTTGTATTGGTGCATTTGATTTTTCCTTCCTAAGTGTAGTACTTTGCATATGGCTTTATTGAATTTCATCTTGTGGATTTCAGACTAGTCCTCTAATTTATCAAGATCCTTTTGAATTATAATCTTGTCCTCCAAAGTACTTGTTTTCTTTCCCCTCTTAGTATCCTCTGCAAATTTTATAAGCATATGCACCACTCCAATATCCAAGTCATTAATGAACAAATTGGATAGTACAAGACAGACCCTTGTGGGACCCCATTTAGATACGTCCTCCCAGTTTGACAGTGAACCATTGATAACTGCTCTTTTAGTTTTTCAACCAGTCATGCACCTACTTTATAGTAATTTAACTTAGACCACATTGCCCTCATTTGCTTATGAGAATGTCAGGTAGGACTGTGTCAAAAGGTTTACTAAAATCAAAATATATCATATCTACTGCATACCCCCTGTCCATTAAGCCAGTAAAAAGGGTAAATGAGATGACAATTATAGGCCTGTCAGCCTGACATCAATCCTGGGCAAGATAATGGAAGAGCTGATATGGGACTTGATTAATAATGAATTAGAGAAGGTAATATAGTTCATGCCAATCAACATGGGTTTATAGCGAATAGATCCTGTCCCACTACATTGACATCTTTTTTTTTTATGAATTTGTAAGTTTTGTTGATAAAGGTATAACATAGTTAGCTCCTCTAAGGTATCTGACTTGGTACTGCATGACATTTTGATTAAAATACTAGAATGATATAAAATTAACCTGACACATTACATTTATTAAAAGTTGGCTAACTGATGGGTCTCAAAATGTAATTGTAAATGGGGAACTGAGTGGGTGTGTTTCTAGCGGGGCCCTGTGCTATTTAACATTTTTATCACTGACCTTGAAGAAAACATAAAATCATCATGGACAAAGTTTTCAAGTAACACTGAAATTGGGGGAATGGTAAATAATGAAGAGGAAATGTTGGATCACTTGGTAAGCTGCGCTCAAGCAAACAATATGCTTTAATACAGCTAAATGTAAATGTATACATCTAGGAGTAAAAAAATATAGGCCATACTTACAGGATGGGGGACTCTATCCTGAGAAACTGTGACTCTGAGAAAGTTGTGGAGATTGTGCGGGTTAATCAGCTGCATATGTGCTCCCAATGTGATGCTGTGGCCAAAAGGGCTAATGCAAGGCTTGGATGCATAAAGAGGGGAATCTTGAATAGGAGTAGAGGTTATTTTCTCTCTACATTTGGCATTAGTTTGACCGCTGCTAGAATACTGTCTCCAGTTCTGGTGTCCACAATTCAAGAAGGATGTTGATAAATTGGAGAGGGTTCGGAAAAGAATGATTAAAGGATTAGAAAACATGCCTTATAGTTCTGTGGTGAGTATAATGCATGACGTCAGAATAGATCTGGTTTCTCAGGTCACATTTTCATAGATTCCAAGGACAGGAGTGCAACCTAAAAGCTCTGAAAGCAGAAGTCAAAAAGAAAGGAAGTCAAAATGTATTGTTTTTAAAATCTCATGGATTTTTAAGACAATTGTGATTTTGGGATACCTGATTCACTATTTTTGAATGCTTGAGGTTAGCAATACAGGCGGCCAAGTTTTTATTTAAATAGTTTTTTGGCACATTTCAAAAAAATCTAAAGAAAGGCATTTCGGTGTTAGAGGTCTCCTTTTATCCAATTGTATGCAATTAAGAAACACACCTAATGAACAAAATAAACACAGTCATCCAGACCTTGGAGAATCATCCAGCCAAGGAAGCCTTTCCCCAGTCAGGAGGGCCCTTTTGCTAAATGTTCACCTACTCTCTGAGTCCAAACACAAGTATCTTATTTCCTCTAGTGATCTGAGCAAGGGGAGAAAAGCAGCTGTGGCTGGTTAATCCCTTCATTTTTGGTTTTTATCAGCTAAGTCAACAATGTTTCTTTCTAAGAATTTTACAGCATGGGAAGTTAATTTCTCCTATGCCACTTCCAGCAGAGGAATCCAGTTGGTCAAAGAACCCTGTCAATGCCGAGTAACTTGCTTTCCTTTTCTTTTATTTTTAAACCCTCTTCTCTGTGTTAATTGCACTGGCAAGATTTTAGTAGTGTTAAGGCTCTCTCTAAAAAGAAGTAATATTTGTGACTATTTTCTTTCCTCTCCTTGATTCATTTAGAGCTGTGCCCTAGAAGCAAGATATCTCATGCTGCTATCAGAAACTAATGACTCTCAATGCAGGTTCTCTCATGCTGGGTGGGTGTGGTGTAGTGGTTGTAAGGAGCTGAGGCATCTTTCCGCATGTGTGGAGTGGGGAGGAGAGGAAAGGAAAGGGGGACAGACATGAGACCCTTTTCTCAGTTCATGCTGGGGATGGAGTAGTTGCAAGTGTAAGGGAGCTGAGATTACTCTCCCAGTTCATGTTGTGGGCCAGGGACAGTGGGTGTGAGGGGCTGTAAATAAATGTATGATGGGTTCTGTTCAGTTTCTTAATCTGTGACATGTCAAATTAGGGTGACCAGATAGCAACTGTGAAAAAACGGGATGGGGTGGGGGGTAATAGACACCAAAAAAAAAAAAAGTCCCCAAAAACGTGACTGTCCCTTTAAAATGGGACATCTGGTCACCCAATGTCAAATAGTAAGTTCAACTTGGTTTATTAAGTCAGATTTTTCTTACTACAGTAGAACCTCAGAGTTACGAATGTAGGTTGTTTGGAACTCTGAAATGTTCATAACTCTGAACAAAATGTTATGGTTGCTCTTTCAAAAGTTTACAACTGAACATTGACTTAATACAGCTTTGAAACTTTACTATGCAGAAGAAAAATGATGCTTTTGAGCATCTTAATTTAAATGAAATAAGCACAGAAACAGTTTTCTTACCTTGTCAAATCTCTTTTTAAAAGCTTTCCCTTTATTTTTTTGGTAGATTACATTTAACATAATACCCCCATTCCCCAAAAGGCAAATACAGTACAGTATCTGCTACTACCTGTGTGTATACTTTTGGTTCCAAATGAGCAGTGTGGTTGACCAGTCAGTTTGTAATTCTGGTGTTCATAACTCTGAGGTTTTACTGTACACCAGGTACAGCATGTACAGTAAGATGGTGCTCACCAACCAATCTGGAGGCCAGTCTGCAGCTCACCCTGACTCACATGGGTTATAAGGCTATATAAAAGATCACTTTAAAAAAAACAAACAAACCTCATTTTACACTTTGTGGTTAGTTACACACCTAACATCATCCAATCACCATCACCCTTGCAGTCCAGATAGCATTGGCTCCAAGTTTCCAACTTAACTACATATAAAGGTACATACATTTTGGCCTGATTAACAAGACAATAATAGGTTATGTAGTTAGCTAGCTGCATAACACTTTTTAACCTGCAATAGAACCTCAGAGTTACGGACACCCCGGGAATGCAGATGTTCATAATTCTGAACAAAATGCAGTTTGGGCTCCAGCTCCAGGAGCTCACGCTCCAGGCCAGGCTCCCGCAGCAGCTTCCTCCTCAGAACCAGCAGCTTCCTTCCAGGCAGCTTCTTTTCTGGGGTCAGTCGGACTGAGTTTGCAAGTTTATCCCCCGCCGGACCAGGGGAGAACGGGGAGGAAACAGTGCGTCCCCCTCCGGGCCAGGGGAGAGGGGGGGATGGAAACGGTGCCCACGGCTTATAGGAAAGCAGCGCAGACCCCTGCACTGCTCCTGTTCTACTGTCTCGGGCTGTCTTGGGCTGGCAGTGCAGTACCAGGCAGCCCAGATGTGCCTACCTTTAAGATGCAATACAAGCACAGTACGGTGTTTGCTTTTTTTTTTTTTTTTTTTTGGTCTCCGCTGCTGCCTGATTGCTTACTTCTGGTTCCACATGGTGTGTGGTTGACCAGTCAGTCTGTAACTCTGGTGTTTGTATTCTTGAGGTTGTACTGTATCATTTCATGTTGTGCTGAAACATCCTATGCATCATCCATTCTGTAATACAAAGTTCATTTGTTGATAATGTTCCATTATTTCTCTTTGTTGTGGCTTCCATTATCACTTCATAATTTGATATTCAGGTAGAACCAATGAGATTCTAACAAGCACATATGCTTTAAAAATACCTTTGCAATCATGCAAATAGTTTACAAAAATAGATCTTATATTTTCATTCTATAAGCAGTATAAGCTTAACAAAGCCTAAGTCATGTTTGCTTTTAGTTTCTTGCCATAACTGTGTGGGATGCTGGCATGGGTAGGCTTACATGACAATAGTCCCTTAGAATAATTTCATAACCATTTATGGACCTCTAGCCTATGTGCTAACAAGGCTGAGCTTCTTTTCCTGGTGCAGAGGGTGGTGTGTGTGTTGTGACTTTCAGAGGCTGAAACTTCTTTCCCAGTTCATGGAGAGGAGAGAAGGGGAGGGAAGTTTAAGCCTAACCCTCTTTCCCATTCATGTACCTTGTGCTACTAGCAAAGACTTATGGCCCCGAGTGCTAGGTTTTATAACTCATAAAAAGTCAGAACTTTTGTTTTTACTCCAGTATTTGCAATATCGGGGAGCACACTCACCTAAACAAACCTTCACTAGACACCATAGGTACATATACAACCATCTGTAGAGTTTGCACTTGAGGCTGGCTTCTGTGTAAGTTTCTGGCAGGTAGCTCTTCATGAGCCTGTACCAGAAACCTTTTAGTGGCCCTGCTGCGAGTACTGCTCTGGGGGATTTCCCAGTGTCCAGAAGGACCCAGAAGAAATAGGAAACGTTACTTGCTACTCCTTTAGTTTCATCTGTTCCTGTATTAGTTCAGTTTTGACACTCATTCCGTGTCTAAATGCTGAAGGGCGGAACAGTGCTATTTACGTGATATTTGTTTAAAACAAGCCAACGCTTTTTGCATTCTATGATCTGTTTTACCCATGATCTCTGAGTGCAATAAAAATTGAACTTACAATTCACCACCACACCTCCGCGCAAAAGTGCTTGAGGCAAAATAGAACATCATAAACACAATTCAGAATACACTTCTAATAATTAAATTAAAAGCCTACCTTATAAGCATTCTAACAAAACAGACCTTTTCACTTACTGTATTTTTTGCTATAGGTTGTTTTAATTAGCTCATAAGGTGAGGTGTGAAATTCTTACTGCTTAGGAAGTTTGTTGTAAGGGCTTCCTTATGTGGAAACTGATACTACTGTGTAACAGCCCACTTGGTTGGTCATACAGGTCTCACAGTATTTTGTAGTGGCACTTTAAAGACTAAGACCTTGGCTACACTAGCGGTGTACAGCGCTGTACCTTGCTGCACTCAGGGGTGTGAAAAAACACCCCCCCTGAGCGCAGTGAGTACAGCGCTGTAAAGCGCCAGTGTAATCAGAGTCTGCAGCGCTGCACGCTCGCTCGCAGCGCTGCAAGCTATTCCCCTCGGAGAGATGGAGTACATACAGCGCTGGGAAGTCCCGAGTGTAGCCAAGGCCTAACTTTACCCACGAAAGCTTATGCCCAAATAAATCTGTTACTCTTTAAGGTGCCACCGGACTCCTTGTTGCTTTTGTGGATACAGACTAACATGGCTATCCCCGATACAGTATTTTGTGTTTTTCTTAAAGCCCCCGTTCCTGGAATCCTGTGACTGAGAGTCTGTTTGCATTTTTTAAAAATAGTAAGTCTCTAACCCTTAGGGTTGCAGAGAAAACCTTAACAAGGTGACCTAGACACACCCTGAAATCTCAAACACCAAAAGGCAAATAAAGAGCCCCCATAACATTTAGTTTTTAAACTCTAATTATTTTTAAGTCAGTCGCACGATTCCTAACACCGTAGTCATTATTTTTGAACATGAGGCTATAAAAATACAGATTGCTGAGAGAACAGTAGCTTGATATCCCCTTTGCTTATTTGGGCCCCAGTGACTACAGAGCCATGTTCGAGAACACAGCCCCACTCTGGAGTCACCAGAATGTCCCCTAAAAACAGCTATGTAGACTCCTGTGCTGCTGGGCAAAGCCATTTCCCCAGCTCATGCACGGGGTAGCACAGTGCATGTCAGGGGCAGTGGCCCGTTTGCTGGTTCATATGGGCGGGGGTGTGTGCAGAGGTTTCAAGGGAGTTCAGGCCCCTTTCTCAGTTCATGGAGGGAAGCAATAAGTTAGGGTTACCATATTTTGTGCCTCCAAATGGAGGACACTCCCCGGGGGCCCGCCCCCGCCCCCAGCCCCTCCCACGCCCCCGCCCCAACTCCGCCCCCTCCCAAAGTCTCCGCCCCCTCCCCTGCTTCCCGCGAACATTTAATTCGTGGGAAGCCTGAAGCAGGTAAGGGGGGCGGGGGGAGGAGGCGCGGCCCAGGCTGGTCCCCCCGCGGCTCCAGCCTGGGTCGGCTCGGGCCCTGGGGTGCCGGCCCCGACCGACCACCCCCCGGCTCCCAGCCCCGCGGGCCCGGCGCACCCCCCGGCTCCCCGACCCCGGCGCACTCCCCGGCTCCCGGCCCCGGCTCCCCGACCCCGGCTCCCGGCCCCGGCTCCCCGACCCCGGCTCCCCGACCCCGGCGCACTCCCCGGCTCCCCGACCCCGGCGCACTCCCCGGCTCCCGACCCCGGCGCACTCCCCGGCTCCCGGCCCCGGCCCCCCGACCCCGGCGCACTCCCCGGCTCCCGGCCCCCCGACCCCAGCGCACTCCCCGGCCCCCCGACCCCGGCGCACTCCCCGGCCCCGGCTCCCCGACCCCGGCGCACCCCCCGGCTCCCCGACCCACGGGCCCGGCGCACCCCCTGACCCCGGCCCGGCTCCGCGGGCCCGGCCCGGCTCCCCGACCCGGCTCCGCGGGCCCAGACCGGCACCGCGCTCCCGGCCCCACGGGCCCGGCTCCCGGCCCGGACCCCGGCCCCGCGCCCAGCCCGGCCCGGCACCATGCCCCCGGCCCCGGACAAAGAGGCCCCGGCCGAGCCTCCCGATTTTCCCGGACATGCCCGGCTTTTGGGGATTTCCCCCCGGACGGGGATTTGAGCCCCCAAAAGCCGGACATGTCCGGGAAAATCCGGACGTATGGTAACCCTACAATAAGTGTAAGAGGGCTGAGGCCCCTTTTCTGGTTCCTGGGAGGAGGTCCCAGTTCATGGGAGGGGCAGGGCCACATAGAGGATTCAGGGGGCCTAGGGCAAAGCAATTTTGGGGGCTCCTTCCATAAAAAAAGTTCCAATACTACAGAATACTATATTCTCTTGGGGGGGCCCTGCAGGGCCTGGAGCAAATTGCTCCATTTGCCCCCGGGGCGGCCCTGGAGAGGGGATTCCGGGCTCACGAACCTTTCCCAGTTCATGCAGGGGCGGAGGGACGCATTTGCTCGCTCCCAAGGCCTAGGAGGGCAGGGCCCAAGATGGGGCGGCTCCCACTCGTGCCTCTGGGCGATTTTCACAAGCACCCGAAACTAGCACCAGCCCTTCTGCCGGGTGCCGCCCTCCCGCCCTGCTAACCCTGGTCGGGACCCAGCGGCGCTGGAGACAAAGCGGAGCGCGGAGCTCAGAGCCGGAGCCCGGTGAGCTGCAGGAATCCTTGAGCGCGGGGGATTCTCGGTCCCGGGGGGCAGTGTGGAGACGCGGGCCCCACGCGGCGGCTGCTCCGCTGACGCGAGAGCGACAGGGCACAAGGTGGGGAGCGAGCGCGCCCGACGCAGCGTGACAGCGGCCCGCGGAGCAGCCGCAGGGCTCCCGTTCCCCGGGCTGCGGCGCAGCCTTTGCCCTGCGCGGGCGCCTCCCTCCGCCTTGTGCCCGGCGCCTTGGTGCGGCTCGCGCGCTCAGAGCAGCCCCTCTGCAGCCTGGGGCGCCCCGGGCCCTGAGAGCCCAGCCGAGGTCTCGGGGGCTCCCAACAGAGTGTCTCGCGCTGTCTCAGGTACCGGCCTCACCTGGCGCAGGACTAGCCACTGCAGCGAGCGGGCAGCTGAATTTGCTGAGCTACTTTAGTGGCATTTTGTCTGAAAAATGTCTACTGGTGGAGCTCAGATTACTGCGGGTGACAGCAATTAAAGACGCGAATACGGGAGTTACTTTAGTTTGTGCATTTGACAGTAGTGGAGGGGGCTCTGCCAGGGGCAACAAACAAAAATCTGCTGAGAAGCAGGGGAAAGCTTGTGTTGGAAGAGAGGTTGGGAAGATTGGGACTGTTTAGAGGTGGAGAAAAATAATAGTTTGCTAAACTTCTCTCCACACGGATGCACGAACGCACACACACAGTTAGACGTTGATAGGATTCAGGGAACATCTGCAGTAAGGTTAGATAATATTTAAGAAAAATGGAAGTGATCAACTCTTATTCTTGAGGGATTAACTAATTTCTAATTGATGGACATTAGATTAGCAGAGTGATGGGTGTTCTGTAGAGTATAAAGAGAACAGAATAGGAGCAGGTTATTCCATAAATGCCCACTTCGGGGTTTCTTGCATCTTGTAATGGTCACCGATAGAGACAGAACACTGGGGACCAGTGTGACGGAGCAGGGAGCAGGGCGGATTTGACCTGGGAATGTAGCCTGGGAGTTACATTGAGACGGAGCAGGGAGCAGGGCGGATTTGACCTGGGAATGTAGCCTGGGAGTTACATTGAGACGGAGCAGAGAGCAGGGCGGATTTGACCTGGGAATGTAGCCTGGGAGTTACATTGAGACGGACCAGAGAGGCCACATACGGTACCAGTGCCCCAGGCTCAGGGACAGACTGAGCAGACTGAACCCACAGAGGGTTGACTGGGTAGAGGCCCAGCCGGGCGAGAGGCAGCATTCCCAGGGAAGGGGGGCTGGCAGAGTACCACCTTCTAAGGAGGGAGGAGAGCTCCAGGCCAGCTCCTCTGGTGGGCTGGATGCTCCAGACTCAGGGCCCTGTACCCCCGGTTTCCTGCGATTCACCGTGACTCTCAGCCAGCCAGTAAAGCGGAAGGTTTATTGGATAATAGGAACACAGTCTACAGCAGAGCTTGTAGATACAACCAGGACCCCTCAATCAAGTCCTCTCGGGGAGTGCAGGGAGCTTAGACCCCAGCTTGGGGTTCCCTGCGTTGCACCTCCCATCCCCAAACTGAAGAAGTCCCAAAACCCTCCAGCAGCTCTCTCTCCCCTCCCCTCTGCTCCTCCTCTCCTTTGTTCAGTCTCCCGGGCAGAAGGTGTCATTTCTCCCAACCCCCCTCCTGGCTCAAGTAGCTCAATGTAACTCCCAGGCTACATTCCCAGGTCAAATCCGCCCTGCTCCATCACAACCAGATGAAACACTGGCCCATCTGGCAATTCCTACATTCATGTGATTGCATTCTGTGTATAGACAGTTTCACCAGTTCCCTTTTGCAGCCAGTCAAGTTCTCTTGGTTGGGTTTTTCATGGAGCAAAGGGAAGAAAATATAATTAAAGAGTAAAATGTGATTGAAAACCCACAAACACTGACATATGGGTGTCAGTATGGGAGCTGAAAGTATTTCTGACTATTTTTAAAATTGATTTGACTTCAAGTCGATAGTGTCCATAAAAAGATATTTGTCAAATATGATGGCAGGTTTCCAATGTAAGAGTTTTGGGAGTTGCACTTTTATATCAGTTTTTTTGACTTATTTATCTTTGTCATTAGCTTCATCATTTGTTGAAGCTTCTGACCATTGAGTATAAGCTTTCCTGTAGTCTTAATTTTAGAAATATTTCCTATGATGAGACCATTAAAGATTACCAGTCCAAAATTGCAGGGGGAGTCCTGCTCAGCGCAGGTGTTATATCAGAGGAATTTAGCTTCTAAAGTTGAAGTCTCTACTGAGCATGGATGAACTGTGATTTTTCAAAGGCTTATAACTTCACCAAATTTCGGTGGATTTTCATGGGGATAGCAAAAGGAACATTACTGACACACAGGCCACACCCTGCCAAATTGTAATCCCTAGCTCCAAAGCATGGAGGGGGTTGGATCACCAGAATATTTTTTACATGGGGAAAAACATCTTCCCCTGATCTCATTCTCAGATAAACCGTGTTGGCGAGATTTCCCCACAACAATTTAGCCTGAGGCAAATACCTGGCATGGAAAAATTCATCCCAAAATGTTTAAGTCTGGCAAACTTATAAACAACCTAAAACAGGGTTTTATCACAGGAAGTGTCAGGCAACCTTCATAGGTGATACTGCCAGCCCCACCTTAGTAACCATAAACACCTGGTGTTCTAATCTGTCTCCACAATCATAAGTATATTCTTGCAATGCAGCTGCAAGCCACCTTGTTATTTATCCTATTCTTGTTTGTTACCAGCATATTGAATTTTGGATAGTACCACTGCTGACACAGGAGAAGGAGAGCAAAGTATTTGGGAAATTAGATACCTTTTGGTGTGATAATTACTATTATATAGGGCACGGCTCTGAATCCAGGCTGTTGTTTTTTTTAGTACCACTTCATATCAAAGTCCATTGCAAAAATTTGCTAATCAGTCCTCACAGTACCTAAAACAATTGCAGAACAACCAGAAACCACTGAAAGTTGATGTGTTAAACAAAGACTCAAAGATAGCTGTATTGACACCTATATATTATTTATTTCATTTCATTATAGCAACACCAAGCACTATAGTTAAGGTTTCATAATGGCTTCTGTTGGGAGGGAGAGAAGCAAGTGGGGAGAGGACCATCTAGGAAGGAGCAGGTTCCTTATTTTGGTACCTTGACCACCTCCCTCTTTGATTGCTAGTTTTCCCTCTGCCTCTATGCAGTCCTCCTTCATACTCTTTGAATACACCTTCCGTGTCCATGTCTCCTCTGACCCATTAGTTGCTGCCTCAGCCTCATTTCCTCATCCTTCCCGCCTTATTTGATCTTCAGCCTAGAGTGACCAGATGTCCCAATTTTATAGGGACAGTCCCGATTTTTGGGTCTTTTTCTTATATAGGCTCCTATTATCCCCACCCTCTGTCCCGATTTTTCACATTTGCTGTCCGGTCACCCTACTTCAGCCCTGGAACAGCTCTTTTGCTCACCAAGACGACCACTCATTGAATCTTGTTCTGAATAAAACTCTTGCGTCTCAGATCTATTCTTTCAGCACTCCCTCTCTCTAACCATCACCTAATACCCATCAATGCTGCTCTTTACCCCCTTGCACAGGCCTTCCATGACACTTGGTCCATCACTGGCCACTGCCAGGATTCCTCTGCTACGGTCAGTCCCCTCTTCTGCTGATTTTCCTCTGGCACTACTGCAATGTGTTTAAAAATAGATATATCAAAGTCCTGCTTCACATGAGAAAAATAGGATATTAAGAATATCATTTAAATACAATGAAAGCATGTCTGTAACTTCTCTGGTAGTAGTAGGAATAAATGAACAGCGTGTTCTCTCTTTCTAGGGGCAAGGTTAAGAAGCTGCTTTGATTACGAAGAGAGTTTGACTCAGTTTGCCTAATTCTTTTAACAGAAGATGTTAAGTAAAAGTGAATCCCATACTTCATGGCAGGAATCAGTGATTAGCTCGACCTGGCTGACTTACATATTAGAAGAATGGATTGGTGTGGAGTACCACTATTTATACTATATCGGCTTCATCTGGTGTGTGTTAAACATAATATTCTTTGCACCTTTTTTAATTTTCATAAGTGGTAGTTGCTTTATAAATCTTCTCCTGCACATTTACAAGAAAAAGAATGGCCTAGATGAGGATTTCTCCAATAAGTCATGGGACAACGGAAGGTTCATGGTGGCATCCATACTTAATATGTGTGGAAAACTGGGGAACGGTAAGACATTTTTCTCTCTGAACACTATTGTATTGTGAGATGCTATCATTTGATTATTAAAAACTGGTATCCTGAACTTTTTGTGGCTGAACTATAGTTGCATTCAGATGGGGTTCACTGATTGATATGAGAATTTGTTGACATTTCCTGGGCATTTTGAGCCATCATAGATAACACTGCTCTACAGCCAAAATGCTTCTGAAATAAATGTAGTCAAACTTTACTAATTCTGGGTCACTGAGAATGAAAGTGATGCTTAAAATTGTTGATTGGCTCTAGTTTTCAAGATATGCTAGTGGGTCAGTATATACGACCCTTGACTTGGGAATGGCGGAGGATAAGTGAGTTATAAAGGGAAGGGATCTCAATTTAAACCAGAAATGACTAAAATATATCTTTGACTGGATCTATGACTAAATCTATGACTGGGTTTGGACAGTACTCGCTTTTTAGGCAAAACAATGAATGATGCAATCTGAAGCTGGTATTGCGTCATACATGATATGAATTGCATCATGTTATTCCTAGAAGTCATGGATGATGCAATCATAACGAAGTTTACATCACTCTGCTGAACAAATTGCCCTATATCAGCTCTAGAAATCATACAGTGTCGTGCTCTCTTATTTGTCAGTGTTTGATTTTGCAAAGGGACACATTTCTGTTTAGCCAAAGTGAGCAGAGATGCCTCGTACTTGTGTGAACAGTGCAGATAACTTCTGCTATGTTTGTGGTGAAGTGACTTTTGCATCACAGAAGCGCAGTATAACCACTATGGTTAAGAAAGCCTATCACCTTTATTTTGGCTGCAAAATTGGAGATCAGGACAAGAAGTGGGCCCCACACATATGCTGCAACACTTGTGCAACAAATCTTGGCCGTGGTTGAACAGGAAAAGGAAATCTATGCCTTTTGCAGTGCCACTGATTTGGAGAGAGCCGACAGATCATACCAGCAATTGTTACTTCTGCATGGTGCCTCCAGTTGGGAAAGGTGTGTCAAAGAAGAAAAAGTGGACTGTGCATTATCCAAACATTCCATCAGCTATACGCCCAGTACCCCATGGAGAAGGACTGCCGGTTCCTGATGCACCAGAATCATTCTCACTTGAGTCAGACGAGGAAGAGGAAGAGGATGAAACTTCTGGTCCTGAACTATCAATGTCACAGGACCCCCATTTTCTCCCATCCTCCTCCTCTGAACCACACCTCATAACACAAGGTGAACTGAATGACCTTGTCAGGGATTTGGAACTACCCAAGAGTAAGGCAGAGCTGTTGGGCTCCAGACTACAGCAGTGGAATCTCCTGGCAGGTGATGTTAGGGTTTCCATGTTCCGTGACCGTCAAAAGGATCTTGTCCCATTCTTCTTCATGGAAGGTGATCTTGTAGTCTGCAACAACATCGATGGTGTGATGGCAGCCCTCAACATCCTTCACGATCCAGATGAGTGGAGACTGTTCATTGATTCATTGAAGACGAGTCTTAAAGCTGTTTTACTGCATAATGGCAGTGTTTTGCCATCAATTCCAGTTGGTCATGCAGTCCATATGAAGGAAACCTATGACAACATGAAACAACTTTTGAGGTGCATAAACTATGACCAACATCAGTGGCAGCTTTGTGGCGATTTGAAGGTTGTTGCTCTCTTGCTTGGTCTGCAGACTGGATATACAAAGTACTGCTGTTTTCTCTGCGAATGGGATAGTCGTGCAAGAGATTCCCACTACATCAAGAAAGATTGGGCACTCCGACAGTCATTGGAGCCTGGGAGGAAAAGTGTTCAGCATCCACCACTTGTTGAATCAAGGAAGATTTTGTTACCACCCTTACACATCAAGCTGGGTCTGATGAAGAACTTTGTCAAGGCCATTGACAAAACACAAGCAGCTTTCGAGTACCTCCGTGGAAAATTTCCAAGGTTAAGTGAAGCTAAGATAAAGGAAGGTGTCTTTGTTGGTCCTCAGATTCGTGAACTTCTTCGAGATGATGCATTTGACCATGCATTGTGTGGCAAGGAAAAGACGGCATGGAAAGCCTTCCAGTTAGTGGCAATAAATTTTCTCGGAAACAACAAGGCAGACAACTACAGGTTGTTGGTGGAAAACCTCCTCAAGGCATACAAAAGCTTTGGTTGCAACATGTCACTAAAGATACATTTTTTGCACTCTCATCTAGATTTTTTTCCACCGAACTGCGGAGCAGTGAGCAATGAGCACGGCGAGCGATTTCACCAGGACATTGCAACAATGGAGAAACGCTATCAGGGCAAATGGAGCCCATCAATGCTTGCAGACTATTGCTGGACAATGACAAGAGATGCTCCATTTAATGAATACAAGAGACAAGCCAAGAAGCGCCGAGTAGACACTGAATAGGACTAAACTATGTACATAATAGTTTTTTGCCTTTTCTTTCATAATAAATTTTATTTATATAACCCTTTTGCTGATTTTTAAAGTGTTACATAAACAGGACAGGTGAAATATTATCATGTAAAGCAACCATAAACACATGAAAAGACCTAGGTTTACAATTTATGATTAAAACTCTACTATCTACACAATATACATAGACATAAAATGTAAAAACTTAAATATCTTAGAAACAGTAGCCAGTCAGTTGTTTTAATTGTCATATTTGAATTCAGCACATCCAAATACATAATAAATAGCACATTTTATCTCTGAAGCAGACGACTTCTCAAAAATTGTAGACCAGTGTAATAGGAATGATGGAGGCTTTCAGCTAGGCCATTGGTTCTTATCCAGCCCAAGTTGGTAGTAACAAAAGCTTTTATCAGCTGATGCTGTTTGTTACTCCCTGGCTGAGTCTACACTTGACTTCTATGTAAAAATATTCTTATCATCAATGTTCTTATCATTTATGTGACACCCCCTTCCCTCCCCCCCAGAGCAGGGGTGGGAAATTTTTAAGAAAAAGCCTACTGTAGGAAAGGAACATAAGTACTGGTGTGGGTTTATAAATATTAGAACTGCTAGACACATAATAGATTGTGGGTTTTTTGCTTACATTAAAATTATAGGCATAGTGGATGAAGTTAATCCAGTGGATACAGAGCCTGAAAAACTCCCCTGATACAGAGACCAGGGTCAGCATCCTAGCAGAAACTTCTGCATCCTCCTCTTTCCCAACAGATTGGGGCTAGAGGGCCTGGCCTTCTCAGTAACACCTCTGCATCTCACATGCAGGGATTTAGCTAGTTGTTTATATTTATCTCTGGCTAGTAGGAGTCTAATAAACAATTTCAAGGCCTGCAGTAGGTGCACTGGAACCAATTTCTGCAGTAACAACCCTTAAATTCAGTGCCAATATTAATACCTTATTCATTACTAGAAAATACCCTTCATTTTCCATGTCTTCCCCTGCCACGACACACACAAACAGACCCTGAAAATATTCGTTGTTTGAATTGAATAGTGATTATTTGAGGTTGGGATTTTGATTAAGCTCTTCAAGTGACCCAGCTTGTTTCCCAGGATTTTGGATCCTACAGTGTTGGCAAGGCAGTCTGAGTAAGAATGTCCCTCTCCCTCCCCCACTGTGTATCAGGGAAAGTGGTGCACATAGCTGGCTACATTGGGTCTTGGCTGTTGTGCCTTGGCAGCCCAGCCCACCATCCTACATTTCTGTCTTCTTCCACTCCTTGGCACTCATAGGGAGAGAAGGAGGCAGAGTTCCTGGAGCCATGATTGAGATGAGCAGAGCAGTTTACACCTCTTACAGGTATTGTTTCAGACTCTCTGTAGACTTAGGCCTTGGCTACACTTGCAGATGTACAGTGCTGTGAGTTAAACATGACTTTGTACAGCTGAGTAGGGAAAGCGCTGCAGTCTGTCCACACTGACAGCTGCCCAGCGCACTGTTATGGCCACATTTGCAGCATTTGCTGCGCCATTGGGAGCGGTGCATTATGGGCAGTTATCCCACGGAGCACCTCTTCCCATTCTGGCGCCGTGGGTTGTGGGAAGGGGGCGTGGGTGCGGGGCATTCTGAGTCCTGTCCCAATGCCCCGTGATGCATCACTTTGCATCCCAGAAATCCCTTTGTTTCCATCCACCTTTGGCGCCATCTTTCAATGATTTCTGTGCAGCGCGATCTGTCTGCGGGAAATGGAGCCCGAACTGCTGAGGCATATGCTGACTTATCTCGCCAGCACGTCACGTTTGGCTGTCGAACTGTTCCTTAAGATCCAAAGTGACAGGGAGAGTGAGGGTGAGGAGTCCGACGATGCTATCGAGCCGCGTAACGTGTACGACATGAAATTGCTTGTGGCATTCACGGACATGCTCAGCACCATGGAACGCCGCTTTTGGGCTCAGGAAACAAGCACCGAGTGGTGGGATCACATCGGCATGGAAGTCTGGGATGACGAGCAGTGGCTGCAGAACTTTCGGATGAGAAAAGCCACTTTCATGGGACTATGTGAGTCTTTGCAGTCTCTGAGCAGGCGATAAGAGGGACGGCTGAGGTCTCAAGGTTTCCCGTCCGAAACAGAGCACACACAACCCACGGGAGCCTCAAAATGGTGAGTAAGGGGGACTGATTGTTTCAGGACTGTACTGTCCTCCGGGTTTCTGTGCCTTGGGGAGAGCCAACAGCTGCAGGTGGCACCTACATTGAACACTGTCCCAACATTTTCCACAGGCGTTCGTCCTGGACGATATCTCGCTGCTGAGGGTGACCTGGGAAGCAAGGGAGGGTCTTCTACTGCGATGCGGCTTCCGCCCTGGCCCATATGCAGCTTGCCTGTGTGCAGCAATGGTCCCCCCGCCCCTCACGGCACAGTGGTGCGGACACGTTAGCCTGGCTGGCACAAGGACCACGGTGGCTCTCCCAATAAACCTGCGCAAGCGCATTGCACGTGTTCTGGATGAGACATTCAGGAGATTACCGAGGCCGATTACCGTGATGTGATAAACCACATCAATGCACTATTCCGCATCTAGGCATGCATGCCTAAACCTCCTCTCCCAAAGAGCCTGCACCGAAAAAAATCCTTCCCGAAAAAAAACCTGCTTACTGGAAACCTGCTCTTCTGTTTGTCCTCCACCAACTACCGGCCGCTGCGACTGGCTACCTTCCTCCTGGCTCGAGAAGAGCTCCTGGCTGCATGGCTCCAGGGATTCCGGGGTGTCTCCATCTGGCCCACCACCCTCACTCCTGTTTTCCTCCTCCTCCCCTTCAGACACCGGCTCTGAATGTCCATGGTGGTGCTCGGAGTGGAGGTGGGGTTAATCCCAAGTATCGCATCCAGCTCTTTGTAGAATCGGCAGGTCGCAGGGGGAGTACCCGAGCGCCCGTTTGCGTCGTGGGCTTTGCGGTAGGCACTCCGCAGCTCCTTCACTTTAATCCTGCACTGCAGGGCGTCCCGGTCATGGCCCCTTTCCATCATGTCCTTTGATACCTTCCCGAAGGTATCGTAATTCCTACGGCTGGAGCGCAGCTGGGACTGTACAGCTTCCTCCCCCCCCCAACACTGATGCAACTTGCCATTGCTCCATGCTGGGGCTCGCTTGGTGCGTGGAGGCCTGGTCACCTGGAATGATTCGCTGATCGCACTCCACGCCACGCTGGGCTGAGCAAACAGGAAGGGGATTTTTAAAATTCCCGGGGAATGTAAAGGGTGGGTCACATGGTTGGTTACCTGAGGCCAGGGCAGTAGAGTCTGAACTGATGACCAGAGTGGCTAGAACAGGCATTGTGGGATACTGCCGAATACTTCTGGAGGCCAGTCACAGCGTTTTGGGCGGCCACACTGGCGCCGCAGCGCTGCAGCGGCAGCGCAATACACGCTATTCCTCTTGGGGACGTGGAGTACATGCAGCGTTGCAACCACAGAGATACAGCGCTGCAAATGCCTTGCCAGTGTGGGCGGAGAGTGAGTTACAGCGCTGGGGGCGGATTTACAGCGCTGTAACTCGCAAGTGTAGCCAAGGCCTCAGAAAGACATTACTGCATTGATTTACTCATTTCACATTGTCAAGGTTATCTCTGAAAACATAAAGGCTAGAAACAGTTAAAAAAGAGAGCGCAGGGATTCTAGAGCACAATTGTGTGCCAAGGAGTAAATTCTGCATCAGATTCTCTAATCCTGGAATACACTGGAACCTGCTCGGGAGTGAAAGTAGGCAGCCAGGGCTGGCTCTAGTGTTTTTGCGACCCCAAGCAGAAAGAAAGGGGTCGGGGGGAAGGCTGCGATCGTAATCGGCGGCAGCTCTACCGCTGCTTAATTCTACGGCGGCAATTCAGCGGCAGGTCCTTCACTCCGAGGAGTGATGGCCCTGCCGCCGGAGGTGCCGCCCCCCTCTTCATTGGCCGCCCCAGGCACCTGCTTGCTACGCTGGTGCCTGGAGCCGGCCCTGTAGGCAGCATATTTTGGATGTACGTTTTCAATACAATATGACAGCACAAAAGACCAATGCATCACATCTGAAAGAGGGAGTTGTTAATAATTCCTCACCTGTATGATTTGGTGAGACTATTTATCATGTTACTTGCTGCTCAAAGTGCATAAGTTTTGGTGTGAATGAGGGGAGTGTTGAAGCTTCCAACAATTTCCAGACACAGACTAGTTTTGAGGGGTAAAAGTAAGACACACGAGCATGAACACTTCATTTAAATGAAAGGGTTCACTCCTTTTGGCCTTGAATTTCCTCCCCCCCTTTCCTGCCCATGAAAGTGTAAGGCCTTTGTAGCAGAATCAGTGTATTTCAGCTTCTCAGAATATGTCTACACTACAGTTAAAAACTTGCGGCTGGCCTGTGTCAGCTGACTTGGGCTCGGGCTCAGTGGCTGTTTAATTGCGGTGTAGACATTCGGGTTCGGGCTGGAGCCTGGGCTCTGGGACCCTGCAAGGGGGAAACCAGTACTTAGATTCTGTACAAATAGATGGGAAAGCCACTTATACCTTTTTTCTAGTTTTAATTTGTGAGTAAGCTGCTACTTTTACATAGTCTTTTTAGACTAAAATTACACTTTGGGATGAACTGAGATGCTTTTTTAAACAAATACAAGGAAATAGTTAAGATCCTAAATCCATAACTAAAGTATATATACAAATACACTGTGAAATAACATAGTTGAAAAATCACTTCTTATTTCATTTACTTGTCAGGACCTCTGTGTAATTTTTTTTTTTTTTTTTGGCAAATGTTCATAACATTGCAAACATCTAAAGCAGAAAAGGGAACTGAAAAATTTAAAGGACTCTTGTTGTGTCACTGTCAGCTCTTGCAGGAGAAATGCAGGACTCTGAACCTACTCTTGGCATGTTAAAATAAGAACTTCCAGCCTGGATTGCATTCCTTTATTAGGCAACCTCCTGTCTCAAGAAACTGCCCCAGAATATCCCCACACTTGGCATATTTCTTTTAATGAACCATCTTTTGTTAAACCAACCAGCTTTTGACAGGTCCGTGACTGATCTCTAGATCTTTAAATATGTACTTTTTGTACATTTAAAGTGGTATGGGTATTTTGCTAGTAGTTTAAGTTTTTAATATTTTTTTCTTAATTTTCTTGTAAAAAGCCTTGGTTCAATTTTTAAAAGCAAATTATCACTTCTGAAAGCAGGTAACCCTGATGTCTATTAGGCATAAAATCTGAAGAGATGGTCCTTGACAAACCGCATTTCTCATACATAAGGATCTATTACTCTGGCTGTTTTAGTTGGGTTATCCTGCCTGCTCCCTATTATTGGGGGGCAGCTAACTGTTCCTCTAGAACAGTGTTTCTCAACGACTGTCCCTGAGATCTCGCTGACTCAGTTTAGGAAGGCAGTTAGGAAGTCAGTCCTGTTATCAAAAAGACTGAGAAGCACTACTTGAGAATATTTATTTTTATAACGTGACTGCATCCTCTGCTGGCAGTTGGGGTGAACTGCCTACATGATGTAGTATTGGAACTGTGTCTTTATGGGCTGAGTGACCCAGGCAGTCTGGGCAAGGCACTGAACCTATTATTATTTATTATGCACAACCAATTGGAACAGGACACAGAACAAACCAGATCTCTTATAAGGACCATGTAAAGTATTCAAGCCAGGGGAAGCCAAAACAAATTAACAAAACAGATATATTCTCTTCAAGAAGGTCAAGGGAAGAAGCCGTCTTTTAAACAAAGTTCATAAGGCCCTTACCTCAGGGCCCTAATTCAGAGCTCCTAAAATTAGCATCAAGAAACAAAATCTTTGTGCCCAGTCAGGCTAGTTTCCTGGTGCCTGAGAAACCTGCATGGCTTCTGGTCTCCTGCTCAGTCTCTTTTTCCTATTTAAATAGTCCAGCAGGCCACAGCACAGGACTTCCTTGATTACACCTAGAGAATTTTGGTTGTAGGCTCCAGCCTGTTCCTTAAAGGGGTAGTACAATTCTTCAAATACCTGAAGGACTGAGTGATCACTGAATGCTATACTTCAGTGGTTCTCAAACTAGGGCTGCCGCTTGTTCAGGGAAAGCCCCTGGTGGGCCGAGGGACGTGCTGGCCGCCACTTCCTGCAGCTCCCATTGGCCGAGAACGGCGAACCGCGGCCACTGGGAGCTGCGATTGGCCGAACCTGCGGACGCGGCAGGTAAACAAACCGGCCAGGCCTGCCAGGGGCTTTCCCTGAACAAGCGGTGGCCCTAGTTTGAGAACCACTGATATACTTTACCACCCAGTCTTCTTTTTTGATGGGAGCAGCAGTAGATCCTTTCCAGCAGTGCTGCGGGCTTTTGGTTCCTTTCCTCCTCCATCAACCCCTATCTGTTCATCCTTTCCCTCTTTCATCTAAAAGAGATCTCCCTGCTCCCATGCAAATTCAATGACTTAGCCATTAAAGAAGATTGTCCTATTTGGCTGAATGAGTATATTCTATCCACTTCACCTTGAACATGTCAAAACTCTTTTCTCCACACCTGCTTCCCAAATAGCTTCATTTTGAAGGGGGTCTAAGAATATTTTCTCCTATTATAGCATCATTGGAGAAGACGTGCGTTAAATAAATCGAAGATCCATCAACTGAAGTGATACCAAGTCCAATAGGACTTGAAGCTTACACATTTTCTGCAGTTTCAAAGACCAACTTTTCCTTTCTACAACTCAGCTGATGCAGTAGGAAGTCTATTGGAGTTTCTGATCGTGACTGAAAAATCTGAGTGTGCTCACAAATGAGAGTTTGGATCCTCCTCTCTTGATCTGAGAGCTACCATTGCACACATAGCCATGGTCTGTACTGCCCTCAATGTCATTCCTCAGCCCCAGTCCCAGAAGAAGTCATCAGCTAGGAACGCCCAGTGCAGAAAAACATCAGAAGCCAATCAAAGACAACTCTCAGCATTGTTATACAGCTTGGCCTGTGTTGTTCCCAGATTCTTGGCTAACTCCTATGCAAAATTCTGGAATCTAAGAATACAGGGGAGGCAGCACCAGATAAAGATCCTACTAGCAGAAACAACCTCATTCAAGCACCCTTTAATGACACTTTATTGTTTGGAGCATCTTTAGGCAGCGCTTTAAATGACTTGGATAGAGCTTTTAATGACTTCTTTGGATCTCGGCAAAACATTCTCTCCATTTCCATCATCTAGAGAGTTAAGAGGGAAGTACAGACCCTTACCAAAACAAAGAAAATTACTGTAATAAAGACTTTGCTGATTTTTAATTTTGAGATGTGAGTTTTTATTTTAGAATTATTTTTATTTTTGGACTCTTTCCTCCCCCCCCCCCTTGCTCTGCATCTCTGAATTTATAGTGAATTTATTATTTGATTTCTTCCTTTCCTCCGAGGGAACGTTTGTGCAATTCTTGCTACTGATCCTTGCATATGCCAAACAAAACATTTAATTTGAATCAGGGTGGATTTGATTTAAATCATTATTTAAATCACTAGTCAGGAAGACTATTTAATCGTGGATTTTTACATAAAAAGTTGGTTGTTATAAGCTTAATTCATATTCTTCACAACTCAGAGATAGATGTAGGTTTCATTTTTAGAAGGTACACACTATACATTTTTAAAGTGATTTATTTTGAAAACTTTTCAGATTACTTTTACAGTTATATCAGAAAATGAATGATTGTTTGCTTATTTCATTTACCAAAGGTAATTGAAGCAGATATTTATGAAGTCATTGGGAGGTGAACTTTCTCCAATTCAACAGGTTAATCATTAATATTTGGAGGATTTTCTTGCTATGTTATAATAGGACGAGAACATCACTAGAGAGACATTTAAATTGTTTTATTTAACTAAAACAACGTTATGTATTCTGGATTGTTTTCTTCAACAGTAAACACATAATATTTTAAAAAAAACAAACATATTAATTTTTGAATTTAGTTAAACATTCAAGTTTTTTAAAATCAGGTTTGTTTTTGTTAAAATTGTTCTAACTAAAATAGTTAAATGAAATATTAAAAAAAACCAAAACCCCCAAATTAAATCGACTATGTCAGCCAGGTCAACATGAGAAACTTGAAATATTGGCTTCTGCAGCTAACTCAGTCGTCTTCACCTTCATTTTCCTGTTTGTTCATAATCTGGAAAAGAAAAACAAGCTTTCCTGCTTTTTCAGGTCCCAAATGATTTCTCAATTTGGAAGGAATTAGTCCAAAGGAAGAAAATATTCTTTCTACACCAGCAGAAGAAGCTACTGCTGTTAAAAGTGAGATTATCACTTCGACAGTCTCTGCATCCAAGTGCTTAAGTGATTTCCACCAGTTCACTGGTGTGACTGTCTTTAAAACATCATCAGCAAACATATATTTCGTGAATGGTTCACCCTTAACTCTGAAATTTATTATAGTTGGCATTATGGAGGGATGATTGCTGGATGTCCATGTCATAGCCAACTCCTCTTCTTCAGCAGTTAAGGTTTGACCCTGGTACTGAGTATTGAGAATATTTGCAAGAAAATGAGCTGGAGATAGTGCTTGTCCCATTCGTTTTTTTAATGCTTGTAATTTAACTGTCGTATATTTCTCTTTTTAAGATCTCACTCAGTTCCTTCCAAATTTCAACAGCGTCAGCAATAAAACAGCTATTTCCCTGCATTTTGTTCAAGGCTACAGAAATAGGCTTCAGGCTACTCAGTATGTGTTCAACATTTCTCAACATTGGGCTTAAGAGAACTTTGGCTGTGATAGTGCCATCTATTTTTTCACAATTTTGTTCTCAAACTGTCATCAAATTAGGCCATTTCTTGATATAGTGCTCAAAACAGTCCACTACTGAGTTCCACTGCATGTCTTGTGAGAGATTTAGCTTGGTTCCTCCTTTCAGAGCAGCTGCTGCAAAGTGGTTGTTACAGAAGTATTTTGCAATTTCAACAATATTAGCCTTTATTTCTTGAACACTGAAGTCTTTGTCTAGGAGGTGCATCAAATGAGCACTACAACAGTATGTTATTAGCTTGGGACTCTCCACACTCTCTTCTAAACAATTTCTTCTCATCTTGGATATATTTGCAGCACTGTCTGTGACCAAGCTGTATACTGGACATTTGAATTTTTTTTCACAGTTTGTTATAGCTTTTAGTGCTACTTCTTGTAAGTATTCTGCTGTGTGTGCATCTCCTGATGTATCAATTGTTTCTGTAAGGAAGACATTCCCTTCTTCTGTTGTCACACAAGCACATACAACAGGATTATTGTGGGACGTTGCTCCACCCATCAAGACTCAGCTTAACAATTTCACCCTCTAGACCTTTTGCACACTGCTCAATTTCTCTTTCATACATCTTATCCAGCAATTTGCCTGCGACATCTGCTCTGTCGGGTGGACTGTATCCTAGGGTTACCATATTTCAGCAAGCAAAAAAGAGGACGGGAGGAGCCCCGCCCTAGCCCCGCCCCTGCCCCTCCCACTTCCCGCCCCCCCAGAACCCCCAACCCTCCCCCCGTTCCTTGTCCCCTGACTGCCCCCTCCTGGGACCCCTGCCCCTAACTGCCCCCCAGGACTCCACTCCCTATCTAAGCCTCCCTGCCTCTTGTCCCCTGACTGCCCCAACCCTTATCCACACCCCCACCCCCAGACAGACCCCTGGGACTCCCACACCCCATCTAACCACTCCCCATCCCCTGACAGCCCCCCCCCCCCAGAACTCCCAACCCATCTAAACCCCTCTGCTCCCTGTCCCCTGACTGCTCCGATCCCTCTCCGCACTCCTGCCCCCTGACAGCCCCCCCCCAGAACTCCCAACCCATCTAAACCCCTCTGCTCCCTGTCCCCTGACTGCTCCGATCCCTCTCCCCACTCCTGCCCCCAGAACTCCCAGCCCCCCACCCCCCCGCTCCTTGTCCCCTGACTGCCCCCTCCTGGGACCCCTGCTCCTAACTGCCCTCCAGAACCCCACCCCCTACCTAAGACTCCCTGTTCCTTGTCCCCTAACTGCCCCCTCCTAAGACCCCCCCAACTGCCCCCCAGGACCCTACCCCCTACCTGTACCCTGACTGCCCAAAACTTTCTCCACTCCCCCCAAAAAGCCCCCCCCCCGTTTCTTGACTGCCCCCTCCAGAACCTCCCTGCCCCTTCTCCTGCCCCCTGGCCCCCTTACCCTGCTGCTCAAAACAGGGTGTTGGGCTCTGTGCGAGCCGAGCCGGACACGTGGCTGTGCTCCCCAGCGCAACAAAACCCAGTCCCTGGCCCTGCACAGTGCTGCTGGACCGGGCTGCAGGGGAGAGCTGCCGGCTCAGAATGCAGGGCGGATCCGGCTCCTCTACAGCTGCTCCGGAGTCCAGCCCGGGACTTTCCTGCAGCCCAGGACTTTCCTGCAGCCCTCCCAGCTGCTCGCTCTGCTCTGCCGGGGGAGGGGGGAAATCCCGGACATTTTGAGTGCTTTACAAATTCCCCCCGGACGCTATTTTTAGAACAAAAAGGAGGACATGTCCGGGTAAATCCGGACGAATGGTAACCCTACTGTATCCTGGTCTTAATGACTGAACCATATTAATGAAGTGAGAGTTTGTTGCATAAACAAACCGGGCAACTTTTTCATCAATTACTTCTTTTTGTAATCTGCTGGTTCTTATCACAAACTTATCTATGTTTCTATGTTTCTGGGTGATGGAGATTTTTTTCTTTTTGCTACAGGTGATATACTGTGGCTATGTGACATACATGATGTGACTGAAACACTATCATTAACAGATAACTCTGAAACTATAGAAAATTATGGTGATCTCGACTATGGATAGTCTTCAGAATCCTGTATGTTAAGGATGCATTCTCCTAAACAAAATAAGTCAATGCAGTTATTTAATTATTATTACCATACTGCTCACTTAGTATTACTCATTGCATTCACTGACACTCAGTACTACTTTAAAGGTGAAATTGTAAAAGGAAGATCTGCCTATTTCAGCTATTTATTTTTTATCACAACTGCATCTAAAATAATAGTACCGTAGAGTAACAACTATATTTTTTGCTCAAACATGAGAATTCAAGAATAGTCCAGAAGGAAGACGGCAGTCCTTAAAAAAGAAGTATGAAATAAAAAAGTTTAACACCCTGAAGATCCTGCATGTTCAGACAGGTTCCTTTCATCATCTTAACGCAGCTTCCTCCTGAGAAGGAACACTGATTAGAGGCATAGAAAAATTCAACATGATGAAAGATTACTGACCATATAGTTCTTCGAGTGGCTCTGTATAGTCTCACTGATGGGTATTGCTCTGCCTAGTGGTGTCTAAGTAGAACCCTCACCTAGCAGTGTATCTTAGAGCACACTCATGTGCCCCCTTCCCTGTCCGCACCCATCAACATCTCCAACTGTTTTGAGAGTGAGGATATAAGGGGTGGGGTGACCTGAGCTCTTCACCACCTAAGTTCCTTCGAACTGCATGCCTGGTGGAAGTGAACCGCTCCAGTCTCTTTGGATCTGGAGTCCTTTCTGCTTGAAGTGTTATTTCTTGTAACTAGTTAGTGTTAGTATAGGTATAGTCAGTTAGTGCGTAGCTCGTTTCCAGGTTATGGCAGAACTGAAGAAGAAGTTGGGATTCAAGAGGTGTTCTTCATGCCTCACTGTCTTCCCCGTTTCTGATGACCACATGTGGTACCTCAAGTGCCTGGGAGAGGGCTGCTCTCTTTCTAGGTGTTCTATTTGCCAGACTTTTAGACTCAGAGTCTGCAAGGACAGACAGACTCAATTACAGCTCCTTCTTCTCATCCCTCTGGATCTGGACAGTTGTTGGGTCCAAGGTCCAAGAGGCCAGTCTTGACTTCCTGTGGCTTACAGTAAGTCAAAACAGTTGAAGTGCTCCAGGAATTGGAGCCCCATGAAGTCCAGATTTGGTTCCCACTGCTACCTCTGAAGCTACCTATGTC
Source organism: Chrysemys picta bellii (assembly GCF_011386835.1). NCBI lineage: Eukaryota > Metazoa > Chordata > Testudines > Emydidae > Chrysemys > Chrysemys picta. Next base: position 224,008,345 of record NC_088792.1, on the reverse strand, counting down.
AGAACTGAGGGCCATGTGGTTGGCTTCAGCAGTCTTGCATCCAGAGAAAAAGTGGAGGGATAAGATGGCCACTCTCAGCTGTGGTGTATCTCGTGCATCAGACTTCTTGGATCCATCCAATTCCAACAGAGCCTCCATGGCTTTGAAATCCTGGTTGGTTCCAGTCTTTTCTTCAGAAACTAGCAGGATGGATTTGAGTCTTGTATTGGATGTGATGATGTCCGTGTCTTTGGCTCCGGCTGTTACAGTTACAAGCAAAAGAGGCCTAAGGACAAATCAGCCACTGTTAGCAGTGCCAGATTTCATGCCTCGGATTTATCAGCCAATATGACAGAACTGCTACGATTCTAAAATCTAGATCTTCACCTTCAGCTCTGGCAGTTAGGATGATAGATTGTATCCCGCGTTGGATCTGGTGCCGTCTAAGTCTTTGGCTTTGGCCAAAATTCCAGTTTCGGTTCCAGCTCCATCTTTGGTTCTGAAGGATGCTGTGATGGTGATAGCTGAAGTTCACTGTTTAGCTTCTGATTGTTCCTTGGGCAAGCGTCACTGGTTTTGAGATCTGCTACTTCATCTGAAAGAAAGAAAAGAACAGAGGACATTGTTACTCTTTCCCCAGAATGTGGTAAAGGACTTAGGGCTTCCTTTGATGCTGCAGACTCTGCTGCTAGAACATTGACTCCTGCTATGAGGAGACGTGCTTGGCTTTGCTGCCTGGATACCAGACTTAAACTAGAGGATCTGTCCTTCAAAGCGGGATGATCTTCTCAGAGAAAAGACAGATGAGTTGCTGGAATAGCTAAAGGAGGCAAGATCAACAGCCCATTTTCTGGGCTTGATTTCTTCTGACAAGAGGAGACCTTCAACTCCTTCTTTTTGTTATCGGAGGCAATTCTGTCCCAAGTCGTCTTCATCTTATTTTTTGCCTAATCTAAGATGTCAGCAGTATCACTAATTGACATCCTTCCAGAGCCAACATAAGAAGAGGTTATTTAAGTCAAGGCCTATATCTAAGCAACCTGCTGCCTTCATGATATCTTTGTCTCGAAACACTGGACCTCAGATTTGATCGCACAATTGTTGGAATTATTTTTTAGGCAGCATATTAGAACACTAATTTAACCATAAATTCCTTTATTAAATTCAGAAGCCAAATGGTATTGATACAATTGCTCTAAACATGCCTAAAAAGCCTAAATAATAAGCAATTTACTACATTTAAACAGTAACATAACATTTATAAGCACTTAATTAAGATACTTACAAATGGGCTAAACTCAGGGGTGCTTAGATCCATATTGGTTGGCTTCAGTGTGGTCAGACAGGTATTGGCAATGAACCTTTTAAGAGTTTACTTTTTTATATCCTTTCACAAACAAGGGATGTCATTGCTAATTACTGACTTCAGCTAAAATCCAGTTTGAGAGAGTTCACCCTTACTTCCAGTTGTAATTCAGATAAGATTTACAATTTCCTTTCTTCCCTATATCATCCCCTTCTTCTTGCTGACCAATAGTTTTTCTACTGCACCTGGGTTCACATTGGCCCTAATTTTTGAGAGAACACTAGTGTGTGGGGTGGAAGGTCCATGCTGGCTCCTTCTGAGACAGATTCTGTTTCCTATTTAAAACCATCTGCAATCACCCCTATTGGTCAGAAGCCTCCTTTTTAGAAACTTCCCTTTATTTCATTAGTTATTCTTTGAACCCTACTTCATTCTGTCTGGCCTTATAACTAATTATTTTCAAGGCCTCTCTTTTACATGCAAATTAGGGCCCTTCTTTACAACACATTCCCTTAACCAAACTTAAGCTGACTTGAATTTTATATATATTCTATAGTGATTGTGGCACAACCAGGAGCCTTGGAGCTCTCTTCATCGGAGTGTAGGGATGTGGTTTATGCCCCAGTTGGGCTTCATGGACCCCAGTCCCAGCTGCTATCTGTGAGCTGCGAGGTGGAGGACTGGAATGACATAACTCCCAGGACTCCTGGTTTCAATACCAGTGGAGCCTGACAGTGGTGCAGAAAAAGGATGGGTGGGTTCCATCCAATTTTTGATTTAAGAATCAAATTAACAAATACATTCAGAAGTTTTGGTTCTGCATGTTAACTTTGGCTTCCATAATCCCTTCAGGTTCAGTTATGAATTTGTTCACAATTCTCGATTGAAAGAACACGTAATTTCATATATTGATTCATCACATTTGTTGCAAATACCTTCTTTTCATATCCATCAGAGAATTAATTTGCTGATATCTTTCCAAAAGCCACATTCTAATAAGGAGGAATTTATTTTATTTACATACTTTGGATGTGAGAAGGGCCCTTGCTCATTAGCTAGATCGAACTAAAAGTTTTGAAAATCATGTATTATTTGTGTCTTATTCTAAGAATCATATGGGTTTTATGGTTTCTTCTCAGATTATTGCTAGATGAATTAAACAGTGTATTGTTGAATGTTACATATTAGCAGAAATTCTTGTACCTACTTCAGTACAATCACATTCTACTAGAGCTGTTGCAACTTCTTTTGCTTGCCCTAAGCAGGTCCCTGTTGCTGAAATGTGAAGAGTTGCAACCTGGAATTCTGTACACACTTTTTCTCCAGGCATTATGTTCTGGATTTGGTCACTAGGACTGACGCTACATTCAGGAGAGTGCTGCTTCAGTCACTGTTCAGTGGGGACTCTGTTCATGCCTACCGACTATTATCAGCACTGCTTGTAAATCGAAACCATAAGTGGGAATATAGTAGAAATAGAATAGGTTCCAAAAAGGACACTGCAGATGATGAGCCCTGGAAAAGCTTGATGAAAGATTAAAATTATTAAGATTATATAGTTTAGAGAGAAACTATTGAACAGTAAAAATAAGGTAAATCATGTGCTTCTAGTTACATTTTCACCATAATACAAGAAGGGAGACACAAATGAAATTAAAAGCAACAAATTTAAAATAGATAAAGAAAAAATATTTTTGCAATGCATCATGAAACTGGGGAACTAAGTGCCACAGTGTATTATGAAGGCAAAGAGGATTAGACAGTCTTATCTGAATAAGTATATCCACAATTCTATGATGCTGAAAATGTGTTAAGCATATAAACTCATGTGCTTCAGGACACAAGCCAACTTTTAACTCTGTGGTTCTCCAGATATGTTTTTTCGTAATGGTTCATTGTGGAGGTTTGGAGCATCTTCTGCTGATCACTGTTAGAAACAGGATACTGAACTAGATGGACCATTGGTTTAATCCCATGTGGCATTTTCTATGTTACCACTTTCCAGCAGCTCCACTCTTGGGATTAAGTTGTGCAAAAGGCTTGTACAGGCCTTCCAAGGTGAATTTCTCACTATGGCCAATGACATAAATGGGGCTTCTTATGTTGACTTCAAAGGCTATTGCATTAGGCCCCATGTGTGCAAAATTGTCCTAGGATTCATAATTTAGGAATAATGATCAGCCTAATGCAGCTATACGTCATGTTGCATCAAGAAAAATAATTAGGATAGTACTCAATAAACTAAAGGATGTAAAAGAAAATCATTAGGTTTAGTTGTAAAAGTAGATTATTGGGAAAAATTTAGCCACTTCAGAGTATAGACAAGTATGATTTCAGGCTTCTAATGTGGAAAATACAATATAACTGTTCATGACTATACTTTGTACTAAATCAAAAAAGATATAGTAGTGAAAGCTAACAGGGAAACAATACCATAGGTTCTTTCTGATGGGGTAGATTTGATAAGCAATTTCCATGACAGCTTATTTTATTGCAACTGATCAGGATTAGAATCTGAGCCATCAACTGCGTCTCACTCAGTGACTGAAATTTATCATGTTAAACCCTGATCTACCAAAAGCATTTTCCCATCTATCCTCCCTGTCTCTGAGTGAAGAAGGCCAGTTTCTAACTTGATGGGTTTTCTGTTTACATCACACTTAAATAGGCACAAGTGACCAATGAGATTACTGAATTTTTGAAAGCCATTTGAGACTTTGATCTCAAGCCTCTTCTTAGCTCTTCATTCTCACATTGCCTTCCAGTGAGTAGACTGTGCAAATGCTGAGCTCTTCCCCAGTGTTCCAGACCTCCTCCAGTGTATTTTCCTAAGTCCTCTGCAGTCATGAGAAGGTTTAGAGGAAAACTATGGTCCTTCACATATCTCTGATTGTCACTGATCTCTGAGCTGTCATCCACCAATCTGAAGCTGGAGGAAATAACCCAGCATCTCCAAAGCCAATACTTGAGCTGGTGCATTGTTAGGTCAACTTGAACAGTTAAAGATAGTTAATAGGACATGGTATGTTTCAGTTCACTAGGCCTTTCTTTGTATTTCCAGTCCTATAGTCATTCTAATTATGCAGTGATTTTTCTATTGTTTTATTACTGTTCTAGGCTTTGACATCCTTTCAGTGAACATTGGCTTCATGGTTCTATTTTGTTTTTGGGGTTTGTTTTTACTAATGATTTCACTTTTGAGTTCTAGATATATTTTCCCCCACTTTAGATTTTCCTTGAGTGCAATTTTTTTTTTTAATCCCATCCATGTGCCTCTCATCGAGGTTTGAATTGTTTTTAGTTTTTAGAGCTTTAGCATACACAAGACTGGAAAACTAGCAGAAGGCTTATTCATTTGAATTGATGCTCAACATTCTGTAGTTTCATTGGTTGCTAATAACTATCTGTGATGTTCCCCTCTGGTGTTATCGGGCCTGGTGATCTACTAGGTCACTCCAATCCTTGACTCTGGGAACCAGCCTTACCCTGCTCTGCTGTGAGAACCTCCCACTCCTGGGCTGTTCATGCACTGCCTCTAGCATGTAAGCTGCTCCTTGGATTGTGCAACTGAATGACACTAGCCAATATCTCCGGTCCCAGACACAACCCTAGGAACCTCCATCTTGCAGTATCTAGTTATGCCCACTGGACACTGCAAGCTTATATGAGTTTGTCAATTTAACAAAGAAATTGATATGTACCAGGCTTGTTATCCCAAGGGGAGTTTCTGACATGCTTCAAACCAAATGCACTGCTTCAGGTAGAATAAACAATTGCAGTTCCATACTGACCAAAGAAATGGGGGCGGGGGGTGACTCACTCGAACAGATCCTTTTGTTGCTGCCCAGGCCAGCGTCCTTTGTTCCTGTGAGGCTGGGCTAGGTTTGTCTCATACCTGCCCTGATGAGGTGTGAACTGCCTCTCTGCTCTTGGAGAGTTTTTGCCTGGGCTTATTTTAAGCCACGAGGATACATTTTCAGCCTCATAATTATATAGATGAAATTATAACCTATAACATTACTGTAACGATTACTAAAACATCACTATAACAACAATGCTTAGTGCATCATGAGCCTTCCGAAGATACCCAACATGACAAACTTTGCATTGGATACCACACTATCATTTTACAAGAATGAACATGGGAGTGCTGGGTGTCCCCCCGAGGTACAGAGCATCACACTATCCAAGTGTGACATGAACAAAAAGCCCATCAAGTTAGAGAATAGCCTGGAACTTTAGTTGAATACTGTGATGGACTGTACGCTTGTATTTACACTATTATAATCTTTTCACAAAGTATGCCTTCTGACATATCATTTGAAAACTCATAATCTGATGGTCATTATTGTCCTGGCAAAATATGTGTGGTAACATTGTATGTGAAGTTATCAGATTCCACTGTATGATGGTACTAAAACATTTTCCAAGTCTGGGGAGTGGTAAAACCAGTTCCTCAGAACAAAGGTCAAGCTAACGCATCAGCCAGGTATAAACAAAGTCAATGGGCCATTGCCTGATAAGTGGCTATTCATTGGCAGGAAAAAGGTCATGGGCAGAAAATGTACATTTTAGCAAAGGTTCCTGTGTACACAGTTTTCCCGGCACCATGCTCCCAGGTAGAAATACTTCTCAAGTGGAGGACAGGACGATAAAAAAGAAGGGGGCAGACACCCCACAGGACCGCACCCAACCTCCTCTCTCATTCTCTGTCCATCAATTCAGTGCACTAGAAGGAAAAAAGGAAACAGCCATTACACAGAAGAAGGGGTCCTGGCCTTAGGAGTTTGGTCAGTAAGACTGTTGAGAACATGTGGTAAGAATAACTTTGCTTTGAATTTAACATAGTTTGTTAAATTAGGAACTATTTGCATTTTAATTTTCTTCTAACCGTTTCTGACTTTTATGCCTTATTCCTTGTATTCACTTAAAATCTATCTCTTTGTAGTTAATAAACTTGTTTTATTGTTTTATCTAAACTAGTGAGTTTGAATTGAAATGTTTGGGAAACTCCACTTGAGATAACAAGATTTGTGCATATCATTTCTGTTAATAGAATGATGGACTATCTATAAACCTGTATTGTCCAGAGAAGGACTGGGCAGTAGAAGACATACATTTCCGGGGAAAATCTGGGACTGGGAGTATGCTGGCATCACCCTGCAGCATAATTCAGGCTGGTAAAAGCCTAGGTGTGACTGGCAGGCTGCAAGTGCACACAGACATAGCTGGGAGTGACTTACATGCTGGAGGCTGTTTGTGAGCAGTCCCGATGGGAAGCTACAGCCGCAAAGCAGTGTAAAGGGCACACCAGGCAGGCGTGGAACAGCTACTCACTAGTCTAGATTGTACTCTGGGTATGTCACAAATGCCATTTACAGGTAAGAATTTTTTCCTTGATTTCTGACTCCTTTTCAATTATGGTCACAATTACAAAAATAAGAACAATGACTCAAAACTGCACCAAAACTTTAGGCCTCTGTGGGCTGACATATGGTTCAGTGATGCAGGAAATCAAGAATAAGGCTGACATTTTCTCACTGCATTTTGACTATCAAGTGAAATGTTTGACTATCAGAACCAAGAGTTAATTGTTATGCTAAAACTTACTCCTGGTACAGCTTCCTCACATATCATCAAGAGTTTCCACAACTCTAGTAAGGAGTTTATGTTATATCACAGGTTGACTGGTATAAAGCTAGTATTGAAACTATTGTACTTTGTACTCTTGACAGGTTATGAGCTTCATGGTATTGAAAAAATTCCGGAAGGACCAGGGCTTATAGTTTATTACCATGGAGCCATTCCTTTAGACTACTGCTTCTTTATCTGTAATCTTTATATACAGACGGGAAGACTTTGTTACTCAGCAGTTGATCGCTTCTTTGCTAAGTTACCAGGTAAAGTATTTTTATTGTAAATAAAAGAGTTAGTAATATTTTGAATTCTGAGATATTAATTCATACCATTTTAGAGATACATACATTATTACAAATATTGAGACTTAAACAAAATGCTTTCCAGGTATGCACTACAGAAAATAGTATAATTTCAAGCATTTGAGAAACTCTGTGGTCTTTTGAATTTCATTATAGCTAAAGGTTTCTAGATTTCAAAAAACTTTGCATGTAGGTTTAACATAAAAATGAACTATGTTCTTTCTGTTCTCTTTTTATTGGTATGATTGACTGTTATAAATTGGAAGAATGCAACATTTAACGAGTTTTATTATTAGCTCTTTTAGAGCCAATCCTAAAATATAAACTATTCTAACAAACTTATTTTCTCAGTGTGGTAAATTGCTCCATTGTTCTTAAATAGAAATCCTATGTCATTGTTAAGGTTGTCATTAGGAACCAGTAACTTGCCTTACACAAGCACATTTGGACTCGGAAGGCAAAATCTATCCTTGATGTAATTCCATTGAAGTTAATGAAGTTGTACCAAGGGTGAATTTTGCCTATAGTCTTTGTATGTAGTCTTCCAGCACATTTTCTTTCATAATTTTGTTTTCCTGGCTTCTTCCAATTGATGTTCTGAAAATGAAGATTGGTTACTTGTAACTGAGATTCTTCAAGATGGACTCTGCATATTCACAGTCATGGGATGTGTGATAAAAAGGGTAATCTCCTGAAATATCCTGGATGAACTTTACTGAATCAAGTTTTAAAATCTTTGGAACCTATTGTATTAAATGAATTGTTTATGTATCCTCACGGGGCAGGGATTGCGTGTATTTCCATGGCAAGGGTAAATATAGCTCCCGCCCAGAACTAAGAACAATATGGGGTGATTAGTCAAAGTCACACAGGTTGCAAAATCTCTAGAGAAGCACCAGCCGCTGGCGAGGTTTGCCTAAACTAGTTCAAACTGGATTCTTCAGGGACCAAGAGACAAAAGAAGAGTTTTTGGTTAAATGGTCTGGTGGTAAAATGATTCAGGGCCTTCTTTCTGATCCAACAGTCGGACAGGATCTGTGGTCCACGGAAGGTCCCAATCCTTAGGGAAGGTTGGAAGGACTTTGGCCTACTTAGGCCCCAAAAGTCTGGGTTCCTGTTCTGAGCAAAGGGTGTTATGAATTTGAAACCATAGGAAAACTCGTGTGGGGTTTGAAGGATTGCTGCTGCCAGAGCCATTATTGGATTTGGAGTGATCTCTAGTAAGCTTATTAGCACGCATGTAGGTCTTTGTGTTGTTTTTACTGTGTTTTCTCTGTATTGCTTTTGTGTTAAGACTAAAACAGGCTTGTTTAAAAAGAGATGTTTGGTAGATTAATAGTGGTAATTACACTGTTAACCATCTCTGAAGGGAAGGCAAAACAAGCCTGCTTAGGCAGCCTGTGTTTTGTCAGGGGTGGTTCAGCCCTGGAAACAGGGCCGGCTTTAGGCCGATTCAGCCGATTCGGCTGAATTGGGCCCCGCGCCAAGAGGGCCCCACGCTGCAGCTGTTCACCCCGCCCCCAGCTCACTTCCCCCTCCTCCCCTCCCCTGCACGCTCCGCCCCCTCCCCTGCTTCCCGCGAATCAGAGATTCGCTGGAAGTCTGAGACGAAGCAGGGGCGGGCTGGCCAGCAGCACGAGGTACGCTGGGGTGGGGGCGGGAGAAGGGCTCCGGGGAGGCGCGGCCCGTTCCTGCAGGCCCCAGCCCGGTCCCCGTGGCCCGGCTCCAGCCCGGTCCCCGCGGCTCGGGCCCTCTCCCCCCCCCCCCCCCGCGGCGCGGCTCGGGTCCCCCCCGGCCCCCCTGCGGCGCGGCTGGGCTCGGGGCCCCCCGGCCCCCCTGCGGCGCGGCTCGGCTCGGGGCCCCCCAGCCCCCCGGCGGCGCGGTGCGGCTCAGCTCGGGGCCCCCCCGGCGGCGCGGCGCGGCTCGGGGCCCCCCCGGCGGCGCAGCGCGACTCGGCTCGGGGCCCCCCCCCGGCGGCGTGGCTCTGCGCCCCCCCGGCCCCCCGGCGGCGCGGCGCTGCTCGGCTCGGGGCCCCCCCGGCCCCCCGGCGGCGCGGCTCGGCTCGGGGCCCCCCCGCCCCCCCGGCGGCGCGGCGCGGCTCGGGGCCCCCCCGGCCCCCCCGGCGGCGCGGCTCGGGTCCTGGGGGCGGGGCTTGCAGCAAGCCCCGCCCCCAGGAATCGGGCCCTGCTCTTGCTAAAGCCGGCCCTGCCTGGAAATACCCTGGTCAGAAAGGAGAGAGATGCATGTCTCTACCCAATGCTCAATCCAAAGGCAATGGCTGGGGAGCCAGAAGCTCGAGAGTGGGTGCCCTTGCTGGACCACTGAGGGGATGTACAGGTGCCCTGAACTGTGACATATATGATGGCTGTGTGTGTGTGTGTGATCTGTATCAGTGTGAATTGCAGTGGAAGTAAGTACCCTAGAAAGGAGAAGTACAGAGAAAAGTCTCAATCTTTTCGGGAAAGTTTTGTGAAAAGAGACAGGGGAAGATGAATTATGAACAGCTGAGGAGACCTTGGCTGGTTGAGGTGTGCACAGAAAGGCAGCTCAGCATTGAGGACCTGATGAAAACACAGTTAGTAGGTTTGCTGTATTCTAATGAACAGAAGAGGAATAATGGTCCAGGTCTGCAGGGAACTTCCAGCCCACTGGCAGAGGGTACAGCTGGCAGGGTAAATCTTGGAGCCAGCTCCTTGGAGGGAAGCAGGTAAGTGGCTGGCAGAGGCACTACCTCTTTTCTATGTAGTCTGAGTGCATCACTGCAACTGGGATCAGAGACGGATCTACAAATAGATCAGGAGAATCTGCAGCTGGAAAGGGACAAACTGCATCTGGAAATGCAGCAGCTAGCAGACCGGGAACAAGAGAGAGAAGACCAGAAGAAACAGCATAAGTACAAGAGAGAAGAAAAGGAGAAGTAGTACCAGCATGAGGAGAGAAAGAAAGACAAACTGCTTCCAAGTCCTTATCCAGTAGGTCGGGGCGGGCAAACTTTTTGGCCTGAGGGCCACATCGGGTTTTCGAAATTGCATGGAAGGCCGGTTAGGGGAGGCTGTGCCTCCCCAAACAGCCAGGTGTGGCATAGTCCCCCCGGGAGTCCTGCCCCATCCACCCCCCCTGTCCTCGACTGCCCCCCGTTGTCCCATCCAACCCCCCCTCACATTCCTGATTGCCCCCCCGGGACTCCTGCCCCCATTCAACCCCCCCCGTTCCCCGCCCTCTGACCGCCCTGCCTCCTGACCACCACCCCGAACTCCCCTGCCCTCTATCCAACTCCCCCATCCCCTTACCGCAGTGCCTGGAGCACCGGTGACTGGTGGTGCTACAGCCACACCTCCCAGAGCACCAGGACAGGCAGCCGCGCTGCCCAGCTGGAGTCAACCACGCCACCGCGCAGCACGGAGCACCAGGTCAGGCTGTGGCTCTGCAACTGGCCAGAGCATTGCACTGGCGGCGCAGTGAGCTGAGGCTGCGGGGGGAGGGGCCACAGCAGGGGAGGGGCCGGGGGCTAGCGTCCCGGGCCAGGAGCTCAGGGGCCGGGCAGGCGGGTCCCGCGGATTGTAATTTTCCCACTTCTGCAGTAGGTAGAACTAGTCCTCAGGTACTTGTCCTGGTAGGTGGTATAGACTCCAAATTACTTCCTCATTTTAGGGAAGGGGATGATATAGATGTGTTTCCAAATGCTTTGGAAAGGGGTTGTGAATTGATAGGTCTCAAAATATAATTGTTAACGGGGATTGTCATTGAGTGGGTGTATTTCCAGTGGGGTCCCAGAGGGATCAGTTCTTGGTCCTATACTATTTAACATGTTTATCAGTGACCTGGGAGAAAACATAAAATCATCCGTGATAAAGTTTGCAGATGACACAAATTAGGGGAGTAGTAAATAATGAAGAGGACAGGTCACTGGTTGAGAGCAATGAGGACCACTTCATAAACTGGGCAGAAGCAAACAATATGTGTTTTAATACAGCTAAATATAAATTTATACCTCTAGGAACAAAGAACATCGGCTGTACTGACAGGATGGGATACTCCATCCTGGAAAGCAGTGACTCTGAAAAAGATTTGGGGGTCATGGTGGATCATCTGCTGAACATGACCTCCCAGGGTGATGCTCTGGCCAAAAGGACTAATGTGATCCTTGGATGAATAAGCGGGAATGTCGAGTAGGAGTAGAGAGGCTATTTTACCTCTGTATTTGGCACTGCTGTTACTGCTGCTGGAGTACTGTGTCCAGTTCTGGTGCTCACAATTCAAGAAGGATGTTGATAAATCGGAGAGGGTTCAGAGAAGAGCCACAAGAATGGTTAAAGGATTAGACAACATGCCTTATAGTGAGAGACTCACAGCTCAATCTATTTAACTTAACAAAGAGAAGGTTAAGAGATAACTTGATTATAGTCAATAAGTACCTAGATTGGGAACAAATATTTAATATTGAGCTCTTCAGTCTAGCAGAGAGGAGTATAATACGATCCAATAGCTGGAAGATGAAACTAGACAAATTCACACTGGAGATAAGGTGTACATTTTTAACAATGAAGATAATTAACCATTAGAGAAATTTACCAAGTGTTGCGATGGAGTTTCCATCACTGACAATTTTCATATCAAGATTGGGTGTTTTTCTATAATATATCCTCTAGGAATTATTTTGGAGAAATTTAGAGGTCTGTGACAGCTTGCAACCCCCCCCTCTTCTCCCCAAGGGGTCCCGACCCCCAGTTTGACAACCCCTGCTCTAGCAATTATTTTGGGGAAGTTATTGGCCTGGATTTGAATGTCTTGTATCTGAATATGTTCCTCCTCTTCAGACAAAGTGTTTGCTGTCACAGAAGGCAATTGAGGGTGATAATTACCTTCCATAGTCAGGTCTGAGAATCTCCAATTCAGAAAAGGTAGTTGTAGTGAGAGGGGTGTGGCCTCCCTCTGAGACTGATGGGGATAAACCACTCTTCATCCCATGGTGGGCAGAGCTAGGTAAGCCACACCCACCCCGCAGGAAGCAGAGGGACAGTACAGGAACCTTAAAAGGTGGGTCCTGCAGCTCAGTTGCACAAGAGCTGGAAAAGGAAGTAGACATTGCTTTCCTGCTGCTGAGCCCTATGCCCGAGATGGAGCTCTGCTGTGCTTAGGACCTAGAGGACGTACCAGGACTACTGACAGACCAGGACCCGGTGGAGCTATTGGGACTGCCGTTGGCTGTGTACCCAGGGAAGATACAGGAATCCCAGGAGATAGAGGTACATGCCAAAGGGGTAGTAGGAAGTAGCAGAGGGATACCAGATGATAATCCAGTTTTGTTGGCAGAATTCAGGTCAGTGTGTTTCAGACGGATCCCCGCTGACCCAGTGGCAGAACCATCCGCCATTGTTAGGACCCTGGGCTAGGACCTGGTGGAGTAGGGTGGGCCTGGGTCCACCTACCCCATGCGGCTGCCTCACCCTGGGGTGGCCGTCTACCCACTTTAGGCCAAGAGGCCAGTGTTTTCTCCCTATCCTCCTGAGCCTGAAGGTAGGCAATAGACTACTTAGTGCTCTTCCCTGCCCAGAGGGTCAGAGCCTTATAGACTGCTTCTTGCTCTGCCCTGCCCAGAGGGCCAGAGCTCTGAGACTGCTTCTTGCTCTGCCCCATCCCGAGGGCTAGAGCCCTGATACTGCTAATTCCCCATTGAGCCTTGCCTTTATAGATAAGTGGTAGTGTGGGGTGCGTGGCATCCCTCCAAGACTGATGGGGAGCGATGGCCACAGCCCTCTACAGTAGTTATAGACATCCTTTATGTGGTTTCTTGAGTTACAAGTAATATGTGTAATATGGAGCCAACCAATAGGGTCAAAACAGTCAATGCTATTCTGGCCAGGATTCAGTCACTGGATCTGATTAATACCCTTGACCATAATGCTGAAAGGATTTAGGGTTCTGATATTTCTTGAAGGGCAGTCGAGAAGGGCATGATGGTATCTGCTGATAGCTATTCCGATCTTGTATCCGATGGTGAGCATAGAGGTGACCGTGGTGGACCTCGTAGAACTGATCATAGAAATAATACATTCAGAGACTTGAAAGGTGTCTTGAGGGGCAGAACCAGTGGTGAAAATAGCCGTTCCTCTCTTCTCTTCTTATCCTCTGGAGGTAAAGAAGGGAGCATTGGAGAAGAGCTCCTCTTATTTGCTGTTGATCTTTTGCTGGATCCAAGACTGATGAGGACTCAAGCAGGATGGAGCTGAGCCATTACTGTGGGATAATGAGTAGGGAGGTGGATTCAGAACGTTGCACAAGAGCAGTTCTCACTGGCTGGGGTTGCACTCCCTAAATCGCAGGTTTAAGAGTCAAAAGTATTAGGTACCTGGTTATGCACTGTTTCTGAATGGTTTCATACCTGTGTCTTAGCTCTGCTCACAGAACTTGTATGTGCCATAGATAAAGTTCTCATTCTCGAAATGGCTCTGCTAGCAGAGGCCATTTCCAAAGCACATTTATCTCATCTTGATGCAGATCCACAGACTTGGAGACCTTCTTAGCCACATCCTTCCCTTTCTTTGAAGGTAGCACAGCAGAGGCTGCTGGAGTTGAAGGTACAATCAGAATGGATGGAGGTCCATAAGATTTCTATTTATCCTAACCCAGAGGATGTTCTCTGCCTATCCCCTGTATCTGATGTCTTTTCAGCTTCTGTGTTAGCTGGCTCTCCTTCTTAGCTCTTGGAGTACACATGATAGAGATTGAGCACTTCGATGAAGGGCATCCCTTTCCAAAGTAAGTAAGGCATCCAGAATATGCATCTGATGTGGAAAACACCTCCAGACAGGAGACATGTTTGAATCCAGGTTTCCTCTTCAGAGCCACCATTTGAATTATTTATTAAAATTCTTACTTTAAAACTAAACTGCCCTAACTGACTACACTATAAATTAACTCCTATCCTTAGCTCCACCTGAAGAACTATGTGAGGGGTTTTAGCATCTGTATCAAATGTCCGGAGAGGCAGCTGTGGATCACCATGCCCCTTTTATAGCCTGGCCCCTAGACTGTTCCGGAACCAGGGAAAGGAAGGATAGGAAGGGATACGTGAGCTCTCCAATGGGCACTGCTAGTTATTATGGCTGGAACTCTGCCACACTTGGAAAGTGCAAGTACATTTCTATGCTACCGTGGGTTGAAGCTGTAACCGCTAATATCTGAGTATTTATACTGGATTTATTACTGATGACTATGACATCTCCAGTTTTATCAGATATGTAATATGTAGAGTATCAGAGGGGTAGCCGTGTTAGTCTGAATCTGTAAAAAGCAACAGAGGGTCCTGTGGCACCTTTAAGACTAACAGAAGTATTGGGAGCATAAGCTTTCGTGGGTAAGAACCTCACTTCTTCAGATGCAAGTAATGGAAATCTCCAGAGGCAGGTATAAATCAGTATGGAGATAACTAATCTCGTTATCTCCATACTGATTTATACCTGCCTCTGGAGATTTCCATTACTTGCATCTGAAGAAGTGAGGTTCTTACCCACGAAAGCTTATGCTCCCAATACTTCTGTTAGTCTTAAAGGTGCCACAGGACCCTCTGTCGTAATATGTAGACGCACTTAAAAAATGCTGAAGGGGTGGGTGGGCGTGTGTGTGTTGGAGAGTTTTTGATTGGGTTTTATTTACAGTATGTGTAAGTAATAATTATGTAATGAGGTCTAATGTACTATATTGATCTCTACTGGTTATATTTATTGCAGGAATAGAACTGCTTTTTAACCTGTTCCCTGCAGTACATAGTGGAAGAGACGAAAGTGTTGAAATTCTGAAGAAAGGCAACTTATTGGGTGTCTCACCAGGTGGAAGTCGAGAAGCATTCTTTAGTGATGAAAACTACAACCTCCTGTGGGGTAATCGCAAAGGCTTTGCTCAAGTGGCTATAGATGCAAAAGTGGTGAGTGGTTTCTTTTGTGTGTATATAAATATGTTTAACCCACTGATCATTGTGTGTTACATGCCCGTCTCTGCGCCCAAGCCACAAAAAATGAGTCTATTACAGCTGCTAGCTACAGAGACTAGCTCTTTAACTGAAGCTTTCAATACTCATGCTTTTCACTCTGGAAGGAGGCGAGCATCAGGCCAGGGGTTGAGGAGGCGAGCGCCGGGCCAGGGGTTGAGGAGGCGAGTGGCAGACCGGGTGCTGAGCAAGGAGAGGGCCAGGCCTGGAGTCGAGTAGGAGTGGGGCCCGGGGGTGGAGTGTGTGTGGGGCTGAGGGTAGAAGAGGCAGGATAGGCAGCTAGCATTCCCCAAGGGAAACTTCAGCCACCACCCATGATTTTGCTGTGGTGCTGGGAATACCTTTACAAGACCTGAATAAGAGCTCTATGTAGCTCAAAAGCTTCTTTCTCTCACCAACAGAAGCTGGTTCAATGAAAGATATTACCTAGGGTTACCATCCGTCCAGGTTTCCCCAGACATGTCCGGTTTTTTTAGCTTTAAATGGCCGTCCGGGGGGGATTTCTAATAAGGTAGAAATGTCCGGGATTTCCCCCTTTCCCTCATGCAGAATGTGGTGTGGCTGATTGGACGGCTGTGCCTGATTGAAAGCCGCTCGCAGCCACTGGGGCCTCTAGCAGCCAGAGTCCCTCCCCCGCTCCCTCCTCCCCCGCAGAGCAGTGCCTTATTTGTTTGGCTGCACTTGGAGCCCGCAGCTCCCCCTCGGCCTGGTGGTGAGGGATAGGCAAGGGACAGGGAACGGGGGGGTTAGATTGGTCGGGGGTTCTGGGGGGGCTGTCAGGAGAAGGGGGTGTAGAGAGCGGTTGGGCCAGGCAAGGGACAGGGAGGTTAGATTGGTCGGGGGTTCTGGGGGGGGGGGCTGTCGGGAGAAGGGGGTGTAGAGAGTGGTTGGGGTAGTCAGGGGACAGGGAGCAGGAAGACTTAGATAGGGGGTGGGGTCCTGGGGGCAGTTAGGGTGTGGGGGGACAGGTAGGAAGTAGGGGGATTCTGAGAGGGGCGGGAAGTGGGAGGGGGCGGGGCTAGGGCGGCACCCCGTGTCCTCTTTTTTGATTGTTGAAATATGGTAACCCTATATTACCTCACCCTCCTTGTCTCCCCAATGGAATAAAACAGTTTTTGTTAATCTTCCCTTAGGTCTGGTCTACACTACAGACTTACATTAGTATAACTGTGTTGCTCAGGGGTGTGAAAAATCCATCGTAACTGCCAGTGTAGACAGTGCTTTGTCAGCAGGAGAGCCTCTCCCGTAGATGTAGCTACTGCCTCTTGGGCAGGTGAATTAACTACACTGTCTCCCATCAGCGTAGAGTGTCTTTATTTAAGCGCTATCGTGGAACAGCTGGCTTCACCAATGCAGCATTTCAATTGTTGACTTGTCCTTAGATCCTTACCCACCTGTCAAAGGTATTTTGTGATAGGGGTCTTTAATTGGGTCCTTGAACTAAAGATAGCTTAACTATTTTAAAAAAGAAGTAGGGAAATATGAAAAAAAAAATACCTAAAAGCTAGCACTGAACTGCAATTAATGATGGTATAGTGCAAGCTACAGTCTAGAGAGAGATTATAATTTTACTCAAATAGTCTGTATTCATGCTCTAGAACAGAGTTTATGTATACATACCATAAGAGCGAGTGTGTGTGTCTGTGTATAAAAATATGATGAATAAAGTTGGTATTGACAATATTGTATCAAAGCATGCCCTTCTGTGGGCTGTTGTAGAAGCAGTAGAGATCTCCAATTTTGAGAATTCTTGTTTTTCCATCTCAAAAATGTAAAGGGTTAGTACTAACACATATTTTTAGTGGAGGGGACTAAAATAATAATGTTTTAAAGGCCCACTTTTAATTAATTTCTCATTTTATAAATTATCAGATTGGGTTTTCTGAGTCTTCAAGTCAATCTTTAGTCACAATTACATGCTGTAAATTTGGGAGTTCTTCATACAAAGCAAACAGGTTGAATCCTTGCTTTAAGTGGAAAACTGAGTAGATGTCCTATTGTCTGTGTCTCCATAATATAGATTCTATCATACCCCTCCCTATAAGACTGTTGTCCCTGAAATTACTGCCACATAAGTAGTGCAGTGTGATAGGCGACTTAGAAAATATAATTTGGCATTACCTGAAAATACAGAATTATTGACAGAAAATTATAAATGATACCAAAAACATTAATGGACTGAGAAATGGTAAGTTCTCCCTGCAGGAGGCACGTTTAGGAATAAACAATAGCAACTTAAATGGAAAATCTCAAACTTTTCTTAAAAGTTTTGGCCCAGATCTTGGGCTGTATCTGATCTGTGCTCAGTGCATCTCAACATGGGAGGTGCAAAAGTAGATTTGTCATCTTTGCACTCTCCTGACCCTGGGGCTACTGGGCCTCAGTGTTGGTGACGCTTTGAGGACGCTCTGTTTTAAGTAGACTGCCCTTGGCCTCAAGGGACCATAATGGCAACCATGGATCTCCAGGGTGTAGACACCCCCTAGTCATGCTTCCTTTTCCCCAGCTACTCCTCCTCCCCCATGCTGGGAGTTGGAGAAGAAGGTGTAATGAGAGCTGCTCTGATGTCTCTGGGTCACTTCATAGGCAGAAGAACTCCACATGTGGCTGGTTAAGCCAGCTTTAGGAAGAACTGGTGCAAAAGAGGATTGGGCCTGTTCTTTCTAGCAGGCAAATATACTATAGTAAGAACATGGAAGTTATGAATCTCTCCCCACTTTCTAGTGTCTGGTTATGCAGCATAGGACATGTGATGGAAATGGAAGCAAAGTTCTATACCATGCCATGTACATGGTTGGCACTCGATCTATAATGACAATAATGAAGATACTGTCACAACATAAGATTTAGGAATAGGGTGACCAGCCAGCAAATGTGAAAAATCAGGAGTGGGTGGGTGGGTAATAGGAGCCTATATAAGAAAAAGACCCAAAAAATCGGGCATGTCTCTATCAAATTGGGACATCTGGTCACCCTATTTAGGAAGAACCTCTGCTGTGACGTGATGTGACCTATACTAGCTCAATATGTGCATCAGAGGGACAATCTGTATCATATTTGAGGGGAAATAAGTTTCTGAGAAATTATAGTTTCTTAAAACTATTTAGTATTAAAGGCATTAGAAAGGAAACATTCAGTTACGCATGATCATCCTTTCTTGTCCCCTTCCCCAAGATTTGCAGGTGTTTCATAGTAAAAGTGGGACTCTTACATTGCATAGTCTGTTTTCTATAGGACTTTTGCAAGATTTTGTTACCAAAATAATATATGTCTGGATGATTATTTATTATTATTATTATTATTATTATTTTGTCTAACTCACTAGTACTCTGACTTCTTAGGCACTGAAAAAAACTGCTGAACAAACTCATGAAACTGATAATTCTGATATCTGTGGAATTATTTTTTCTGCTTCTAAATGTTACCCTGTCAGTGTTGTTTTGGTGTTCATCGTGATAACAGCAACATGTGAGGAAGGTTCTAAGAAATCTCAGAAAATGGAGCCTGACCTGGTACATAACTAGCTGTAGTTTTTCCTGACAAACATGCGACTCCTTTTGAGTTTCTAGTCATGATAACTTATCAGTTTCATTTTGATTTAATAGGATGGTAAAGTGGACTATAACCACATGACATAGATGCAGAATGCCTCTCTACAGAGATGATGAAATATTTAAAACAAAAACTGAGGCTGAACTTAGTCTTACCACTTCTTTTTCCTCATTTCTTAGCCCATCATCCCTTTGTTTACACAGAATATTCGGGAAGGATATAGGACATTTGGAAAAATAGGTATGATTTACTTTATATGCATCTTTTCAAATTCTTGGAGTTTTCTTTTATTTATATTTTCAAAATCAACTGTTTCTGGGAAATACTAGTCTTGTGAATTTCTTTCGAATCTTTTTTTCTCTTTTAACTCTAGTAACTGTTTCTTTGTCATGTAAACTGAAGTGCACATGGGTTATCTAATCTGAATATGCATTTATTGGACTAAGCATTAATTGTTCTCTACATGGTGACCCATTTAACCTGATACTGAATAGGCAGGAGGTAATGTACGAGTAGATAATTATTTTCAAGAATATGTGGCCTGCATATTGTTTGACCTACTTTATGTAGCCTTTCATCAAACACCCATATCATTTAAAATGTTTTAATTGCAGTCCAGACACCATTGTGATTCAGGGACACTGCTGACTTCTAAGGTTCTCTCTCAAAATGTAAACCTCCCCTCCCCTTTTTCTAATTCACAGGGTTTTTCAGGTGGTTCTATGAACGTTCTCGAGTGCTACTCATTCCTGGATATGGAGGGTTCCCAGTCAAACTTCGCACATACGTTGGAGATCCCATTCCATATGATCCAAATATAACAGCTACGGAACTAGTTGAAAAGGTAAGTTGGCTCTTGGTATCTTGATTATAATACTTGTCATTTTATTTTGATCTGAGTGAAAATACTACTTAGGTTCCAATATCAGACCCCAGTCCAAACACATCTATAGTCATCTGAGCTGTGCCAGTCCTGAAAGACTAATGGGTCTGAATGACCCAGGAGAGACTCATCAAGTTAGCAGGAAGTTCTTCTCGGAGATCCAAAGGGGAGAGGAGAAAAGGATCTATTGCTGCAAACTGTGGAACACAGTTGGAATTAGAGAGCTAACACAAACTTCCTATCTCTAACCACCTGCTCTTATTCCTATTAGACTCCTCACCTATGCTCTGCCACATACAGTTCCTCATCTCCAAATAGGAACAGCACTACTGTGTGGTCAGGGATAGGTAGACACCCTCAGCAGAGTGGTTTTATTTTTGTGATGATGTTAATATAAAAAATGCCTGGCAATGCTTTGGGGCATGAGAAAGGGGCATAGTTAATATGTGATTTATTTTTTTGGTTGCAAGTGATTAAATTTGGAGGTCAGATACAGTTCCCTCACTGCACTTTCTTGACTAGTAGCTCATTCAGGAAGTCGTTTAGGGCAAACATTAAGCACAACCTCCTCAGCAATACTATAGGAATTTTTAATGGTCCATGGCTGCCAAGTCTCTTCTTTAACAGCTTAGACAATGAGTGTAGAAATCTGAAAAGAACAGTGCTCCTGTATTCTTCCCTCCCAGACTTTGCCTCTTCCAGCCCCCACCGCCGCCCAAATTATAATCAATACAATAGGGAAGAAAATACTTACCCTGTTGGGTTGTTTGGAATCTGGAAACTATGTGGTAACTGTATTAATGAAAGGAGGAAGTGTAGAATAGCTATATAGGCATTCCACAGCCATCATAGCTTCCCTATAGCCTACACCCCAAACCACAGATTACCTTGCAAAGGTTTTGTCTGCTTAGCTTCATCAGAGGCAGGTCCTTATCCACAAGGCATAAGAGGTGTTGTTTCAGGATGTCTTGCATCATAGCTCCTTGCCCTCAGGCAGCTTCTGTAAGCTTTTTCTGCGGAGGCTAGAAGGACTGTACAATTATTGCCTCTTTCCTCTTGTTTTTTTTTTAAATCCTTTTCTATTTTGTGATATCTCTTGATTCTATAGTGATAAGTGAAGCATAAATGCTTACATGGTTAGAAGACAGTTGAGGAACTGCACAAAGCAGTTTATAAAACTGACTTCCTGAAGGAGCAAAATACCTTTTCTGCTCCCAGGTTCCACTCATTTGGATCTGGGAATACAGGAGCAGTTAGATTCCCCCACCAGCATAAACATGATTTCAGACACTTACAAGTTCAGAGAAGCATTTGTTTTCCCTTAGATTCAGATCATCAACGTCCTGTCTCTCCTTCCCCCTCACCACCAGCACAGAGGGGAAGGGCATCCTTAGTGTACAATGGGTAAAGCCAGGGACAAGGGGAAAAAAACAAACAAACAAAACAAACAAACACATTTTGCCCTTTTAAAAATTTCCAAACAAAAAATCATCTAATCATCACCTTGTTCTATCCTGTAAGATAGATGCAGAGGCCAAAGAGAAGTCCACAAAGGAAAGGGTGACTTCTTTTCAAAGGAACAAGGGGAAAGGGTAGAAGCCTTACTCAGGCAAAATGACAAGTCAGCCCCTGGAATTTAGGAGGTTTCCATGTTCTCCTCCTATATTTGCTTGGTAAAGGGGCACTCCTGCAGAAAGCTGAAGCGGCAGGGTTTCAGTGGTCTCCTCTTTGAGGACTGTGGGATTGCAAAGTGTATCTGAGGGCATAATTTGACCTGGAAAATCTTTCAGTAATGAAGATGCCCGAGAAAGGGACAGAGCTTGACTCTAAATCCAGGAGTTTGCAGACGTGACTGGGTTAGTGAAACGTCATGCCATTTGTGAGGTGCAATTACTATTTATCCCAGATTAAGTTGTCCTGTGAATTTAAGTTGCTGATGAACAGCTGACAGTGCTATTTGATAAATATCACTTTGAACACACAAGATCATGCAGGCTCCTATTATTTGTAATACTTTAATTTGAGCAGAGGCAGGGGAATATCTTAAAGGTTCTCTGAAGAGCAAAGGCAACTATTTGTTTTGCCCTCTACTGATCCCTCCTGACTTGGAGGAATTACCTCATCATTTTTTCCCCAAAGACATCTTTCTGGGGCTGTTAAGTTTATTTTGCAATAGAAATGACAATTTTCTATAGTCTTCACTTCCCTGTCTTTGGTATTGGAACTGACTAGTGATGTCTCACAAGGCTATATCCTAAAATCTTCAAACACAATCCCTATTTATGTTTAAGAAAAAAATCTAGCCTTTGTTTGATTTATGGGGGAGAGGAACAGAGAGAATAACAATTTGTGGGTAGTCTTGGGGACTATTTAGAGAGAAACAGATTTAGCTCAGGATATCACTTAAGGCTGCAATACTAATTTAATCTTCCAGTGATTTTATTCAAGTTCTCCTGTAAAGAATGGAAAAGTCTATTTCTAAGAAAAAATACATGGAAATAAAATCCCTGAGGCTGGTTTATTTACTTATCCTAAAGGAGCAATGTGTCAGGATAATGCTCTGTTCCCATCCTCTGCTGCCCCAGAAACTGGTCACACCCACTTTCTTTGAGTTCAGTCTGTATTTTATTACAAATCCTTCTCCCAACACCAGTACAGTGCAACATCAGTTTTTAATTCCTACAGTTTTTAGTCCCTCTTTACCAGGACCCTAGGAAATGAGCTCTTCCTGTTTTGGGAGCTGTTTCAGTCTGGCTCAGTCTTCCCCTCTTGTAACACTTCCTCTCTGGTTTATCAGGTTAGCCAACTGAGGCCTAATTAGTTCCTTGCCTCCCCAGCATAGCTTTCTGATTAGCTACTTGCTCAATCAGCCATCACTGGGAAACTAATTCAGGCTACAGTGATCAGAGTGCTGACCCACCTGTCAGGCCTCAGTACTCTGTCACAAGAAACTAATAGCAGAAAGGTTTCACTTTGCAGGTCATCTTGAAATATGTAAACTCAGAGGCAATTTCTCTTGATTTTCCATTTAAAAAAAAAAAGAAAATATATTAATACAACATGAAATTAAAGACCCAAAAATCAGGAAAAGGTTAATGTTTTCACAGTGATTTCGGGAGATCTTCCAAGAGATGAAAGTGAATTAGATGCCAGTTCCCATTGACTTGCATTGACTGCCCTTTGTGCATTTTGAAAGTCTGCCCCTGATCCTGTACTATTATTATAGTCAATCCTACTCTTCGGCCTCCTAAACAGTAAATACCTCACAGAGCCCTTCAAAATGTGTAACAAGGAACCACACTCCAGTCACTTTTTCTCTTGTATGGACACATACAAAATAGGGACAAGGTATTGGACCAACCTCTGCTGGTGAAAGAGAAACTTTTGAGCTACACCCAGCTCTTTTTCAGGTCTGGGAAAGGTACCCAGGGTGTCACTGCCTAATAGAAGGTGGAGCAGATTGTTAAGCATAAGAAGTTAACATATGTTGCAAGAGACTGTTCAAGATGCGGTGGACAATTACCACATCTGCAGTCTTAGGACAAAGGAGAGTTAGTGGATCATAGATTGTGGGAATGAGACATAAAACCAGCATCTCTATTAAGTCCACAATTTTTAGTGTCTAGCAAGGTTATGAATTTAAGCTCCCAGTCTCTTCTTTTGAAGCTGGTATGCAGGTTTTTCTTTGATTACAAGGACAGAGAGGTCAGATATGGAGTTGATCATTTCAGGAAAAGTGTTTGCCCATGGGTGATAGGGTGTTTTTATCTATTATTGGGACCAACGCAGTCACAACAACACTACATTCAAGATATATAGTTGTATATCTGCAAATGATAAATGTTATGAGACAGATCCTCAGCTGGCATGAGCTGGCTGAGGTTCTGGCCTTACTGGAGCACTGTGGGCGTTAATGCTACTATCAGAAATGTTTTTCTTTTCCTGACTCCCATCCATTTAAATAATTTAGAAAATCGTGGCCAATATATGTGCCTAATCTTAGGCTCACTAATCCATAGTTAGGTGCCTAAATAAATAGTCTGATTTTTTCCACTAGTGTTGAGCACCCAAGAGCTCCCATTGACTTCTTTAACTAAAATATTATTTTGATGCTGAGGGGAAACTGTAGTATCAGTTTGGGTGGAATAAGTGGGCCCAGAGACCAGGAGGTGTTAACATGATTATTGTTGTACAATATGAACCATTTTAAACAAGCAATAGAGAGTCCTGTGGCACCTTTAAGACTAACAGATGTATTGGAGTATAAGCTTTCGTGGGTGAATGCCCACTTCATCATTCACCCACGAAAGCTTATGCTCCAATACATCTGTTAGTCTTAAAAGGTGCCACAGGACTCTGTTGCTTTTTACAGCTCCAGACTAACACGGCTACCCCTCTGATTTTAAACATGGTTTGGGGTCTTGAGTACAGAGACCTTAGGCTGCTTAGTTATTGTGGCAAACACACGAGAAAACTCATGGCAAAGGCTGAAATGTATTGACTGAGATACATGTAAGGAAAAGAATCAAAATAAGGCCAAAAGCATTGAAATTAAGTGATTATGCAAAACAAATAATTCCTTTTTCAGAGATAGAGGATATGGGTTAGAGTCTCTTGCTCTGTCAAGCAGCCCATCTTGGTGAGGAAGAGTTAGTTTTGCTGTTCAATTTTGAGTCCTGCTTGTGACAAAAACAGACAGAGAAGAAGAGATGGAATAGTAAAAGTTGGCAGAAATAGGGTTTTTGTTGATGTACTCAGGATACAAAGAGGCTAGTCAGTGATATCATCCGATTTGGTCTGTTCAGGTCCCTTACCTCTGCCAGTTCTTCCCTGACTGGCAGAGCTGGATGGACTATCTCACCTTGTTATGTTGGGTCCATGTGGTGCTTTTGGTCTCTGGATTAGGCAGAAAGCTGAGACAGACAGAGAGAGAGAGGGGACAGTAGTAGATGGTGAGGGACAGAAAGGGACACGAGAGAGAAGGATATTGTTGGACCTCATATGAAGTTGGGGTCCTTGCTGGGGCAGTGGTGAGGGTTAGGCACAGGGCTGTCCTTAGGATTTATGGTGCCCTATGCAGCATTATTAAACTGGTGCCTCTTGGCCCGACGGCAGCCCAGAAGGGGAGGGATAAGGCAGTAAAGGATACTGAAGGGAGACAGGGATGGACAGAAAGGACAGGAAGACTTTGGAAGCCAGTTTTTTGTACTATAGTAATTAAAATTAAAGTGTGTATTTTAGATAAGAGTGGTCCTTTGAAGGATTTATTTAAAAAACTATGTCTGAAGATCCAAGCATTTAAGGCTGAAGATGAATACTCAGATAGTGAATCTAAAAATCTGTGTAAGGATTTTTAGAGATGTCATTTTATCATCTTCAGCAATACACTAATTAAATATTTTTAAAGCAAATTTTAAACTAAGGTCCCATAGACTAACTTGTTTTGAGTAAATATTTCAGTAATACACAACTGTTTTTGTCAGTAAATTCAGAAGCTGACAGTATATACCTGGGAGTTGGCAAATGCCTGTTAGATGGCTTCATTACCACTTGAATGACTCTTTAACAGTTTCAGTGTTGTGCTAATAGGTCTGGCAGGCCGGAAGACTTTCACTTTTAAGTTACAAGATCCCCTCTGGAGTAAGAGGCACCAGGCTGCAGCTGCCAACTATGGAAGCCTGCAGGAAGGATCAGAACAGGGATAGGAAGAGGCGGGAAGGTGGACACTAAGACCCAGGGGTACCCCAAATTTTTGGTTGCGCAGCCACGTATGCCTAAGTACAGCCCTGGTTAGGCATCCCCACTGGTGTGCTAAGGTCCATGTATCACAATGAAAATCCCCGAGCAGCAGCAGCGCTAATGTTTTTTCCTTTCCCTCACAAAGTCTCTAAAAGGACCCCAAAAGGGGGTGAT
Source organism: Chrysemys picta bellii (assembly GCF_011386835.1). Classification (NCBI taxonomy): domain Eukaryota; kingdom Metazoa; phylum Chordata; order Testudines; family Emydidae; genus Chrysemys; species Chrysemys picta. The sequence continues at coordinate 223,982,786 of NC_088792.1, read as the reverse complement.
GGGCACAATAGCCCATCCTTTCTTTATTTTGTCCACCAGTTAGGATTAATTTCTGAAGTACCAATTTTGGTCCATTGATTTCACGTCCCATACTCCTCTTGTTTACCAGACATGATTTTAAGTACCATCCTTGGGTGTTATCAGTAGATCCTCTCTGTTTAATTCAGTCTCCTTTTTCCTTCTTTTCTTAAATAATGTTCTATAGCAAGTGACTGTGACAATTATAAACTTTTACCCACTTTTGACACATTAAGCTCATAATCAGAGAAGGCCCTCTGGGCCCTGATCATTACAACAGAGCAAGGGAAAGGGTTGAGGCTGAATATTTATCCAATTTTAGTCTGAGCAAAATTACAGTAGATGAGATTTAACATGCCTTAAAAAAAACAAAAACAAGGTTTTACATTCCAATCCTCCCTGTAGCAGTGCAAAGACTCACCAGTGCAGCACCTCCTGCTGGTTGGGAATTAGCTCTTCCAGCCCAGAGCACCCGCTGCAGGCTGGTGTCTCACCTGCCGCTGGCCCCCCGTGTCCCTCCCAGACCCCGGTGTCCCTTAACCTTGGGGTGCTGCCCCCTGGCAGTGCCCTCACATTCTGGGTCTCCCCACCCAGGGAAACCCCCCCACCCTGTCTCAGTGGCTACTGCCAGTCACCATCTAGCCCCCGCTCACTGGGGCAGACTGCAGTCTGTAAACCACTCATTGCCAAGGGGGTAGGGCACCTATTCCCAGGCTACACTTCTGTAACCCCAGTACTTTTCCCGGCTTTTAGCAAGGCCTGCAGGTTCTCCAGGCTGGAGCTCCCCAGCGTCTCTAGTCTTTTCCCATTCCTGGTCCTCCTCAGCTCTCCGGCAGCCAGGTCCTTCTCTCTCTACAGCTAGAGAGAGTTCCACAGCCTCTGGTCCTCAGCCCTCTTGTAGGGCCAGCTGTGGCCTGAGTGGGGGCATGGCCTCAGCTGTGGTTGCTTCCCCCAATCAGCTTAGGCTTGCTGCTTAGGAATGGGGCAACTGCCCTGCTACACCCCCACCCCCTCAAAATCCCCACCCCTTGGGGAAGTGGTGACTCTTGGCCTGGGCTCCCCAAAGCTGGCTTTCCAAGGCTGCCCGCTTCCTTTCTGAAGCCTCCCAGTTTCTGGCCATCTTCTGAGTGTTGGCCTCCGCCTTCTGGTGGGCCTGCTCCGCAGCTTCGAGCTGCGCCCTCAGGCCCGTGTCTCCCAGACCCTCCACCCTCAGGGTCTGGGTCCATTTGGGGTCCTGTCCCACGACAACCTGGGTCCCGGCCTCTTACTGGGCCCATTTGCTCTGGGTTTCCGTACCGGTGACTGGCTTTTTAGCATCCTTGGGAAAATTAGAAGAGAATGATGGCTGAAGTGGTGATTCTTGAAATATAAAAGGTTTCCCCCTCTTTCTTTCTCTTAACAGACAAAGATTGCCATTGAAACGCTAAGAGACAGACACCAAAAACTACCAGGAAGTATACTAAGAGCTCTGTTGGAACGATTTGATAAACATCAGAAAGAAGACTAGTGTGTTTAAATATATATGTTGTAACTTCTGGGAAGAAAAACTGTAGTTTTCTTAAAAGTATAAGAGACTGCAAACTACATGTATCAAGCATTCAATCATATCACTGCCTTAAACTCTCTCTCTCATGTGGTCTGGCAACTTCAATCCAAATAATAAAAGAAAAAGAAATTAAGAGGTTCATTATACGTAGAGAAAATGATTAGAGATTCTTAAACCACATGATAGACATTCTGACATAAGAGTTAGAGCTCAGGTAACATTAGGAGCACATTGTGGGAAGTCGATTATAGAGGCAGTCGACATCAGAAAACTTGTATTTGGTTTGTTTCCAATTGTTGATAGGAGAATACTGCCCATGTACAGACCAGATGAGAGAGAGAGAGAGAGAGAGAGAGAGAGAGAGATACACACTCACACTCTGGGTGTAACACACTTGTAACTATATTTTAATATTTAATAAAGGTGCACATAAATGTATAAAAGGTAAAGTTATGATTTATCAATATTGCCTTTGCATTAATGTTGAGTGTTTTCCCTTAGTTGTTTTCCTTTGAACAAAGCCTTTGTTTAATTTTAAAACATTGCAATTGAATTAATAATTGAGGAAAACTATATGTACATATATCTGAGGTCCTTATGAGCTCTGCAAAAAAAAAATGGTACTCTGGTTAAATAGTGTGATACCACTGTGACACTGCACCCCATATTCATCATAGTGGTATGATTGTGATACGATACATCTTGTGAGATTTATATGGAAAAGTTATGATTTGCTGAATATGATTATCCTACTTGTGTGCGTGTATCATTCTGTATCTGAAGTTATGAGTATTGACTATGTAGCTGAGTAACACCCACAACTAGCTTTTCAGGTACAACAATGAAGATGCTATACAGCTATAACGTTTCAGCCAGCCTACGAGTAATGGCTGCTATGACTCAGCAAGGTGTTTGGGTTTATTTGCTAGGTCAGCTGTTTTGATCTGTTTGCTCTCACTTATAATCACTTAAAATCTCTTTCTGTAGTTGATAAACTGGTTTTATGCTCTGTCTTAACCAGTGTGTTTTGAGTGAAGTGTCTGGGAGAATCTCAGCTCTGAACAAAGGCTGTTGTATATCTTTCCCACATCAAGGGGGAAGCAAATATATTATTGAGCTTACATTGTGCAGTGCAAGATGGTATAATTCTGGGTTTATACTCCAGTTGAGTGCAAGGCTGAATACGGCCCCTGCCTAAGAAGACTGCATTACGCACTGAATGTGCGGGAGCCGACCCGCTCTTACCTGCTGTCATGGGCAGTGGGTGAAGCTGTTGCTTGGGGAGGCTAGCTTCCCAGTCCACCTGTGGCCTTGCCCATACTCCACCCCTGCTCTGCCCCAGGCCCCGCCCTCTCTCCACTGTCTCCCTCCTCTTTCCTCCCCCTCCATGATCACCCCTTTCCAGCCAAATCCCTGAACCCAAATGAAGCAAATAACATTTGAAAAAACCACTCAGTCCCTTTTAAGGGCTCTCTTCAACTGGGGGTGTGGGGGTGTGGGGGAGAGAAGGGGGGAGGGCAGGGTGGAGGGAGAAAGGGATGGACAGGAAGACTCTGGAAGCGAGTTTTTTGTACTATAGTAATTAAAATTAAAGTGTGTATTTTAGATAAGGGAGGTCCTTTGAAGGATTTATTTAACAAAAACTATGTCTGAAGATCCAAGCATTTAAGGTGGCAGATGAATACTCAGATAGTGCATCTAAAAGTCTGTGCAAGGATTTTTAGAGATGTCATTTTATCATCTTCAGCAACACACTAATTAAAAAATTTTTAAAGCAAATTTTAAACTAAGTCCAGTAGACTAACATGTTCTGAGTAAATATTACAGGTTTAAATTTTATTAGAGAATATTTAAAAAATAAACAATACAGAAAATTTGAAGCGTCAGTTATTGGTCATTGGGGGTAACATACAGAGTATAGGGGTATGTTGGTGTTTTGGGGTTGGGCAGCACACATAGTATATACAGACTGCAATGTCCCCAATGAGGGGTGGGTAACCGGTGGGTGGGATCAGGAAACAGTCAATAAGCGGTAAGGGTCTATCACCCATACAGGAAGTAGAGACAGTCATGGGTATAAGTAAGTGGGCTGGATAATGGGGATGGGGTGACCCTCACGTGGTGGGATTCAGTTGGGTTTGGTGGGTTCAGGGGATAGAGTCCAGCAGGGGGAGGGGGGTCTGTGGGTGCACGAGGTCTCCCCGGCTCACTCTCGGTATGGGCGGTGGCCGGTGATGTGCTCGATGTAGATGTCCCGGGACCAACGGATAGTGTCAGAGACCATTAGGCATCTCATGAGCCGTGCGTAATGACGGCCCACCCCACAGGTCCTCAGCACGCGTTCGGTACACGGGTCCCAGGCACCCAGGGCCCCAACGAGCAGCACAACTGTTTTTGTCAGTAAATTCAGAAACTGATAGTATATACCTGGGAGTTGGCAAATGCCTGTTAAATGGCTTCATTACCACTTGAATGACTCTTTAACCATTTCACTGTTGTACTAATAGGTCTGGCAGGCCGGAAGGCTTTCACTTTTAAGTTACAAGATCCCCTCTGGAATAAGAGGCACCAGGCTGCAGCAGCCAACTGTGGAAGCCTGCAGGAGGGATCAGAACAGGGATAGGAAGAGGCGGGAAGGTGGACACTAAGACCCAGGGGTGCCCCAAATTTTTGGTTGCGCAGCCCCGTATGCCTAAGGACAGCCCTGGTTAGGCATCCCCACTGGTGTGCTAAGGTTCATGTGTCACAATGAAAATCCCCCAGCAGCGCTAATGTTTTTTCCTTTCCCTCACAAAGTCTCTAAAAGGACCCCAAAAGGGGGTGATGGGCACAATAGCCCATCCTTTATTTTGTCCACCAGTTAGGACTAATTTCTGAAGTACTAATTTTGGTCCATTGATTTCAAGTCCCATACTCCTCTTGTTTACCAGACATGATTTTAAGTACCATCCTTGGGTGTTATCAGTAGATCCTCTCTGTTTAATTCAGTCTCCTTTTTCCTTCTTTTCTTAAATAATGTTCTATAGCAAGTGACTGTGACAATTATAAACTTTTACCCACTTTTGACACATTAAGCTCATAATCAGAGAAGGCCCTCTGGGCCCTGATCATTACAACAGAGCAAGGGAAAGGGTCGAGGCTGAATATTTATCCAATTTTAGTCTGAGCAAAATTATACAGTAGATGAGATTTAACATGCCTGAAAAAACAAGGTTTACATTCCAAACCTCCTTGTAGCAGTGCAAAGACTCACCCGTGCAGCACCTCCTGCTGGTTGGGAATTAGCTCTTCCAGCCCAGAGCACCAGCTGCAGGCTGGTGTCTCACCTGCCGCTGGCACCCCCCCCATCCCTCCCAGACTCTGGTGCCCCTTAACCTTGGGGTGCTGCCCCCTGGCAGTGCCCTCACACTCTGGGTCTCCCCACCCAGGGGAACCCCCCCACCCTCTATCCCCACCTTGCCTCAGTGGCTATTGCCAATCATCATCTAGCCCCACTCACTGCAATCTAAACCACTCATCAGCAAGAGGGTAGGACCAGCTGCCTGTGCCTATTCCCAGGCTATACCTCTGTAACCCCAGTACTTTTCCTGGCCTTTAGCAAGGCCTGCAGGTTCTCCAGGCTGGAGCTCCCCAGCATCTCTAATCTTTCCCCAGCCCTGGTCCACTCAGGTACCCTCCTCAGCTCTCTGGCAGCCAGGTCTTTCTCTCTCTACAGAGAGAGTTCCACAGCCCCTGGTCCTCAGCACTCTTATAGGGCCAGCTGTGGCCTGATTGGGGGCCTGGCCCCAGCTGTGGCTGCTTCCCCCAATCAGCCTAGGCTTGCTGCTTAGGAGTGAGGCAACTGCCCCGCAACACCCCTGCCCCCTCAAAATCCCCACCCCTTGGGGAAGTGGGGACTCTTGGCCTGGGCTCCCTGAAGAAAAGATAGTGTGTTGTACATAACAGACCAGTCTATACTTCAGCCTACCATATATGGACAGGTTTCAGAGTAGCAGCCGTGTTAGTCTGTATCTGCAAAAAGAACAGGAGTACTTGTGGCACCTTATAGTCAATTGCATAATCAAGTCTCTAGAGACATCATAAAGACCATTAGCCTGGCCAGGTCTAACTAACTTTATATTAAGCATGTACCTGTGATTTTAAATCTCTCATTGGAATACAGCTGAATTCGGTTGGTGTGAAAGAGCAAATGTATCATTACTGTATACATCTTTGTTAATTAACATAATTGCATCTTATCAGGAATGTGCAGAAGACTCAATGGCTGGGCAAAAAAACTATTCCCCAGGCTGGTGTCTTTCAAAATAGGAGACTCCAAAGTCTAGATGGTTACCTTTCAGAATTATTTGGAACTGGAATGTCTATTCAGAAAAGGGGTTATATGAAAAATATATTTTAAAAAAACCCATGTTAACTATTTTGAGCACCAGGCAGCGGAAACCATCTCCAAACTCCTAATTCATGGTATTGAGGGCTAGCTATTTAAAAAACCAATAGTATATTTTGTATAATATGTATAACATCCCTAAGCTGTTTAATCAAACAAGCAAAACTTAATTAATTGCAACAAATAAAAAGGTAAAGGAAAATAAGGAAGGTAAAGCAATTATTTGTACCACTTATGGGAGTAACATGTTAACTACCATAACCAACTCATTAGGGAACACTCAAAAAGGAAAATTGCTTGACCTTATTAGCGATAAACAATCAGCTAAATGTTGTCCTCAGTGCACAACAAAAACTGTGGGAAATTGGCAATGTGTTAAATTGTGTGGACCGATCTCCTTTTAGTACCATTCATCCTAATCGAGGCACATTTTATTCAAAATAGTCTTGCTCAGTGTCTGGTTCCAGGCAAAAAAATTTATGGTATCACTACTGATATTGGATCCTTGACAAATGGTTACTGTCCATTCAGCAGGTTATCTGGAAGACAGCATCCACACAAAATAACTGGATTGACATCAACTACTGGTGTGTTACGCAGTAACAAACACCTGAATACCTCTTCACATACCTTCTTGTGCCAGGTTTGTTTCTGACATCACAACGCCAGTGTGTGGCCATGATGGTTCAGACCTGTACCATCAGATAGCAGTGGCTAGCTTCTCTGTCGCCTGCCTGGTGAAGCTTACCAAATGATGACAACCAGCAGTAAGGGTAACCTATAATATGAGTGGGCTATACTTGTAATAACTACAAGAAATGTATATATGGAGGCTTCACTTGTAATGTCGCTACTCTACATTTCTGTTTTATTCCTCATGTACACAGCATTGTGGGACGCACTATAATAATGCCTATCCCTGTTTTTCAGAATAAATCTATTATCCAAAATGAGCCCCAATATTAGGAGGAAGTTGAAATATACCTACTAGTTATTAACATGCATATTAATCCACTTACTTTATATTTGAAAACAGTACTAGATCAGAAAGACACACATTATTCAAGTTGGAAATGAGGTGTATAAGGCAAAACAAATCTTGAATGACCTTATCCATGATGGGGATCTTGAGATACTGATTTCCCATGCTTGAAAAGAAGTTGCATATAAAGCTGTGTATTGATTTTAGCTGCATTAATTATGTATTGTCACTTATACAGTTTGGTAAAACACTTTAAATCACATATAAAGCCCTCCCCCTTCATATAGTAATTTGGCAAAGGAGTCGTTTTAACTATAACAATTATCAAGGCGACAAATGGGGATTTGTTGACCAATATGCTGGTTAGCAAACATACATATCATGTTTATATATATTATCCTTACCATTACACATTAGCATTTATTAAGCACAAATAGTATAGCAGTTATATAGCCTAAATTGTCCTATATCTTTACTATAATCCCATGCTCTTATGCTAAGTGTCCCATGACATCTTGTATTAGCTGACATAAGCTTTGGCTTAAGAAGGTAGAAAAGTTGTCAGGGTCAGGACATATGATTATTTTACCATAGCAACAGGTAGGGAGTTATTTTCACAGGCCAGCATTGGAATGTCCTAAGGAAGAGGTCAAGACATATGATGGTTCTACCTAGGAGGTGCCTTCACATCATTTCGTACCTGGAATGCATATGTTCATGGGTACGCTATGGTACCAGAAAAACAAGATAGAAAGCTGATTGGTTAAATCTCATTTCAGATGAGATGTACAGTAACTTGTAAAAAGGTAGGATATGAAAAGATGGCTTTAGGGTAACTCTGGAAGCACACGTTCTGCATAAGGTGAATGTAATAACCCTGCATGAGATTACTTCCCAGAGACTGATTCATATAGAATTTTTTTTGGTACTATATTATTTTTGGCTTATAGCAGTAAGCCTGACTGACATTGGTTATTGGGTCTCTTGAGTATATTTCACAACAAAGCAAAGTGTGGTCAAGAAACTGACTATGCAATTTATCAACAGCTTGAGAACCCAAACCACCAATATTCTATATTTTAATTGTTACTTTTCAAAGGTAAAAGGCAAAAATAAATTGTCTTGTGACAAAGTTCCTCCTCTATCTTGCTGGGTCCTGCGTTTATTGGCAGATTTTCTTGCCTTAGAGATTCACCATGTGGGTTGGGGAACAGCCCAGAGACCTTCCCCTCTGGAAGAACCCACAGCCCAGGTCAATTGGGAGGGCACCTAGGCCCACCCTCTACTCCAGGTTCCAGCCCAAGGCCCTGTGGACTGCAGCTGTCTATAGTACCTCCTGTAACAGCTGCATGACAGCTACAACTCCCTGGACTATTTCCCCATAGCCTCCTCCAAACACCTTCCTTATTCTCACGACAGGACCTTCCTCCTGGTGCCTGATAACACTTGTACTCCTCAGTTCGCCAGCAGCTCCTCGCACCTCTTGCTCCCAGCTCCTCGCACTCACCCCACAAACTGAAGTGAGCTCCTTTTAAAACCCAGGTGCCCTGATTAGCCTGCCTTAATTGATTCTAGCAGCATCTTCTTAATTGGCTCCAGGTGTCCTAATTAGCCTACCTGCCTTAACTGGTTCTAGCGGGTTCCTGATTACTCTAGTGCAGCCCCAGCTCTGGTCACTCAGGGAACAGAAAACTGTTCAGCCAGTGACCAGTGTGTTTGCCTTCAAACAGACTCCTGTACCTTACTGGCCTGGAGGGAAGGAGGTAGGGAGCTGCTCCTCCTTCTCTTCCTCTGCTACCTGCTTGCTGGCTGGCTGCTAGACCCACCCACACCCTTGGTTGCTGTTGGTCTAGCTACAGCTCCTTGGGGGGGGGCCTGCTGGCCCACTCCCCAGAGGAGGGGAGGGGAGGGAGAGACGCCAACCATTGCTCCTGCTGCTGGGGATGCCACCACCATCTCCACCTGAGAAGGGTCCTTCCTGCTGGCCACCAGACTGCCGCCTGGAGCTGCTGCGTTTGCTGCTGAAGAGCTGCTGGAGCCCTGAGGAGAAGGAGAGGACCATCTGCCAGTGGGGGAGCGTGTAGGAATTCTACAGACCACCGTGGAGGGGGTCCTCCCGGACTGAGTAACTTTTGAACTGTGCTCTTGTGGTGGGGATCTAGACTGTGTTTGTGGAGACACAGGGGGTGTAGTATGGAGCCTGCCCCCTGGTCCATCTGTGTCCCCCCCCCGACCCCACCACCACCACCATCATCGTTGCCCCCTCCACCATCCCCACTGGCTACTTACCATCTGCCTTGGGCTCCTGCCTCTGAGACTCAGCTGCTCCCCAAGGCTTGCCACGCCCTGTTGCCACCATTGGGCCTGATACAGCAGCCAGCTTACAAGGACTTTCTTTTTTGTTGCAAGCGCACGTGGGTGCACGTGCCCCCCCTTTTTTGGACTGACCCCCTCCCCCCTACAGCAAGCCCCCAGCTTTGCCCCTGTTACCTACCCGTTTGCCCCTTACTGCCTTTTGCCCCCCCCCCTTGCCCCAGCCCCTCGCTAGTTCCAGTTTGTTTGCCTGCCCCGCCCTTTCCCTCTGCAGCCTTTGTTTGACCCGCCCCAGCCTCTGGAACTAGCCCCGTGGTTCCTCTGCCCCATTTCCCACCTGGTTGCTCACTTCCCCCTGCGGTCCCCTTGCCCTGATTAGCCCCTCCCCTCGTGCGCCCATGTCCCCTCCTATGCGCTTGTGCCCCTCCCCGTTTTAGTTTTGATTCTGTCACACTGCACCCCCCAATGCTGTTATCTCCTCCCTTCCTTGGTGCAACAAGAGGAGCCGGAAACCTTCCCTGAGTCGGTGACTGACCCCTAGCCCTTGATAGCCCCGCATCCACCTCCCTTTTTTTGGCGCCCTCCTCCCCTGCCTACAGCCTAGCAGGGAGGAGTGGTCGACCTGCTTCCCCCTTCCCTACCCCCCCCTCCAGTGTTTGCTCTCCCCCCATCCTCATTATGGCAAGGGACGAGGAGAGTGAGACCCCTCGGGCAGACCCTGCTGCCCCTCCTCCACCCGCCCCACCATCATCCCCCCCAGCCTCTACCTCAACCGCCGCTGCCGAGCCACTTGCTACCACCCCTGCTGCAGTGCCAGGTAACGAGGTGACCTCCGCTGCTGCCACGTCCCTCGCCCCCTCTGACTCAGGGGGAGTCCCCCCAGCCGGCAGGAAGGGCCAGGGCACGAAGAAGGGTAAAGGCCCCGCTAAAAAAGCCAAACCCTCCATGGCAGGGGGTGCCCCCACTGCCGCGGCCCCGCAACAAGCCGCGGCGTCCCTCCCTGCTGTTCCCTCCACCAGCTCTGTGGGTGTCCCACCCCCAGCTCCCAGGGCATACGCCCAGGTGGCGGCGGCCCCCCCGCCTGCCGCTACGTCATCTCCCCCATCCACCGCCTCTGCTACCATCTATAGCGGCCGGGGCCCCTTCCCCACCTTGACCAGGAAGCACGGCGTCCGTTGCCTCCTGGTACCCGCCTCACCCCACGTGGAGACCTACGTGCGGGCGTTGGCGAGGGTGGTGGGGCCCACGGCCATTGTGGTGGTCTCCAAGATATACGGCAAGGTCGTCTTCTTCCTAGCATCGGAGGCCGCCGCCCAGGAGGCAGTGGAGAAGGGCCTGGCGGTGGGGGGCGTGTATGTATCCCTGGAGCCGCTAGAAGACCTGGGCGCTCGTCTGGTCCTGACTTCTGTCCCTCCCTTCCTTCCAAATGCCGCCCTGTTACCCGCCCTCTCTACCCTGGGGAGGCCGATCTCTGTGGTCAGCCCTCTCCCACTGGGCTGCAAAGACCCCACCCTCCATCATGTCCTCTCGTTCTGCCGGCAGGTACTGGGGCTGTCTCCTTCTATATCCCAGAGGATGACCCCCAAGGAGCGGTCTTTGTTTTTCCCTGTCCCAACCCACCAGGGGCTGCTATTTTCCCTACGCCGCCCCTCATTGAGCCAGGATCTGAGGCGGGCCACATGGCGTCGGCCCATCAGACACCACGTTGAGGGTCTGCCCCCTGCTTGCCCGTCTCAGTGGGCCACGGGGCTGTGACAGGGGCCCCGCTGGGGGATAGCCATAGATCAATAACCCCACCCCCCCATACGCTGAGAGAGGAGCTACAGGACTTCCTTGAAGACATCTGTGGCTCCCGCAACAAGGTACAGCTTGCACTCCAGCGATGGGGGGGGATTTCCATCAGATCCTCCGGGCCGCGAGGGCCCTCACGGGGAGGGTAAGAGGACCGGGAGGCAGGCCGCTGCGGCCTACCAACGGGTCCGCCTCTTCCGTGACTCCTTAATCACTTATGGGGTAGGTCACGGATTGTTGCGCGGCCCGACGGAGGCCGTGGGTGTCTCTGCTAGCGAGGATCCCCCCCAGCCCTCCTCATGGCACCGATCATCTTCGCAACATTAAACACCCGGGGCTGTAGGATGGGTCTCCGCAGGAGCCAGGTGCTCTCCTTCCTTCGGGAGGGGGGGTACTCTGTGATTTTTCCTGCAGGAGACCCATACAGATCCGGCCGCTGAAGCTAGCTGGCGGCTGGAGTGGGGGGACAGGGTCTATTTTAGCCACCTCACAGTTCGTACGGCTGGAGTGGCGACCCTGTTCTCCCCCGACCTACGGCCCGAGGTGCTGGGGGTCACCGAGGCTGCGCCGGGCCGCCTCCTGCACCTCCGGGTCCGCATGGAGGGGCTTGTGGTTAATCTCGTCAACGTTTACGCCCCGACATTGGGCCCGGAGAGGTTGTGTTTTTATCAGCAGGCGTCCGCCTTCCTCGGCACCTTGGATCCTCGCGAGTGCCTGGTCCTGGGTGGGGACTTTGACGCCACCCTTGAGGAACGGGACCGCTCGGGGACCGAGCAGCACCAGGCCGCCGCGGACGTCCTCCGGGAGGTCGTCAAACATCACTCCTTGGTGGACGTCTGGTGCGACCACCACCCGGATGACGTTTCGACATTCACTTTTGTCCGGGTGAAGGTCCATCGGTCGTACCACTCCCGGTTGGACCGCATCTATATGTCACGCTTCCATCTTTCCCGGGCCCACTCCTCCAGCGTCCGGCCGGCCCCTTTTTCAGATCACCATCTAGCCACCGTGACAGCCTCTCTCTGCGCGGAGAGGCCGGGGCCGGCCTATTGGCACTTTAATAATAGCTTGTTGGAGGATGTGGGCTTCGTGGCGTCCTTCCGGAAGTTCTGGCTAGCCTGGCGAGGGCAGCGGCGTGCCTTTCCCTCGGCGCGACGGTGGTGGGACCTGGGGAAGGTGCGCGCCCGGCTCTTCTGCCGTGACTACACCCGGGGCGCCAGCCGATGGAGGGATGCGGCGATAGGGCAGTTGGAACGGGAGGTCTTAGAGCTGGAGAGGCGTCTGGCCGCCAGCCCCGATGATCCATCCCTCTGCGGAGCCCGCCGGGAGAAGCGGGAAGAGCTGCGGACCCTCGAGGACCATCGGGCCCGAGGTGCCTTTGTTCGATCCCGCATCCGCCTCCTTCGGGAGATGGATCGCGGTTCCCGCTTCTTCTACGCCCTGGAGAAAAAGAGGGGGGCTAAAAAGCACGTCACCTGCCTTCTAGCAGAGGACGGCACCCCCCTCACGGATCCGGCGGAAATGTGCGGGAGGGCCAGGGCCTTCTACGCAGGCCTTTTCTCCCCGGATCCGACCGATCCTAACGCTTGCAGAATGCTCTGGGAAGAACTCCCGACGGTCAGCGTGGGCGACCGAGACCAGCTGGAGCTGCCTCTCACTCTGGCTGAGTTCTCTGAAGCCCTCCGCCGCATGCCCACCAATAAATCTCCGGGCATGGACGGGCTGACCGTGGAGTTCTACCGCGTGTTTTGGGACGTCCTCGGCCCGGACCTTGTCACCGTCTGGGCCGAGTCCTTGCAGGGCGGGGGCCTCCCTCTTTCGTGCAGGTGAGCCGTGCTGACCTTATTGCCGAAGAAGGGGGACCTCCGCGATTTACGGAATTGGCATCCCATCTCGCTCCTCAGCACGGACTATAAAATCGTAGCGAAGGCCATCTCGCTGCGGCTAGGGTCCGTGTGGGCGGACGTGATCCACCCAGACCAGACCTACACCGTCCCGGGCCGCACCATCTTCGACAACTTGTATCTGGTCCGGGACCTCTTGGAACTCGGGTGTAGGGATGGTCTGTCGTTCGCCCTCCTGTCCCTGGATCAGGAGAAGGCGTTCGACAGGGTGGACCACGGGTATCTCCTGGGCACTCTGCGAGCGTTTGGCTTCGGGCCCCAGTTTGAGGGTTTTCTCCAGGTGCTGTACGCCTCCGCAGAGTGTTTGGTCAGGCTCAACTGGACCCTGACCGAACCGGTCAGCTTCGGGCGAGGAGTACGTCAAGGGTGCCCCCTCTCGGGCCACCTGTATGCTCTGGCGATCGAGCCCTTCCTCTGTCTCCTCCGTAGGAGGTTGGCAGGGTTGGTGCTGCGGGAGCCGGAGCTGCGGCTGGTCCTGTCGGCGTACGCCGACGACGTGCTCCTCGTGGTCCAGGACCCGGGCGACTTGGTGCGGGTGGAGGCTTGCCAGACCATCTATTCGGCGGCCTCCTCCGCCCGGGTCAACTGGGTCAAGAGCTCTGGCCTGGTGGTAGGGGACGGGTGGCAGGCGAGCTCCCTCCCACCCGCGCTTCAGGCCATCCGGTGGAGCGCAGGTCCGCTGCTCTATCTCGGCGTTTACCTTTCTGCCACGCATCCGTCTCCGCCGGAGAACTGGCTAGGTTTAGAGGGCAGGGTGTCGGAACGTCTCCGGAAATGGACAGGACTGCTCCGGTGTCTCTCCCTTCGAGGGAGAGCACTAGTGCTCAATCAACTGGTCCTGTCCATGCTCTGGTACCAGCTCAACACCTTGGTCCCGGCCCCGGGTTTCCTGGCCAACCTCCTGTCAAGGCTGCTTCCCCACTTTGAACTTTAGGGTACAAATGTGGGGGCCTGTATGAAAACTTCTAAGCTTAACTACCAGCTTAGATCTGGTCCGCTGCCACCACTCTCGATGCTAATTCCCTTCCCTAGGTAGCCTTGAGAGACTCTTCACCAATTCCCTGGTGAATACAGATCCAAACCCCTTGAATCTGAAAACAAGGAAAATCAATCAGGTTCTTAAAAAGAAGGCTTTTAATTAAAGAAAAAGTAAAAATCATGTCTGTAAAATCAGGATGGAAAATAACTTTACAGGGTAATCAAACTTAAAGAGCTCAGAGGACCCCCCTCTAGCCTTAGGTTCAAAGTTACAGCAAACAGTGGTAAACACCCTAGTAAAAGGTACATTTACACGTTCCGACGTGTCCATTTCCCTTTATAGTTATGACACGCCCCCCAAATCACAGATAGTGTTGGACAGCCGGTTCCACACTGGCTGTGATTTCTTCCTGGAGCTCTAGGAGAAAACAGAGTTAATAAGACACATGCACCTTTAGACATACTACTGATTATATAAAAACTAAGAATATATTCCACATTCCAAGAACAATTTTTAACCAGTTGATTCTGGGAAACTTTCTTGGGAGAGTGCATCAGCCACTTTGTTAGAAGCCCCTGAAATGTGTTGTATTTCAAAATCAAAATCTTGGAGAGCTAAACTCCACCAAAGAAGTTTTTTGTTATTCCCCTTGGCGGTATGAAGCTACTGTAGCGCAGCATGGTCTGTTTGTAGTTGGAAACGCCGTCCCCAAACATATGGGCGTAGCTTTTCTAACGTGTACACAATGGCGTAGCGTTCCTTTTCGCTGATTGACCAGTGGCTTTCCCTCTCAGACAGTTTCTTGCTGAGAAACGCGACAGGATGGAATTCTTGATCTGGTCCTTCCTGCATTAAAACTGCTTCCACGCCCCGCTCGGACGCATCTGTGGTTACTAGGAACAGTTTGTCAAAGTCTGGGGCCCTTAGCACAGGGTCAGACATGAGTGTTGCCTTAAGCTGGTTAAAGGCCTTTTGACACTCATCAGTCCACTGAACTGCATTTGGCTGTTTCTCTCTGGTTAGGTCTGTCAGCGGGGCGGCGATTTGGCTGTAGTGTGGTACAAATCGCCTATAATATCCGGCCAAGCCTAAGAAGGATTGGACCTGTTTCTTTGACTTTGGAACCAGCCACTTTTGGATAGCATCCACTTTGGCCTGTAGGGGATTTATAGTTCCTTGACCCACCTGGTGCCCCAGGTAAGTCACTCTGTTTTGGCCTATTTGACACTTTTTAGCCTTAACAGTTAGTCCTGCCTGCCGGATGCACTCGAAGACTTTTTCCTGGTGCTCCAGGTGTTCTGTCCATGAATCAGAAAAAATGGCCACATCATCGAGGTATGCAACTGCAGATTCTCCCAATCCCGCTAGGAGACCATCTACAAGTCTTTGGAAGGTGGCAGGTGCATTTCGCAACCCGAAAGGGAGTACATTGAATTCATACCCCCCTGCCTGGGTGACGAAGGCTGACCTTTCCTTAGCAGGTTCATCTAGTGGTACTTGCCAGTACCCTTTGGCTAAGTCTAAAGTAGAGATGAATTGGGCATTGACGAGTTACAGCATTTAGCTTACGGTAGTCCACGCAAAAGCGTATTTTCCCCATCTGGTTTGGGAACTAGAACCACTGGAGATGCCCATGCACTATTAGAGGGGCGGATTATACCCATCTGTAGCATGTCCTGGATCTCCCTTTGTATAGCAGTTTGGGCATGAGGTGACTCCCGGTAGGGTGGGGTTCTAATTGGGTGAGCATTACCTGGGTCAATGGAATGGTATGCCTGTTTGGTCCGTCCTGGAGTGGCTGAGAAAATTGGTGCAAAGCTTGTGCACAGCTCCTTGATCTGCTGTCGCTGCAGATGTCCAAGGGTCGCGGAGAGGTTCACCTCTTCCACGCCACCATCCCTTTTTCCTTCGTAGTAGACCCCTTCAGGCCACTCCGCGTCATCTGTTTCCTGGGCTGTAAACTGGCAAACGTTTAATTCTCTGGAATAAAAGGGCTTAAGAGAATTAACATGGTATACCTTAGGCTTTATGTTGGAGGTAGGGGAGGCTATGAGATAGCTAACAGCTCCTAGGCGCTCCTGGACCGTGAATGGTCCTTCCCACAACGCTTCCATTTTATGGGCCTGGAGCGCCTTTAAGACCATGACTTGGTCTCCTACTTTGAAGGACCGTTCTCTGGAATGTTTATCATACCAGGCCTTTTGCTCTTCCTGAGCATCCTTTAGGTTTTCTTTAGCAAGGGCTAAAGAGTGTCAGAGGGTGCTTTGTAGGTTGCTTACAAAGTCTAGAATGCTAGTTCCTGGAGAAGGCGTAAACCCCTCCCATTGCTGCTTCACCAACTGTAATGGCCCCTTAACCTCGCAGACATACACAAGTTCAAATGGTGAAAACCCTAAACTGGGATGTGGTACAGCCCTGTAGACGAAAAGCAACTGCTGCAACACTAGGTCCCAATCATTGGAATGTTCATTTACGAATTTACGTATCATGGCCCCCAAAGTTCCATTAAACCTCTCCACCAGGCCATTGGTTTGATGGTGGTAAGGGGTGGCAACCAAGTGATTCACCCCATGAGCTTCCCACAGGTTTTTCATGGTCCCTGCCAGGAAATTAGTTCCCGAATCTGTAAGGATGTTGGAGGGCCAACCTACCCTGGCAAAAATGTCTGCTAATGCCTGGCACACACTTTTAGCCCTGGTGTTGCTTAAGGGTACTGCTTCCGGCCATCGGGTAGCAAAATCCATGGAAGTCAGTATGTACTGCCTTCCTCTGGGGGTCTTCTTTGGGAAAGGACCCAGAATATCCACAGCTACTCGCTGAAATGGGACCTCAATTACAGGTAGTGGCTGGAGAGGGGCTTTAACCTGGTCTTGGGGCTTTCCCACTCGTTGGCACACCTCACAAGACTGGACATAATTAGCAACGTCCTTGCCCATTCCCTCCCAGTGGAAGGACTTCCCCCACCGGTCTTTGGTTATGTTCACCCCAGAATGGCCACTGGGATGATCATGGGCTAAGCTCAAGAGCTTTACCCGATACTTAATGGGAACTACCAACTGTCTTTGAGGATGCCAGTCTTCCTGGTGCCCATCAGAAAGAGTCTCCTTGTATAAAAGTCCTTGTTCTACAACAAACCGGGATCGGTTAGAAGAGCTGAGAGGCGGTGGGGTGCTCCATGCCGCCGCCCAAGCTTTCTGAAGGCTGTCATCTGCTTCCTGCTCGGCCTGGAACTGTTCCCTTGATGCTGGAGACATCAGTTCCTCCTTGGAGTGTGGACTTGCGCTTGGTCCCTCTGGAAGCGATGCAGGTGCTGGGGCTGTTTCCGTTGACTGGGAACCGCTGTCCGCTGGTGCACTATGTTGTATTTCAGGCTCTGGCTGAGCCTCTTGGGTAGGGTTATCTGCTGCTTCTGCCAGTTCAGGCTCGCTAGTGCCCTCTGGCGTTGGAGTTGTAGACGGGTTTGCAAGCGCTGGACTCAGTGCTGGCAATGGTTCTGGTGCTGGTTGCGTTGCCAGTTCCGGTTCTGGGACTGGCTTTGGCTGGATCTCTGGTAACACAGACGGGGCCCTGGTGGACGGCTCAGGAACAGGGATGGGGGTGCAAGCTTGCTTAGCCTGGCTGCGGGTGACTATTCCCACCCTCTTGGCTAGCTTCACATGGTTGGCCAAGTCTTCCCCCAGCAGCATGGGGATGGGATAATTGTCCTAGACTGCAAAAGTCCACATTCCTGACCAGCCCTTGTACTGGACATGCAACTTGGCTGTAGGCAAGGTCACAGACTGTGACATGAAGGGTTGCATTGTCACTGGAACCTCCGGGTTGATGAGTTTGGGGTCCACTAGGGATTGGTGGATAGTTGACACTTGTGCCTCAGTGTCCCTCCAAGCGATAACCTTCTTTCCGCCCACTCTCAAGGTTTCCCTCCTCTCCGAGGGTATGAGAGAGGCATCTGGGTCTGGGGATCTTTGGAGTGATTGTGGTGTAATGAACTGTAATCGGTTGGGGTTCTTGGGGCAGTGAGCCTTTATATGTCCCAGTTCATTACATTTAAAACATCTCCCTGCTAAGGTATCACCAGGGCGATGTTGGTTGGTGGAGACTGGTGTGGTAGTGTGAGAAGGTGTCTGGGGTTTCCCTTGGGATGTGGGTGGGGCCTTGGGTTGTCCCCGGTGGTAAGGTTTGGTTTCGGGTTGCCCCTTCTGATATTCGCTCCAACTGCTACTAGTTTTTTTTTCTTTTCTGCCACCTCCACCCATTTGGCTCCAATCTTCCCCGCCTCGGTTACAGTTTTGGCTTCCCATCTAGGATGTACCTTTCTATTTCCTCAGGAACACCCTCTAAAAACTGCTCCATTTGCATTAGGAAGGGCAACTCTTCCGTAAATTTAACATTTGCTCCTGATATCCAGGCATCCCAATTTTTTCCAATGTGGTAGGCATGTCGGGTAAATGACACATCGGGTTTCCACCTTAGGGCTCTGAACTGCCGATGGGCATGCTCAGGTGTTAGCCCCATTCTGATTCTGGCCTTGTTTTTAAAAAGTTCATAACTGTTCATGTGTTCCTTAGGCATTTCAGCCACCACCTCTGCTAAGGATCCACTGAGCTGCAGTCTCAGCTCTACCATGTACTGGTCTGTAGTGATGCTGTATCCAAGGCAGGCCCTTTCAAAATTTTCTAAGAAGGCCTCAGTATCATCGCCTGCCTTGTAGGTGGGGAATTTTCTGGGATGGGAAGGGGTACCTGGAGAGGGGTTGTTAGGATTGGCTGGTATATCCGGCCTAGCCCATGCTAATTCCAGTTCATGCTTCATCTCTTTTTCTCTCAGCTCTATAGCTGTCTTGTGGGCCTCCTCTTTGACTTTCTCTTAAGCTTCTTGCTTGAGGTTTTTTTTTTAATTGAAGCAGTCTCTGATGGTTTTTTTTTTTTTTTTTTTTTTTTTTTTTTTCATTTTCTTCTGCTTCTAGTCTGGCCAGTTCTAGTTTGTTAGCTGCTTCTTTGGTAGTCATTTTCCTGTTTTCTTGTGCTGGGCCACACCCCTCTGCAGTTGACTGAAACTGGGATGCACTCAGCTTAGGCTGCTGCTGAGGTAACAGAGACTTTCTAACTAGCTATCCCCGAGAGGTAGAAAAAAAAACAAAAAAAAAACAATTCAGCTTGTAAATTCCTTTTTACCAGCTGTTTGCTCACTGACTGAACCCTTCTCTTAACAAAGACCCTTGTTTAAAAAAAACTTAACACCTCTGCCTTCAGCAAGGAGAGATAAGATATGCATCTACGTTCAGCTCTTTTTTTCTCCTTTCTAGCTGCTTGGAAAGCAATCGTACTGGCTTTTGGTTTAAAATGATCCCACCGCTCTGCCCCCATGTCAAGGCTGCTTCCCCACTTTGAACTTTAGGGTACAAATGTGGGGGCCTGAATGAAAACTTCTAAGCTTAACTACCAGCTTAGATCTGGTCCGCTGCCACCACTCTCGATGCTAATTCCTTTCCCTGGGTAGCCTTGAGAGACTCTTCACCAATTCCCTGGTGAATACAGATCCAACCCCCTTGGATCTGAAAACAAGGAAAATCAATCAGGTTCTTAAAAAGAAGGCTTTTAATTAAAGAAAAGGTAAAAATCAGGATGGAAAATAACTTTACAGGGTAATCAAACTTAAAGAGCCCAGAGGATCCCCCTCTAGCCTTAGGTTCAAAGTTACAGCAAACAGAGGTAAACACCCTAGTAAAAGGTACAAGTTGAGAAAACAAAGGTAAACTAACACGCCTTGCCTGGCTGTTTACTTACAAGTTTGAAATATGAGAGACTTGTGGAGAGCCTGGATTGATGTCTGGTCCCTCTTAGTCCCAAGAGTGAACAACTTCCCAAACAAAGAGCACAAACAAAAGCCTTCTCTTCCCCCCCCCCCCCCCCCCAAGATTTGAAAGTATCTTGTCCCCTTATTGGTCCTTTGGGTCAGGTGTCAGCCAGGTTACCTGAGCTTCTTAACCCTTTACAGGTAAAAGGATTTTGGAGTCTCTGGCCAGGAGGGATTTTATAGTACTGTACACCGGAGAGCTGTTACCCTTCCCTTTATAGTTATGACACCTCCGGATGTCGATTCTGAAGATCTTTTGGTCAGGGCTGCACTGGGTCTCTGCGGGGGTTCTCCATCTACCCCTGGAGGAGGAAGGGCAGGGCCTGAAGTGTCTGCACGCTCAGGTCCACATCTTCTGCCTCCAGGCCCTGTAGAGACTCCTTTATGGTGCAGGTAGTCCGGCGTGGAGCATATTGGCGCACGCCTTCCTTCACCACTTCCGAGGGCTCCGATGTGACTGGCAGCTCCTTTGTCTCCATCCGAGAGGTCTTCCGCAAGACCTCTCCAGGCTGCCGGTCTTCTACTAGGACCTCCTCCAGACCTGGAAACTGTTCTCTGTGACCAGGTCCATGGCGGCCACCGTGGGGGCAGATCTCCTTGCGGAGCCCCTGCTACACAACCCCCAGTTCTGTGTGTAGGTGGCGGAGTCCCCCATGGTGCGCCAGAGGTCGGTCCTGGCAGAAGTCACCAAAGTCGGAGACCTCCTGGACTACGACCGGGGAGATTGGCTGGATCCCCTGACGCTCGCTCAGCGCATGGGGCTCTCCAGACCTCGTACTCCCCGGTGCGTACTTCAGGAGGTGAGGGCCGCTTTGCTGCCCGCTGCTCGTGACTATCTCGACCGGGTCCTGCGAGAGGCACGCCCCACCCACCCTCTGCTCCAAGCCCTCCACAATTTTTCATCGGGCCTCTGCCCCGTGGACCCAACCGGCCCCCTCCCCGTCCCTTCGCCATGAGCCGGCTGCACGATCTGCAGCCAGTTCTGTTCTGGACCGCACCAACGAAACATCTATACACGCTCGTGCTCCATGTTCATGTCCCCACCCTCACGTCCCGCCCCAATACGCAGTGGCAGGACCTTCTGCCACCTCTGGAGGGTGAGGAGCCCCGGTGGGCCAGCCTTTATTCTGCTCTGATCCCGAAGCCCACCGGGGACATCAGTTGGCGGCTCCCTCACGGAGCCGTGAGCACGGGCGTGTACTTGGCGCGGTTTACTCCTATCCCAGACACCTGCCCCTTCTGCGGCGTGAGGGAGACCCTGGCGCATGTTTACCTGGAGTGCGCCAGGCTGCAGCCCCTATTCCGGCTCCTCGAGAATATTTTATTAAGATTTTGGTTGCACTTTTCTCCTCACCTTTTTATTCATGCACTCCCTATCTGTCTCCCCACAAAGTCACGGGACCTCCTGGTCAACCTCGTCCTGGCCCTAGCAAAACTGGCCATCTATAAAACCAGAGTGAGGAGGTTGGCCGATGGAGTCTCCTGTGACTGTGGGGCCTATTTCCAGTCCTCCGTTCGTTCACGTATCCGGGCAGAGTTCCTCTGGGCGGCGTCCACTGACTCCCTTGACGCCTTTGAGGAGCAGTGGGCGCTATCCGGGGTTCTCTGCTCAGTGTCCCCGTCTGGTTCCCTTCTTTTGACCCTTTGACCTCACTCCTGTCCCTGTTCTTTTATTAGTTGTCCCCCATAATTTTTTGGTCTCCAGGTCCTGTGGACCCCCCCCTTAGGCTGGGGGGGATCCTTTAGCAGCCCGCCCACATCCTGGATCCCAATAGGACCAGACTCCTGTACCCCACTGGTCTGGGTCTGTCACAGTCTATTAATTTCTTATAAAGTAAAACTTCCTTACAGTAGCTCAGTCATCTCTTACATAGTTAATCGTTGCCTACTAACAGGGAGCTGGAGCTTTCTGTCGTTAACTTATGACCTCACTGTCTTAAATTCTCATAATTGTTTTAATTAGAACTGGTTGAAAATTTTGTGATGGAATAGTTTTCTGTTGGAAAATGCTGATTCAATGAAATCCACATCTTTTGCTGGAAGAACTGATTAGTGTTGCAATGTTTGATGAAACACGATTGAAGTGCTGCATTTCAATGTTATCATTTTGACTTTTATATTATAATATACATAAAATGTTTTGATAAATTTCTTTCAAAAGTGGCAAATTTTGAATTTTTTTACTTTTTTCATTCAGATTCAGGACAAAGGAAAAATTTAAAACATTGTCATTTCCCGGAGAATCATAATTTAGTTTCCACCAGCTCTAGTTTTATTCCAATAAACCTACTCTCTGCTACTGTCCCTCAGTAACTTACATCAGAGACTTCTTGTACCACTATTTGGAAACATGTACTTGTTGGTTATGTGTGGAGAGCTGGTTGGGTACAGGTGCTGGTTTGACTTGTTACCAGCTAGTAAATTGCACTGAAAGAATATTAAAAGCTTTCTCAATTTCTTTTACATGAAAGCAATCAGTTTAATTATCACAGGGATATTATCTGCTTGCAAAAGGGGAAAAGTTGAGTCACATAATTATGTCTCAGAGGGGAGCTACTACTTGAGGCATTTGTCATCGAGAAGGTTTGGGAAACCTATCTTGTACTGTATTTTGTGGAGAAAGTGTGATGCAAAGAAGGTCAGTTTTTTTAGGCATCTTTAATACAATGACTCCATTCTGGGTTACCTGAAGCACTCTGGAAATGCTCACTTGAGAATCCCAACAGAAGGAGATTAATTTGGTGGTGTATGAGGCCCCACTCCATCCTCTCATTTCCCAGCCTTTATGGGTGTGCAGAAGGTATGACTGAGAGAAGGGTGTGGCCAGAGAGATGCTGTGCAGTGGTTATTTCACTACCAAAAAATCCTCTGAAGCAGTTGTGTCCAGGGTCTAAATCAGAGTAGCTGGGAACCAGATCTTTCCTTAGTTGACCCTAGAATCTGTGTGTAATGGGGTAGTCTGCCCTTAAGGATTGTAGGGCTTAGTGGTCAGCCCACTCTGCCATGTGGCATGACCTTTTAAGGATTTGAAAGGCCCAAAAGATATATATTTATATAAATACCTATGGGGGATATGGACAGAGAGGAAGCAGTCCTGTGAATGAATGGTGCTTGGAAGGATATCCTGTCACTGCATCTTAAAGGACTTGGGACCAGACACCTTGCAGAGAGGGTGGGGCAAGGCCCCTCCATCCCTCAGCCACTTGGCGATGAACTGGGTGAAGGTGACCTGCACAAAGGCTGCCTCCTCTCTCCATAGTAGAGCAGACATCAGGAGTTATTAGCAGGAAAAGGCTGACTTGCTGAACACCCTGAATTGATGGCTAGTTAAGGAAAAGAGACCAGCGGAGGGAGGAGCTACAGCTGGCTAAGCCCCTACTCCGCTCCAGAGAGATCTGGGTTGAACCCTCTTTAAGGAGAGAGTGAAGGACTAACTAATGCAGCCCATTTCCAAAGATGAGCTGGGGACTTCTACTTTAGGAAGGACTGAAAAGGCACAAAAAGGAGTAATGCAGAGAAAGAACAGGGAAGTGTTCCAGAAAGAGAAATTGTTTCCAGGTGCAGAAAAGAAGTCTCCTGAAGGAAGGAGCCAAAGATTGCTAGTTGGATTGAACCAGAGACAATGAATGTCTCTGGGTGTATCTAAGTTTCTACTTATGCTTATGGCTCTTGTTAATAAATAAGATCTTGGAAGGTGGGGAGCAGGGGATACGCTGATTAAAAGGGTCTGTCTGGATTTGTTTATAATCTGGGTCAAGGGAATTGAGGCCAGGCTCACCTGCGGTGCCACGTCTGACCAAAAGCGGGTGCACCAGGGTGACTTCCAGCCATCACAATATGGTTCTAGGGCTGGGGTGCAAGATTTCTTCCCATCAAGGAGGGATATCTCAGCAGCAAGACACAAACACCTTCCCAGGTAGTAAATCATTTACCCTCCTAAGTCTGCGTTTGGAGGGCTAGCTCCTGCTTTTTGCAGGCAAAACAGGCAATGGGAATGAGACCGTCACTGCAAACACTGAAAAGGAAAAAGGCATAGGCTCATCCAACTGTGTGCACTGACTGCAGGCAAACAGGGCATGTAAAATGGATTGGTCTCTATAGAAACAATGCCTCTGTGGCATACCCATTTGACCAGAGTACTGAGAGAACTGGGAAGTTCCAAGTATTAGAGAGGCGGTGCCCCAAAGTAGTAGGACCCAGACTACTAGAGTCTAAACAGAAGTGTGAGGATGCAGTTTGGGGTAAGAAAGTGTGAGGCCCCAGTGGCCACATGTTTTGGGAGAGGTAGGCCTGAGGTTTGGAACTCCCCGTTGCTCAAGGAAGTACCTTGAGTCCATCCTTAGCCCAAATAGGTAAAAACAGCGGGACTTGAGCTACCTTATTATAGGAGCCAGATGAGACTCGGGAACTGGGAGGGGCTCCATGCAAGACTGGGATGGCCAACTGTTATAAAGGAAAGCAGGATTATAGGGCTGAGGGCACCTCAAAGGTGAATGACTCCAAAGTTCTAAAGAGCCAATGAATTGCTGGTAGCAAGATTATGAAATTGTTCGACAACACTAAACTGCAGGTCCAGAAGAAGCATTTCTACCTAGATTTGGATGGTTGGATTAAAAAGGTGCAGGAAGTTCAAATACAAGAATTAAAGGAGAAACACCTGGGCACTCCTGAAGAGGCTGATTGAACAGCATGAACAAACGAAGCAGATAGAAGCAGATGGGCAAGACAGACATGAGAGAACAACTATTCTATGCTGGCCAGTTAAGTGAAGATGATTCTACATGGCAAAGGAAACATTTTGCACATATGGTGACAAGTAACAGAATTGCTACTCAGTTCCAACAGGAGCTCAGAAAGGCCAAACCAGGCATATCTTTCACCCACAGATATTGTGGGGACCCAGCTACAGAGGGTTCATGAATTGTTACAAGAAGAGATGCACCAGAAACTAACTCTCAGGACCCAGGTGGAGTGGGTAGTGGCTAAGAAGAACGGCTTCAAAGAGCAGCTATGTGAAGGAGCTAAGCTGAACAGAGACTTTGAGAAGGAGATCATCCATCAACAGACAGAAGGAGGTGGAATATCTGTTAGTTTTGGAGAAGAGCTGTTCTTAAGTGGGAACATGCTGTAGCTGAAGCTTAGGAACTAGAGATGCTCAATCTTATCCTGGAGTAGCAGGTCACCAAACTGGAGACTAAGACTGGTGAGTTTTGGAGGTTGTCCAACAAAGCAGTAATACTACACCCCTTGGCAGAAAAAACTGGGTTCAGGGGAAAGTAAGTCTGGAACCTTACAAGAATGCGGGGACCAGAGCACTAGAACATTTGTGAAGACGTGATAAGGTGCTGAGCACAAAGGTGATGTTCCGAGAGGTTAGTGTTAATACAGAAGAGGTGATTAACATTTCACATCTCGAGGAAGACTATTCTGATGGGAGAGGTGATGGTTCAGCAAAAGATTGCATATTCCCAAGGTACAAACACCAATATGGTATTCGAGGTAGAAGCTGCAGTATTGGCAGTAGTTACGAACCCCTTGGGAATAGAGCTTATTTGTAACTCTGAAATGTTTGTAACTCTGAACAAAACGTTATGGTTGTTCTTTCAAAAGTTTACAACTGAACATTGACTTAATACAGCTTTAAAACTTTACTATGCAGAAAAAAAATGCTGCTTTTGACCATCTTAATTTAAACGAAACAAGCACAGAAACACTTTCCTTATCTTAAATCTTTTTTTTAAACTTTACCTTTATTAGTAGTTTACATTTAACGTAATACTGTACTATATTTGCCTTTTTTAGTCTCTGCTACTGGCTGATTATGTACTTCTGATTCCAAATGAGGAGTGTGGTTGACCAGTCAGTTCGTAATTCTGGTGTTCGTAACTCTGAGGTTCTACTGTACTCCAAATACAGCATGTACAGAAAGGTGGAACTGACCAACCGATCTGCAGCTCACTCTGACCCACATGGGTTACAAAGCTTTTATAGACCACTTTTTAAAATCTCATTTTATACTTTGTGGTTAGTTACACACCTAACACCATTGAATCACTATCAAATGCCACCCTTGCAGGCCAGAGAGCATTGGTTCCAAGTTTCCACCGTTATACCCAAAAGGTTTGTAAATATGTATGTTTTGGCCTGATTAAAAAGATTCTATGTTTATTTAGATAGATAACATAGTATCTTTGTAAAGGACAAAATGAAATGATAGGTTAAAAAGTGTTATGCAGCTAATTGTGTGTGTGTGTGTGTGTGTGTGTGTGTGTTAAAAAGTGTTACGCAGCTAATTATAGGGTATGTGTGTGTATGTATATCTTTTTTGAGATGAGGAGACCACATCTGTACGCAGTATTCGAGATGAGGGCGTACCATCGATTTATATAAGGGCAATAATATATTCTCAGTCTTATTCTCTATCCCCTTTTTAATGATTCCTAACATCCTGTTTGCTTTTTTGACCGCCTCTGCACACTGCGTGGACATTTCAGAGAACTATCCACGATGACTCCAAGATCTTTTTCCTGACTTGTTGTAGCTAAATTAGCCCCGATCATATTGTATGTATAGTTGGGGTTATTTTTTCCAATGTGCATTACTTCACATTTATCCACATTAAATTTCATTTGCCATTTTGTTGCCCAATCACTTAGTTTTGTGAGATCTTTTTGAAGTTACATGCCACTCCTTTCGTTTAATCTGTTCCCCTATTAGTTCAGTTTTGACACTCATTCTGTGTCTAAATGCTGAAAGGGCAGAACAGTGCTATTTACATGATGTTTGTTTAAAACAAGCCAACAATTGTGCATTGTATGATCTGTTTTATCCATGATCTCTGAGTGCAATAAATACTGAACCTATAATTTCACCACTTAACCTCCCCCCTAAAGTGCTTGAGGCAAAATAGAACATCATAAACACACTTCAGAATACACTTCCAATAATTAAATTACAAGACTACCTTATAAGCATTCTAACAAAACAGATGTCTTTTCACTTATTGGACTTTTTGCTATCGGTTGTTTTAATTAGCTCATAAAGTGGGGTGTGAAATTCTTACTCCTTGTTGTAAGAGCTTCCTTATTTGGAAACTGGTACTATTGTGTAACAGCCCACTTAGTTGGTCATACAGGTCTCACAGTATTTTATGTTTTTCTTAAAGCCCCAGTTCCTGGAATCCTGAGACTCTGTTTTCATTTTTACAAATAATTCTCTAACACTTAAGGTTGCAGAGAAAACCTTAACAAGGTGTTGTGGAAAATCGACCACACGATTGATTTTGGATCAGATCAGCCTGAGGCTCCTTTATTGATTACAAGTGCGCAGGGGGTAACAGCTCTCACTAGCTGCCCCCCGATTCAAGGAACACACAAGCTTTTTAAAGCTTAAAACCACAAATTACACATACTTCTGTATTAATTACCTTATTTGGAATACATTGCAAAATCAATACAGGACAAAACAAAAGCAAAAAGAAACAATCATCTCCCTCATTTGGCTTTTCCTGTTATTGTTATTCCCAGTCTAGTTCTTCTGCGGTTTGACTTTTCTAATGCTTCCATTGCGGTTATATTTAACAAGCTTGGCTGTTGCAAATTGTGTTTGGGGACTTTCCACTTCGCCTCCTCATGCCCCCTATACATAGAAAGCCATTATTCTGGTTTGGGGACTTTCCATTCCACTTTGCCTCCCCATGCCCCTTATCCACAGACGCAAGCTCAGCTAATACTTCAGGCCTACTAACTTGACCAAAGATCTAAAGGCCCTCTGTACATTTTCCTCTACAACGGTGGAGGTGGACATACCCTGAAATCTCAAACACAAAAAGCAAATAAAATGTTCCCAAAACATTTAGTTTTTAAACTATCATTATTTTTAAGTCAGTCACATGATTCGTAACACCTTAGTCATGATTTTTGAACACAGGGTGATAATAATATTACAGATTGCTGAGAGAACAGTAGCTTGATATCCCCTTTGTTTATTTGGGCCCCAGTGAATATGGAGCCATGTTCCAGAATAGGGCCGGAGTCACCAGAATGTCCCTTAAAAAGAGCCAGGTGTGACACAGCTATGTAGACTCCTGTGCTGCGGGGGAAAGCCATTTCCGCAGATCATGCACGGGGTAGCACAGTGGATGTCAGGGGCTGTGGCACATTTCCTGGTTCATGCATAGGGGGGGTTGCAGAGGTTTCAAGGGAGTTCAGGCCCCTTCCCCAGTTCATGGAGGGAAGCAATGAGTGTAAGGGGGCGGAGGCCCTTTCCCAGTTCTTGCGAGGGACAGAGGTCAGGGGGTTCCATGGGGGTCAGGCCTCTTTCTCGGCTCATGCTGTGGGGAGGGGGCGGAGGGACGCATTTGCTCGCTCCCAAGGCTTAGGAGGGCAGGGCCCAAGATGGGGCGGCTCCCACTCGTGCCTCTGGGCGATTTTCACAAGCACCCGAAACTAGCACCAGCCCTTCTGCCGGGTGCCGCCCTCCCGCCCTGCTAACCCTGGTCGGGACCCAGCGGCGGAGACAAAGCAGAGCGCGGAGCTCAGAGCCGGAGCCCGGTGAGCTGCAGGAATCCTTGAGCGCGGGGGATTCTCGGTCCCGGGGGGCAGTGGGGAGACGCGGGCCCCACGCGGCGGCTGCTCCACTGACGCGAGAGCGACAGGGCACAAGGTGGGGAGCGAGCGCGCCCGACGCAGCGTGACAGCGGCCCGCGGAGCAGCCGCAGGGTTCCCGTTCCCCGGGCTGCGGCGCAGCCTCTGCCCTGCGCGGGCGCCTCCCTCCGCCTTGTGCCCGGCGCCTTGGTGCGGCTCGCGCGAGTACAGTAGTTACTTTAGTTTAGTTTGTGCATTTGACAGAAGTGGAGGGGGCTCTGCCGGGGCAACAACCAAAAGTGACGCTGAGGAGCGGGGGAAAGCTTGTGTTGGAAGAGAGCTTGGGAAGATCGGGAGTTTGGGACGATCGGGACTGTTTAGAGATGGAGATGAAAGAGGCGATAATTTGCTTCTCTCAACCCTATCCTCTCTCATAAGGCAACAATGGGACTTTCAAGGAAATTAACAGGCTCACGTTTAAAACGGACAAAATGATCTTTTACCGAATGCATAAGTAGCACGTGGAAACTCTTTGCCACAATATATCAGTTAGGCCAAGAGTTTAGCAGGATTAAAAACAAAGTTTGACATTTATATGGATTCAGAGAACATCCGCAGTAAATGTAGGTAATATGTAAGAAAAATGGAAGTAATCAACTCTTATTCTTCAGGGATTAACTAATTTCTAATTGATGGGCATTAGATTAGCAGAGTGATGGGTGTTCTGTATAGTATATAGAGAACAGAATAGGAGCAGGTATTCCATAAATGCCCACTTCGGGGTTTCTTGCATCTTCCTTGAAGCATCTTGTAGTTGGCCAGTATTGGAAACAAAACACTGGACTAGATGCAACACGGGTCAATCTGGCAGTTCCTGTGATTGCACTCTGTGTATAGACAGTTTCATCAGCTCCCTTATACAGCTAGTCAGGTTTCCTTGTTGGGTTTTTCACAGAGCAAGATGGGAGAACGAAAAATATAATAGAGTAGTAAACTGTGATTGTAAACTCACAAAACCTGGTAGAGGGGCACAGGGGCACATCTGAGATGAAACTATTTCAAACTCTTTTAAAAATTGATTTAATGTTGACAGTGTCAATTTAGGGATATTTGTCAGATATAATGGCAGGTTCCCAATTTAAGAGTTGTGGGAGTTGCAGTTTCATATCAGTTGGTGGTGGTTTATTTGGCTTATTTATCTTTCAGTCATTAGCCTCAGCATTTGTAGAAGCTTCTGAGCATTGAATCTTAGCTTTCCTGTAGTCTTAATTTTGGAAATATTTCCTCTGATGAGATTATTAAAGATAGCTGGCCCAAAATACCAAACATCTTAATAATTGTGTATTTACTTTATTATTTTAATGCTTTTAATATTATAGCACACAGAGACTGAGGTCAATGGAACTACTCAGTACAAAAAATTAAACACATTCTTAAGACTTGATCTTGAAAAGACTTGTGTAACACAATCCTTTCAATTCTGGAATCTCTTCTTTTTCCCTCTTCTTCTCCCTTAGGTTTTGCACTGCATTAGATTGTAAACATTTTTTAAAAAAGAGAGAGAAATGTTTAATATATGTTAAAAGAACATTATTAAAGATGATAAGTCAAGCAATCAAAAGTTAGGAAATGCTAAAATTAAGGTTCTGTGTGCAAACTTAGTTTGGTCCCCTTGTGTGTATGCATTATGATAAAGTCTTTAATTACATGATCACATACTGTTTTTTCTCAGGACCCCTACCTCGTTCAGTGCAGAGGATGGGCACTTAATGGGCAGCTGTTCATTATTTTATTTTATCCTCATTGTTCAGTGTGTGCCCCATGCCTTATTTACTGCACACTATTCAAACACTACTCAGAAGACAGAATGATTAATTTCCAAATGGGTTTATCTGTGGTGTTCAACCCTACAGTATATGAGTGCTTCACAAATGTTAATTTTCACAACATCCCTGTGAGATGAGTATTATCCCCATTCTAAAGATGGGGACCTGAGTCCCAGAGAGATTAAAGTAAAAAATTCCACTAATTTTGGGTTGTCAATTTGAGACATCCTGATTCATCCTCCGAACAGACATCACCTTGATTCATCTCATGCACTGAATGAGGCAGGGGACTTGTGAAAAAAAATGGTATGTGATCATGTAACTAAAAACTGCATCATAATGCATATACACAAGAGGGCCGACTTACAGTTGCACAGGCACCTTAATTCCGGCATTTCCTTACTTTTGAGTGCTTGAATTTGTAACCTTGCTCTGGTCAAGTGAAAAATTCTCTAAGTTATATATGTTCTTTTAAGATTTTGTGTATGTGTGTGCGCGCAGGTGTGCGTACGTGGTTTCCTAGGTATTAAAAAACGAAAACTGAAAAAACAGAAATTGCATCGGAAAAAACAGAAATTGCATCGGAAAAAACAGAAATTGCATCATGTGGCATCGTCATGAGTCATCAGCAGGGTTGGAACCTACAGGTTACATCCACCCTTGGAGCTAAGGATCTGATTCCCAGCTTGTGCAGATATACTACCACTAGTTTTCCTTGAGCTGGTGCACTAAAAATAGAGTATAATCATTAGGGTTGCCAGGTGTCCAGTTTTTGACTAGAAAGTCTGTTGAAAAGGGGACTTGACAGTGTCTGGTCAGTACTACTGACAGACACTAAAAGTCCGATTACTTGAGTAACGGTCCACAATTGGCTTCCGTTCTGCCGCCAGGAGGGTGGGAAGAGCAGCTGCTGCTGGAGCTGAAAGAGCATTCAGGAACTGGCCGGCTCTGGTGGAGAGAGATATGGCGGCCGGCACCCTGGGGGAGGGATCCTGAAGGGGGCAGCGTTTGAGGAGTGGGGCCAGTGACTGGGTTTACTACCCGGTCCCCCTTCTCAGCCTCATTTGTGTCCCGCCCCCGAGGTGCTGGACTCTGTCCTGCCCCAGTCACCCCTCCACCCCCGGAATGTGGCTCTCCCTCCTCCGTCCTGCCCCAGTCACCCCCCACCCCCGGAGTGCGGCTCTCCCTCCCCCATCCTGCCACAGTCACCCCCCCCACCCCTAGAGCATGACTATCCCTTATAAGTGCTGCCCCAGTTACTCCCCACCCCGGAGCGCGGCTCTTCCTCCCCTGTCCTGCCCCAGTCTCCCCCCATCCCCTGAGTGCAGCTCTTCCTCCCCCGTCCTGCCCCATTCATCCCCCATCCCTGGAGCGCGGCTCTTCCTCCCCCTCCCCCGGGTGACTGGGGCAGGACGGGGAAGGAAGAGCTGTGCTCTGCAGGTGGGGGGTTACTGGGGCAGGGTGGGGGAGGGAGAGTCGTGCTCTGGGGGTGGGGGGTGACTGGGGCAGGGTGGGGGAGGGAGAGTCGTGCTCTGGGGGTGGGGGGTGACTGGGGCAGGGTGGGGGAGGGAGAGCCGTGCTCTGGGAGTGGGGGGTGACTGGGGCAGGGGGCAGGGTGGGGGAGGGAGAGCCGTGCTCTGGGGCTGGGGGGTGACTGGGGCAGGGTGGGGAAGGGAGAGTCGTGCTCTGGGGGTGGGGGGTGACTGGGGCAGGGTGGGGGAGGGAGAGCCGTGCTCTGGGGCTGGGGGGGGTGACTGGGACAGGATGGGGAAGAGAGAGCCGTGCTCCAGGGGTGGGGAGTGACTGGGGCAAGACTGGGGAGGGAGAGCCGTGCTCCAGGGGTGGAGGGGGTAACTGGGGCAGGATGGGGGAGGAAGAGCCGCGCTCTAGGGGTGGGGGATGAATGGGGCAGGACAGGGGAGGAAGAGCCGCGTTTCAGGGGTGGGGGTGACTGGAACAGCACTGGGGAGGATAGCCAAGCTCCGGGGGTCGGGGGGTGACTGTGGCAGGATGGGGGAGGGAGAGCCGCACTCCAGTGGTGGGGGGTGACTGGGGCAGGGCAGGGCCTTAGGAGGGAAGAGTCAGAGCACGGGTGAGGCCTCAGGGGGAAGAGGTGGAGCAGGGGGTTGGGGAGGTTCCGGCACTCAGTGTTCCTTTTTCACAGATTAGAAAGTTGGCCATCCTAGTAGTCCTGATAGCATGGGCAGAGGCTAGTTGTGGCATAAGCTAGCCACCATGAGTACATACCCACAGGGTCCAGGAGGGTTTGTACTCTGGGCAGCTAGCCTGTGCCGGTGTTTGCTGCTGCCTGCACTATAGTGACTATACTACTATTTTTAGCACGCTAGTTTGACAAGAGCTAGTGTATGTCTACGTAAGTTGGAAATCGCACCCCTAGCTACAAGTATAGACGTACCCTTAGATCCACCATGCAGACCTCTGCCATTTTCAGCTAATGGACTAACTAATAGAGGATGACAACCAGTGTCTGCTATGTGGACCAGCACCAGAGCAGAATGGAACACTTACCAATAGGTTTCACAGATATTTGCTGACAGCAGAGGAATGGTGGGACTCAGAAATCTTGGATTCCACTCTAGTGGGCACAGACTCTTCTGCCCATTCTCTTAGGTGTGATCCTTTCTGCCCTGTCCTCTCCAACCTATCCCTTCCCCGGTTCCATATTTTCTGGCATGGAAAATTTCAGCCCACAAAGTTAAAGTCTGGTAAAATTATAAATAACTGAAACAGACTCTTATAAGGGGAAGTGTCAGGCAACCTGGGTGCTACCAGTCCCACTTTTAATGAACCATAAACCTCTGGGGTTCTAATCTGTCTCCACAATCGTAGGTGTATTCTCGCAGTGCAACTGCAAGCCACCTTGTTATTTGTCCTATTCTTGTTAGTTACCAGTTTATTGAATTTTGCTGACACAGGAGAAGGAGGGCAAAGTAGCTGACAAATTAGCCTCCTTTTAGTTTTATAATTACTATTATACCGATAGATATTACTATTATACAGAGCATGATTCTTAATGTAGTTTTTTTTAAAGTAGAACTTCATATCAAAGTCCTTCACAAAAATTTGCTAATCAGTCCTCACAATACTGGTGAGGTTAAGAAATATTATATAAAACAATTATAGAACAAAAGCACACCACTAAAAGTTGGTATGTTAAGCAAGACTCAAAGATTGCTGTACTGACCATTATTTATTATTTATTTCATTTCATTATCGCAGTGGTCTCCAAACTTCTTTGATCGCGCATCCCTATCAGTAAATAAATGTTGAGGACGCATCCCCTGCCGCGCTGGCTCTACCATTTCTGCCGAAGCAAAAAAAAAAAAAAAAGCCGCTCGGACTCCCGCTCCTCCTGCTGCACACCCCCAAGAATCCTCTTGTGAACCCCCTGAGGTGCACGCACCCCACTTTGGAGACCACTGCATTATAGTAGGACCAAGCACTATAATTAAGGTTTCATAATGGCTTCTGGTGGAAGGGAGAGAAGCAAGTGGGGAGAAGATCATCTAGGAAGGAGCAAGTTCCTTCCTTATTTTGTTACCTTGACCATTCCAAGTTCCTCTATGATTCCTAGTTTTCCTTCTGACTCTACCCACAGTCCTCCTCTTTCACACTCTTTGATTTAATCTTCCACATTGCTGTCTCTTCTGACCCATTAGTTGCTGCCTCCTCATCCTCATTTCCTCATCCTCCCCTCTGCAATTGATCTTCAGCCCTAGAAAGCTCCTTCACTCACCACGATGGCCACTCATTAAATCTTGTTCTGGATAAAAACTCTTTCTTCTCTGATCTATCAGTTTCAGTTCTCCCTCTCTGACCAACACCTAATCTCCATCAGTGTTGCCCCAGACCCCATAGCACAGGTCTTTCACGACACTTCAGTCCATCACTGGCCAGGGGTTCCTCTGCTGCTTTCAGTCCCCTCTTCTGCTGATGCTCTTCTGGCACTACTGCAATGTGTTTAAAAATAGTTGTGTATGCATGCATAACCATATGTCAAAGTCCTACTTCACATGAGAAAAACAGGATACAGTAGATGCTTGTTTGCAGCAACACCTTAAGCGAAACATTTCCTCTGGGAACACGTTCCCTACTATAAATTGTCGACACTCCCCAGAACAGCAACAGCTGCTTAGGAGCAACATAGCAAAAGGGCACTGATACAATGAAATTAACTACACATAATGAAAGCATGTATGTAATTTCTCTGGTGGTAGTAATAGGAATAAATGACAC
The DNA here is from genome assembly GCF_011386835.1 of Chrysemys picta bellii. NCBI lineage: Eukaryota > Metazoa > Chordata > Testudines > Emydidae > Chrysemys > Chrysemys picta. The sequence goes on along the minus strand of NC_088792.1, from coordinate 223,948,342 downwards.
AGTGCGTTCTCTCTTTCTAGGGGCAAAATTAAGAAGCTGCTTTGACTACGAAGAGAGCTTGACTCAGTTTGCCTAATTCTTCTTTAAACAGAAGATGATAAATGAAAGTAAATCCTATACTTCAGGGCAGGAATCTCTGACCAACTCAACCTGGCTGATTTACATATTAAAAGAATGGATTGGCATGATCTACCACTGTCCAAACTATGTGGGCTACTTCTTGTGCGTGTCACTCATAATATTATTTTTTCCTTATTTATTTTGGTTTATCATTTGTGTCTTTTGTAATATTTGCCTTCACATTTACAAGAGAAAGAACGGCCTAGATGATGATTTTTCCAATAAATTGTGGGACAACGGAAGGCTAATGGTGTCACGCATAATTAGTATGTATGGAAAGCTATGGCATGGTAAGAGATTTTTTTTCCCTTTAAACACTAAATATGTATTATTGCAACAGGTGACTACATGACAGGGGTTCCCAAACATCGTTTGCGGTTTGTTCAGGGTAAGCCCCTGGAGGGCTGTGAGACGGTTTGTTTACCTGAGCGTCCGCAGGTATGACCGCTCACAGTTCGCAGCTCCCAGTGGCCGCGGTTTGCCGTTCCCAGACAATGGGAGCTGCGGGACCGCTTCCCGGCCAATGGGAGCTGTGGTACTGCTTCCCGCAAAATATAGAATGCGATCTGGCTCTGACACTAAAAGACAAGAGAAGGTGTTTTTGTTCTTATGTGTAGTTTTTAAAAAATTCCGCAGCTACCTGTTCGGATGGCACACCGGTTGGGAAACACTGCTCTAAGCTATTGGTTCTTATGCAGCCCAAGTTGGTAGTAACGAGCTCTTGACAGCTGATGCTGTTATACTCCTTGGCTGTCTACACTTGACTTTTATCTAAAAATGTCTCACTGTTCTTATCACTGATGTGGCTTCACCTATAGTACCAGTGGTGGGAATTTTTCAAAGAAAAAGTGTACTGTAGAAAAGGAACATAAGTACTGATGTGGTCTTATAAATTTTAGAACTGCCAGACATGTGATAGATTGTGAGTTTTTTCGTTAAATTGGAATAACAAGCATAATGGATGAAGTTAATGTAGTAGACATAGGCGCCGACTCTGTGGGTGCTCCATGGGTGCTGAGGTAAACATTTTGAAATTCTACAGTAGGTGCAATGGAACTAAATTCTGAAGGAAACAACCCCTAAATTCTGTTCCAATGTTAACTTATTCTATTGCTAGGAAATACTCTTCATTTTTCATGTCTCCTGTCCGTTCTCCCTGCCCACACACACACACACACACACACAGTCATTTATAGCTGAAAATACTCCTTGATGTTGAATTGAATAGTGATTATTTGAGGCTGTGATTTTGATTAATCCTGAGAGTGGACCCAACTTCATTTCCAGATTTTGGCTCCTATGATGTTGTCAAGGAGGCCTGAGTCAGAATGTCCATCCCCCACCCCCAGTGTGTATCAATGAAAGTGGAACACGAAGCTGGCTTCACTGGGCCTTGGCTGCAATGCCTTGGCAGCCCAGCTCACACTTCTGGCTCCTTCCACTCAGAATCACAGAATCATACAGATGTAGAGCTGGAAGGGACCTCAAGAAGTCATCTAGTCCAGTCCCTGGCACTGAGGCAGCAGTCCTTGGCTCTCATGGGGAGGGAAGGAGGCAGAGTTCCTGGGGCCCTGTTTGAGATGAACAGAGCAGTTTACACCTCGTCAGGTATTGTTTCAGACTTTCTGTAGACTCAGGGAGACATTACTGTGTTGATTTACTCACTTCACATTTTCAAGGTTTTCTCTGCAACCATATAGGCTATAAACAATTTAAAAAAGAGAGCGCTCGGATTCTGGAACAGAATTGTTGCTGAAGAGTAAATTCTACATCAGATTCTCCGGGCGTGGAATACACTTGACACTGCTTGGGAGTGAAAGTAGGCAATGTATTTGGATGTAAGTTTGCGATACAATGGGGCAGCACAAAAGGCCAGTGCATCACATCTGAAATGGAGTTGTTAATAATACATCTCCTGTATAGTCTCGCAGAAGAGTGAGACTATTTATCCTACTTGTTGCCAAAGTGCACAAGGTTTGGAGTGGGTGAGAGGGGAGAGCTGAAGCTTCCCAGAATTTTCAGACGTACATTAGTTATGAAGGGTAAAACTAAGACACACAGAAGCGAGAGGCATAATTAAATGAAGTGTTTCTTTCCTTTGGCCTTGAATGTCGTCCCATCCATGACTGTCTAAGGCCTTTGTCACTGAATGTACTTCAGCTTCTCAATGGTGGGGTCGGTTTGGGGAACCTATGCAGTGGATAAGAAGTGGAACTGCCATAATCTAATCACTTATCTAATCCAGTAGCCCATCTCTAATAGTGGCAACTACCAAATGTTCCAGAGGAAGGTACTATAATGGTTAATTATGAAATAACCTGCCCAGAGGGAAAATTTCTTCCTAAGATCATCAGTTAATGGTTGCCTTATTCCCTTAAGTATATGTGGGTCTATATCCCTTACTGGGGAATAATAAACTATCTTGTATAATATAACTGTAAGCTGTTCTCTTTATGCAAATGCATGTCCAATATTTTTTATTCCTGTTAAGTTCTTGATCAAAATTCTCTTCCAATGAATTCCATAGGCTAATTATGCACTGTCTTTAAAAAATGTCTATTTTCAGTTTCACTGTCTGTCTCTCTGAAAAGGTAAATAGAAGATTTACCTTCCCTATACAATTAATTATTTTGTATATCTGTGTTGTGTCCCCTATTATACAATTCAGTCTCTTCTTTATGGAGGAGGGGTTAAGAAGTAGTTGTTCTATGTCTTCAGATACTGCCATCTATTTCTGGACCTTTTCTCTTTCTGGTATATCCTTTTTTGTTAGGATGACCAAACTTGAACATAGTATTTTAGGTGAATGTACCATTGATCTACAATGGAATTATAATATTCTCAGTATAATTTTCTATTTATTCTTTATACAGCCTAATATTTTCTTTTTTCACTATTGAGCTTTGAACGGAGGTTTTCATTGAACTGTCCATATGATACTCAGTTCTCTTATCTGAGCGGTCACAGTTTACTTAGAACCTGGCAATATGTATGAGTAGTTGAAATAACATGCAACATTTGAAAGACGCGGGGGCCAATTCAGTAGCGACTTGCTTCTGCACAGCAGTAACTGGGGACTGCACAGCAGTAACTGGGGAAGTAGGGCTGAATATCAGCTGCAATGAAGATCTACAGATCATTGCACCCCACACAGAGTAGGCATAGTTGGAGAAAGATAACTCCAACCTTGAGGCTTGAGCAATAGCTAAAGAGAAGCTTTGCTGCCTCAGGAAGATCTGACGGAGGTAAAAGGATGATTCCTTCCCCTGACTTCTCAAATCCATGAGGACCTTCCTTGTAAATTTACCATGTTATTTATATATATTTGTGGCTAGGGCCAGGATTTGGACTTTTCACAGTTAGTGTCTATTACCTCACGTTGTCTGTCTGCACATTTGGGAAGATAACACTTGTCATGTTATTTGCAACAATAAGTGCCAGAATATTTTCTTTTGTAAATGAAAACTAAGGGCTGGTCTACACACAAAGTTGCACTAAAATATCAAACTTGGCTTTTATTATTTTTGTTGCAAGTCTGTGTGTGGACGCTCTTATTCTGGAACAAGGGTATCCACATACAAACTTGCACTAAAACAACAAAAGGTGTGAAATGAAGCAGATTTAATTATTTTGATTTAAATTTGTGTATAGACCAGCACTTAGATTATTCATAAACAGACTGGAAAGCCCCTGAGTCACTTATTCCTTATTTCTACTTTGAATTTATAAGTTAGAAGCTGCCATTTTTATATAGTCTTTTGGGGCTAGAACGGCACTTGAGGATGAACTGAGATGCTTTTATTTATCAAATCCAAGGGAATAGTTGAGATTCTAAACCAATAACTAAATATATATAAATACAATGTAAAATAACATAGCTGAAAAATCACTTCTTATTCCATATACCCATCTGGAACTCAGCTCAATGTTGTGTATTTCTTCTGCAGTGTTTGTAATACTGCAAACACTTAAAGCAGAAAAGGGAACTGAAATATTTAAAGAACTCTTTAGTTGCTATCTGCTTTTTCAGGAGAAATGCAGGACTTTGAACCTACTCTTTGTATGTTAAAACAAGCAAAACTTCCAGCGTAGAGTGTGTTCCTTTATTAGGCAACCTCCTGTCTCAAGAAAACAGCCCTAGAATATCCCCACCCTTGGAGTATTTCTTTTATTAAAAGGCCATGTTTTGTTAAACCAACCAGCTTTTGTCAGATACTTCACTGATCACTATATTTTAGTGCTGTCAATTAATTGCAGTTAACTCAAGCGATTAACTCAAAACAAATTAACTTGATTAAAAAAAGTAATCGTAATTAATCACAGTTTTAATTGCACTGTTATACAATAGAATACCAATTTAAATTTATTATAAATATTTTTGGATGTTTTCTACATTTTCATATATATTGATTTCCATTACAACACAGAAGACAAAATGTACAGTGCTCACTTTGTATTATTATTTTTATCTTTTTAGTGTAAATATTTGCAAAAAAATAGTATTTTTCAGTTCACCTTATACAAGTCCTGTAGTGCAATCTCTTTATTGTGAACATGCAACTTACAAATGTAGATTTTTTTTTGTTACATAACTGCACTCAAAAACAAAACAATGTAAAACTTTGGAGCCTACAAGTCCACTCAATCTTACTTCTTGTGCAGCCAATCGATAAGACAAAAATGTTTGTTTACATTTACGGGTGATAATGCTGCTCGCTTCTTATTTACAATGTCACCTGATGGTGTTCACATGGCACTGTTGTAGCCGGCATTGCAAGGTATTTACGTGCCAGATACGCTGAACATTCAAACGCCCCTTCATGCTTTGGCCTCCATTCCAGAGGACGTGCTTCCATGCTGATAACGGGTTCTGCTCAATAACGATCCAAAGCAGTGCGGACTGACGCACATTCATTTTCGTTATCTGAGTCAGATACCAGCAACAGTAGGTTGATTTTCTTTTTTGGTGATTCAGTTTCTGAATTGGAGTGTTGTTCTTTTAAGACTTCTGACAGCATGTTCCACAAGTAGAACTTGTAGGCTCTAAAGTTTTACACTATTTTATTTTTGAGTGCAGTTATGTTAGGTTGCCTTTTCACGATAAAGAGATTGCATTACAGAACTTGTGTTAGGTGAATTGAAAAAATACTATTTCTTTTGTTTTTTTACAGTGCAAATATTTATCATAAAAATAAATAGAAAGTGAGCACTGTACACTTTGTATTCTGTGTTATAACTGAAATCAATATATTTGAAACGTAGAAAACATTCACAAATATTTAACTAAATGGTATTCTGTTATTGTTTAATAGTGTGATTAAAACTGATTCATCGTGATTTTTTTAAATCTTGCGATGAATCACGATTGATTTTTTTAATTGTTTGACAGCCCTACCATATTTTAAAAAATGTAATTTTTGTAAATTTAGAGTGGTATGTCTATTCTGTTAGTAATTAAAGTCCTTAAATATTATTTTGTATTCATAAAATCATAGAATCATAGAAGATTAGGACTGGAAGAGACCTCACGAGGTCATCTAGTCCAACCTCCTGCTCAAAGCAGGACCAACACCAACTAAATCATCCTGGTCAGGGCTTTCTCAAGCTGGGCCTTAAAAACCTCTAAGTGCTTCACCACCCTTCTAGTGAAATAGTGTTTCCTAATATCCAACCTAGACCTCCCCCACTGCAATTTGAGACCATTGTTCCTTGTTCTGTCATCTGCCACCACTGAGAACAGCTGAGCTCCATCCTCTTTGGAACCCCCCTTCAGGTAGTTGAAGGCTGCTATCAAATTCCCCCTCACTTTTCTCTTCTGCAGACTAAATAAAGCCAGTTCCCTTAGCCTCTTCTCGTAAGTCATGTGCCCCAGCCCCCCGATCATTTTCATTGCCCTCCGCTGGACTTTCTCCAATTTGTCCACATCCTTTCTGTAGTGGGGGGCCCAAAACTGGACGCAATACTCCAGATATGGCCTCACCAGTGCCAAATAGAGGGGAATAATCACTTCCGTCGATCTGCTGGCAATACTCCTACTAATTCAGCTGAATATGCCGTTAGCCTTCTTGGCAACAAGGGCACACTGCTGAATCATATCCAGCTTCTCGTCTACTGTAATCCCCAGGCCTTTTTTTGCAGAACTGCTGCTTAGCCAGTTGGTCCCCAGCCTGTAGCAGTGCATGGGATTCTTCCGTCCTAAGTGCAGGACTCTGCCCCTTTCCTTGTTGAACCTCATCAGATTTCTTTTGGCCCAATCCTCCAATTTGTCTAGGTCACTCTGGACCCTATCCCTACCCTCCAGTGTATCTACCTCTCCCCCTAGCTTAGCATCATCTGCAAACTTGCTGAGGGTGCAATCCATCCCATCATCCAGATCATTAATAAAGATGTTGAACAAAACTGGCCCCAAGACCAACCCCTGGGGTACTCTGCTTGATACCGGTTGCCAATTAGACATTGAGCCGTTGATCACTACCCATTGAGCATAACAATCTAGCCAGCTTTCTATCCACCTTATAGTCCATTCATCCAATCCATACTTTTTTAACTTGCTGGCAAGAATACTGTGGGACCATATCAAAAGCTTTGCTAAAGTCAAGATATATCACGTCCGCTGCTTTCCCCATATCCACAGAGCCAGTTATCTCATCATAGAAGGCAATCAGGTTGGTCAGGCATAACTTGCCCTTGGTGAATCCATGTTGTCCTGATCACCTTCCTCTCCTCCAAGGGCTTCAAAATGGTTTCCTTGAGGACCTGTTCCATGATTTTTCCAGGGACTGAGGTGAGGCTGATCGCTCTGTAGTTCCCCGGGTTCTCCTTCTTCCCTTTTTTAAAGATGGGCACTATATTTGCCTTTTTCTAATCATCTTGGACCTCCCCTGATCGCCATGAGTTTTCAAAGATAATGGCCAATGGCTCTGCAATGACATCAGCCAATTCCCTCAGCACCCTCAGATGCATTAGATCTGGACCCATGGACTTGTGCGTGTCCAGCTTTTCTAAATAGTCCTTAACCTGTTCTTTCACCACTGAGGGCTGTTCACCTCCACATACTGTGTTGCCCAGGACAGCAGTGTGGGAGCTGACCTTGTCTGTGAAGACCGAGGCAAAAAAAGCATTGAGCATTCAATATTTTTTTTTAAAAAAACCTTGGTTAATCTTTTTTTAAAGTAAAAATCACTAATGAAAGCAGGTATCCCTGGTGTCTTTGTTTGGAATAAAATAGAAAGAGATGCTCCTTGAAAAATAGCATTTCTCATACACAAAGATCTACTACTCTGGCCCTTATAGTTGAGTTATCCTGCCTGCTCCCCACAGTTGGGAGGCTGCTACCAAATGTTCCTCTCGTATATGTATTTTTGTGAATTGGCTACACCCTCTGCTGGCACTTGGAGTGAATTGCCTACATGATGTGGTTTTGGAACTGTCTTTCCAAACAGAGTCTGGGTAGGACATTGTGAAACTCACGTGCAGCCAGTTGGAATAGGACACAGAACAGACCAGATCTCTTATAAGCTACTGTGTAAAGGATTCAAGACAGGGGAAGTCAAAACAAATTAATAAAACACATGTCTTCTTCAAGAAGATCAGGGAAGTAATAGTCTTTTTTAACAAAGTTCATAAGGGGGATCTCAGGGCCCTAGCTCAGAGCTCCACAAATTAGAGTCAGCAAACAAAGTCCCTGGGCCCAGTCAGGCTAGTCCCTTGGAGTCTGAGGGAGACCACAAGCTTTCTTTTCCTGTTTAAATAACCCAGAAGACTTGGGTTAACTAAATCAAAGGTCCATCAACTGAACTTTACTAAAGTGATACCAAATGCAATAGGACTTGATGCTTACACATTTTCTGCAGTTTCGAAGACCAACTTTTCTTCCTACAGCTCAGCTGATGCAGCAGGAAGTCTATTGGAGTTCATGAGTCAATGGCTGAAAATTTGAAAGTGTGTTCTCAGATGACATTTTTGGATCCTCCTTTCTTGTTCTGAGAGCTGCCCTTGTATGCGTAGCCATAGTCTGCACTGCCCTCTATCTCATTCCTCATCCAACCCCCGAAGAAGTAATCAGCTAGGAACCCCCACCCCAGAAAAATGACAGAAGCCAATGAAAGACAACCCCCAGAATTGTTATACATCTTAGCCTGTGCTGTTCCCAGATTCTTGGCTGATTGTCTCCTATGTAAAATTCTGGAATCTTAAAGCACATGGTGGGCTGTACCAGATAAAGATCCTACAATGAGGAGCATCCTCATCCAAGCACACTTTGATGATACCTTATTGTTTGGAGCATGTCTAGGCAGAGCTTTAAATGATTTCTTGGATCTCAGCAAAATATTCTCTTCACATCCGTGACCCAGAAGTCAAGAAGAAAGTACAGACTCTTACCAAAACAAAGAAAATTAGTGTGCATAACTAAAGGTTTTTTCTTTGCAGATTTTTTAATTTTGAGATACGAGGGCTTTTAGTTAGGATTGTTTTTATTTGCAGACTCTTTTTTCCTCCTTTCTCTGAATTGACAGTTGATTTATTATTTGATGTCTTCCTTCCGTGCAATACTGATCCCTGCATATGCTAAACAAACAATTTAGTTTGCATATATTTGTATTATTTAATATAATATATATGTGATCCAACCCTTCCTGCTGCTCCTTTATGCCAATTCTATGGGGTGTTGAGGCCACCAACACCATCTCTTGGCCCCCTACCTGAGCCATTACCACAGTTACTTAAGCACTAGCCCATGTAAGACCAGAATGAAGAGTTCTGCATAGACAAATGCAGAAGTTGAACTACATTGCTCATGAACATATAATATTTCTAAATAAATTGTAACCAGTTAAGAAAAAGGTGTCAGAGTGGACATCTGGACGGAAATAGATGTGCAATGTACACAAACTGGATGGCATACTCTCATTTTGAATATGAAGTTCAATTCCATTCACTGCTTCTTCTCAAAAATAATAAAGCAGAAATAGAATAGGTCCAAAGAAGGACACTGCAGATGACTAAAGCCATGGAAAAGCTTCCATATGATGAAAGATTAAAATTATTAAGACTCCTCCACATTGAAGGAGATTTCATGAGTTTATGCTGTACAGTTCCCTGTGCAGCGCAAGATGGTATAATTTTGGGTTTACCTTCCAAAGGGGGATGGCTGCCCTAGGAACTGGGATGTGGACTACCTGTTTAGCCTTTCTGTGCAGGGGCTGGTCAGAGAGCCTGTTTACATGTTACTACAGCTGGGTGTGTCCCTACCTGTGTATGCTGATTGAAAGTGCAGGCTTGGAAAGCTTAGCAACTTATCACAGCAGCAAAGTGTGAGAGGGAGCCCAAGCTGGTGGGTCAGGAGGGCTCAATGGTACCCCAGTTCCAGATGGCTCCCCAACGGAGGGAGAACCCATCACAGAAAACAACACTGTAGATTCTTTCTGATGGGGTAGATTTGATAAGCAGTTTTCACATCAGTTCACTTTTATTGTGCTGATCAGGTTGAGCATCTGAGCTATCAACTGTGTCTCACTCAATCACTGAAATTTATCATTTTAAAGTCTGATTTACCAACAGTATTCTTCCCTATATCCTCGCTGTCTCTGAGTGAACAAGGGAAGTCTCTAACTTGATGGGTTTTGTGTTTAGGTCATACTTGACGTGACCAATGAGATTACTGAATTTTTGAAAGCCAGTTGAGTCTAGATGATCTCAAGCCTCTTCTTAGCTCTGCCTTCTCACCCTGCCTTCCAGTGAGTAGACTAACAAATACTGAGCTCCTCCACGCTGTACCAGACCTTCTTTAGTGTAGCTCCCTACACTAGGCCTGTCTGGACTCACATATCTCTGATTGTCCCACTGACCTCTGAGTTATCAGACTGAGGCAGGAGGAAATAACCCAGCATCTTCAAAGCTAATATTTAAGATAGTGCATTGTTAAGTCAAGTTAAACTGTTAAAGTTAGTTCACAAAAAAAATATTTTTCAATTAACTAGGTCTTTCTTTGGGCTTGTCTACATTACGCAGCTTTTAGAGACAAGGCTATGTTGACACAGCCTTGTCGCTAAAAGTCAGTGTGTGTGAACGCTTTTTTGTGGTATTTTGTTGGCACTTTTGCTGACAAAATACTTCCAGCCCCGCAAGCGGCATAAGCTTTGTCGGCAGGAGAGCGTTCCTGCTGACAAAGTCGCGTTCACACTGCCGCTTGTGTTGGCAAAACTTTTGTCTTTCGCGGGGGAGCTTTTTTAAGTACCCGTGAAAGACAAAATTTTTGGTGACAACTGTGCAGTGTAGACATACCCTATATATTTGTCTCTTCCTCACTATTCCCTAGTTTGAAAGTATTTTTAGTTTTTGGACTTTTAACATATAAAAGCCTGGAAAACTAACAGAAGGCTCATTCCGCTGACCTGGTGCTCAAACATCTGTAGATTGATTGGTTGTTAACTACCCAAGTGTGACTAACAAAAAACCCATCGAGTTAGAGACTGCCCTGGATCATTAGATAAATAGCATTTACAGGCAAGGATAGCCTCCCACTCTCCTCCTCCAATTCCTGACTTCTTTTAAATCATGGCCACCATTACAAAAATAATAAATAATAACACTGACTCAAAACTGCACCAGTACTTTAGGCTCTGTGAGCTGACATATGATGCAGTGATGCCAGAGATCCAAAAAAATGGCTGCCATTTTCTCACTGCATTTTTAACTGTGAAGTGAAATGTTTGACTGTCAGAGCCAAGAGTTAATTGTTATGCTAATCACTTCTTGACTAACATTGGATGTCCTAAAGTTGACTCCTAGAACATCTTCCCCATATATAGTACGGCGTTTCCTGTAGTGAGTAGCTTTATGTTAAATCACAGCATGACTTATAAAAAGCTAATATTGAAACTATTGTACTTTGTGTTCTTGACAGGTTATGAAGTTCATGGTATAGAAAAAATACCAGAAGGACCGGCGCTTATTGTTTATTACCATGGAGCCACTTCTGTAGACTACCACTTCTTTGTCTGTAATCTCTATATACAGACGGGCAGAGTCTCCTATTCAGTAGTTGAACGTGCCTTGCGTCTGATACCAGGTAAAGTACTTCTATTGTAAATGAGAGAGTTAGAAATATCTTAAATTCAGAGACACAAGTCTATCCCACAATACTAGACATAAGTACCTTATTACAAATATTAAGACTCAAACAAAATGCTTTCCAAGTATGCACTACAGAAAATAGTATAATTTCAAGCATTTGAGAAACTCTAAGGCCTTCTGAAGTTTATTATAGCTAAAAGTTCTTTGAGCTCCTGGCCATGCGGATCCCACATATGGTGCATTTGCGACCTCTGCACAGGCGTTTGGAAAGCTTTTCTCTAGCAATGTCCAGCAAAGGGTTGCAGAGGCATCCTGTATGCTCTCATATTCCCCCTCGCTAAAACAGAGGGTAGGGCAACCCCAACTGCCAGCCACTTCTTTCTGACTGCCCTGACAGAGAGACAGAACTAAAGTATAAATCAATCTAACAAACTTTTTTTTTCAGCCTGGTAACCTACTGTATTGTTGTTAAATAGAAATCCTATGAAGCATCCCAACTTCTCATTAAGATGAGCATTAGGAACTAATAATTGATTGCACTGTCCCATGCATATTCAAAACTTGGATTCTGAATGCAAAATTCATCTTTGATGTAATTTCATTGAAGTTAATGGAGTTGTACCACGGATGGATTTTGCCTGTACAGGTTTCAGAGTAGCAGCCGTGTTAGTCTGTATCCGCAAAAAGAAGAACAGGAGTACTTGTGGCACCTTAGAGACTAACAAATTTATTAGAGCATAAGCTTTCGTGGACTACAGCCCACTTCTTCGGATGCATATAGAATGGAACATATATTGAGGAGATATATATACACACATACAGAGAGCATAAACAGGTGGGAGTTGTCTTACCAACTCTGAGAGGCCAATTAATTAAGAGAAAAAAAACTATTGAAGTGATAATCAAGCTAGCCCAGTACAGACAGTTAAGAAGTGTGAGAATACTTACAAGGGGAGATAGATTCAATGTTTGTAATGGCTCAGCCATTCCCAGTCCTTATTCAAACCGGAGTTGATTGTGTCTAGTTTGCATATCAATTCTAGCTCAGCAGTTTCTCGTTGGAGTCTGTTTTTGAAGTTTTTCTGTTGTAATATAGCCACCCGCAGGTCTGTCACTGAATGACCAGACAGGTTAAAGTGTACAGGTTTGCCTGTACAGTAGAATCTCAGAGTTATGAACACCTTGGAAATGGAGGTTGTTCATAACTCTGAAATGTTCATAACTCTGAACAAAATGTTATGGTTATTCTTTCAAAAGTTTACAACTGAACATTGACTTAATACATCTTTGAAACTTTACCATGAAGAAGAAAAATGTTGCTTTCCCTTTATTTTTTTAGTAGTTTACGTTTAACACAGTACTGTATTTGCTTTTTTTTTTTTTGTCTCTACTACTGCCTGATTGTGTACTTCCGGTTCCAAATGAGGTGTGTGGTTGACTGGTGAATTTGTAACTCTGGTGTTCATAACTCTGAGGTTCTACTGTAGTCTTCCAGCTAGTTTTCTTTAATAGTTATTTTGTCTCCCTGACTTCTTCCAACTGATGTTCTGAAAATGAAGGTTAATTACTTGTAATCAATTTTTTCCCTCACATTCATGGGATGTGATGGCCTAGAAGCTCTGAAGAGGGATCCTAATAGGCAGTGCCCATTGGAGCACTCAGGTGCTCTTACTTTCCCCTTCCTTCACTGTTCCTGAACATTTTAGGGGTGAGGCTATAAAAGGGGGCCTGGGGATCCATCACTTCAGGTCTTTCCACTGCTTGCTCAACACCATGTATGGATTATGACTCCAAGCAAGAGGGGAAGGCAGATGGGGAATATGAGTATGCCAAGTTCATTTTCAAGAATCTCAGTTACAATTAAGTAACCTTCATTTCTCCTTTGAGTGGCTTCTGCAAATTCCCACTAATGGGATAAACTGATTAGCAGTACCCATTCTAGGAAGGTGAGCAAGGAACACTTAATTAAAAAGAAATTGATGGATCTAGAAGCCAAGTCGAGAGCATAATGTGTATGGAAGGATAGAACTCCACGTGGCCACCATACAGATTTTTGCAATTGGAACATTGAAGCAAGGTAATAATGTAGCCTGCTTGATTCTAGTGGAATTGGCTATAATCCTTTGAAGGAATGGAACCAAAGGTAAAGAATGTGTTTCCTGAATATAGAGTTTATTCCATCTCGATAATGTCTGTGAAGATGTAGACTGACCCTTTTTGTCATCAGCATATAATAGAAATAGACTTGGAGAATGTCTAATGCTTCTTGTCTATCTGTACAGAATGCCAATGCTCTTTTAACTTCATGTGTATGAAGTCTTGCCTTAGCCCTATGGGGGTGAACTTTGGGGCAGGGAGCATGGCAAATTTATTGATTGATTGATGTAGAAATCTGTAACAACTTTGGGTAAAAAACAGGAGTGAAGACTAGCACTACCTTGTCTTTTGGAAAATTGTATATGGCAGATCTACCATAAGAGCTTGTAATTCATTAACTCTTCTTGCTGAAGTAATTGCTACTAGAAATGTTGTAAGTGAAAGGTGAAATAAAGAACATTTCCCCCACTGGCTCAAAAGGTTGTTGCATTAATTGCGTAAGTACCCAGTTATAGGAGGGTACATATTGTTTAGACCCTTCATAAATTTGTTAAATAATTCATCTATAAGCACCAACCTATTAGAGTGGAAGGTAACTATGGCAGATAAATGCACTCTAACTGAGGACAATGATAATCCTGACATTTTACGATAAAGTAAATACTCCAGAATACTATGTATGAGGCTAAGGAAGAGAGAACACCCCTTTTAGCCACCTATAAAGAAAACCTTTTTCAATGTAACAGTATTAGAAGTCAGCTTGGGCCTAATTTTAAAGCCAAACCCAGACCTGAACCTTACCCCAGCACAGCCAACCTGAACGCAACCTGAAAGCATCAACTTGTTTTCAGACCCAACCTGCACCCGATACTCATCCCCAAACCAGTGTTAGTGCCACCGCCTCATCCTTGGGTCTCAGTCTCGTGGTGCTCCCTGCACCCCGTGCCCGTGATCAATCTCCAGCCTCCTCCTGCTTGTGTGGTTGGGGCAGCAGAGGCGGCATGCCTCACTCCTACTGGCCACTGCAGCCTCACTGTGCTGTGTGTGCTGCGATTTGTCGGCATACTCACTCCACCTCACACTGAGCACAGCGGGGTGGTGGCGGCTGGCAGGAGTGGAGCATGCAGCCGCCACTGTGCTGATATCACAGGCAGGCAGAGATGATAAGAGCTTACCTGACCTGAGTCCTAGAGGACTGGATTGTTTTCTGACTTGACCTAAACTCAACCCCTGTAGTTGGGTCCTGTTGGGTTGCAAGCCTATAGACAGCATTTACTAGTTGACTTCTTTTCTAGAGTTTGTTAAAACGGGTGCACATTCGGCAAGAGAGACAATTTCAAGTCACTTAAAAATCTATCGTCCATGCTGTTAGATGAAGGAAGCTTGGGTCTGGGCAGTAAATCCAACCATTCTGCTGGGTGAACGACTCTAGAGAGACAGGAAGGGTCTTGAAATTCCCTGCTGAGAAGCGGAGCATAATTGGGAACCACTGTTGCTGGACCCAAAGGGAAGTGGAACTGGAGGTGAAATCACCATTCCTCTCTTCTCTTATTCTCTGGAGGTAAGGAAAGGCTTGCTGAAGAAGAGCTCCTCTTATTTGTTCTTGATTTTTTTTATGCATCTGAGACTGCTAAGGACTCAAGAGGGCTGGATCTGAGCCATTTCTGTGAGAGAATGAATAGGAGGATTGGAACCAGAATGTTGCACAAGAGTAGTTCTCACTGGCTAGGGTTGCACTCCGTAAGCCACTGGCTTAAGAGAAGCTTCCCAAGTACTTGAAACTGGCAAAGTACCTTGGTTACACACTGATTCCAAAGACTTCGATGCCTGTATCTTAGCTCTGCTCACAGAATTTTTATGTGCCATAATCTTATTCGGATTCATAGAGTCTGGATCTGATGAATTTTCCATTCTTGGAATAGTTCTGCTAACAGAGGTGGTTTCCGTAGGTAGATTTCTCTCATCTTGTCTCAGATCTGGAGATCTTAGCCTCATTCTTCCCTTTCTCTGAAGGTGGCACAGCTGATGCTGCTGGAGTTGAAGGTGCCCTCAGAATGGACAGAGGTCATTATGTTTCTCTTTATCTTTCTGATCTGAAGGACCTAGATCTAAGGATGGTCTGGGCTTATCCCCTGGATCTGATGTCTTGTCAGATCCCAACTGAGCTGACAATGCCTCCTGAAGGAGTACGAACAATCTATTCTGTCTCTCCTTCTTAGCTCTCGGAGTAAACGTGGTGCAGATTGAGCACCTTGATGGAGAACGTCTCTCTCTGAAGTAAGCAAGGCACCAGGAATGCGCATCTGAGGCCAGAAACATCTTCGGGTAGCCTAGAGACACAATGTTTGAATCCAGGGTTCTTCTTCAGCTCCACCATTTGAATTTTTCCATTAAAATTGTATTGTAGAACTAAACTACCGAACCTATGTAAACTAGAAACTAACTACAATCCTTAATTCTAACTTCAGAACTACTAGAGGGTTTTTAAAGCATCAGAGCAAAGGTCCAGAAAGGTTCAGAGTCCATCACTGCAGGCCGCAGGAAGGAATTGAGGTGGCTGTGGATTGCCATGCCCCTTTGTATAGCCTGGCCCCTAGAATTTTCAGGAACACTGAAGCGGGGTCTGAGCACTGCTAGTTAGGTTCCATTGTCAGGCTTGGCTCATGCGTTTCATGAGTGGCAATATGCAGAGACCACTGGGAAGAGAACTATTCTTTCTTTCTTTCAGAGATTGGTTTCTTACTACACTGTACTTTTTTGGTGCATAAGTAATTGTTTTATATAGTATATTTCTTTATTATTGTAAATTTATGGGTGAATGACCATATCTTTTAAGGTTTAAAGCTTCAAAAAAATTTCTGGTAATTTCCCACCATAATTAGGCTACCATTATTCCACTGGTAGCTAGAGGTTTGTTAATGCAATTCAAATTTACCTAGGAGCTAGTGGTTTCTTTGTCTCTATGCTATTCTCCTTAGAAGCTGTTTCAAAGAATAATCCCCACTTCCAATACTGCTCAGCATAGTGTGGATGATTCAGTTTTTGTATTCATTTAAAGTTACACATCTTTGTAAGAAGTTTCTTTAAACCAACTGAAAATAGTTTGAGGAACTCAACTTTAGTAACCTTTATTTCATTTGTAACCCAAAATCTCAGAGCTACATTTGTGAACTCAGAAAGAAAAAAGGTAACAAAATTTCCCAATATACATCTGTAGTGTCAAAAATTCTTACTATCCTTAACATAATTGTGTTATTGGAGCAATTTGTAAAAACAGAAAACATTTGTAATCTTGGTATTGGTCTCTTTGTATTCTGATATACCATGATTCCCTGTGTTGTGACTCTTTGCCTCTTGTCCTCAGACTACAAGAAGTTATAGTTTATAACCCTCTCAAAAGTTTTTAGTTTTTCAATAGGGTAATGGTAAAGTTAGGCTTATTTTTGGGTGTTGTGTATATATTCTGGGGAAGCAGCTGTGACTTTTTTTTAACTCATTCAAATTAAGTGAGGGTGTTACCCAGGATTCTCTCAACCCAAAGCTCAGAGTAACTGTTCTCTTTGTGAGACGGTGTCAGGAACAAATCAGTGGGTGACACAGTGCATCCATCTGATTAAAGATTGGCACAAACCCAAAGTGCTTTCATCCCAAATTACTATTTTATTAGAACTCAAGCACAAAGCTATGCAAAATGTTAAAGCGCCCCCAAATAATAGTTACCCATGGTCTGAAGGGGTCTCGAGTGGTCAAATGACAAGGTTCAAGTGGCCAGTTGAGTGCCTGTTGCTTTGGATTCCAAGAGATATCCAGAAGGTCAAATCCAAATTCCTCAGACCTATCTACCCCTTTTAGGTTAGTAACTACTACAATTATATCAACAACGTGTCAATCAAAGAAAAAACATTAAGCAAGCACGTTTTAAGCTGTTAGTCCTGCAGCTGTCTTTCCACACAACAACAGTCCAAAGATATAGCTAGACTTCCTGTTTTTTTAAAAAGATGCAATTTCAGCACTTTCAAAGAAAGCTTTAATAGGAAGGCAAGCAGGATCATGCCCAACTCTCGTGGTCACTCAGCCCCCACCCTCCGGCTCGTTTAGTTATGCTAAGGCTGCTACAAAGGCCTACTGGCTAGCTTTAGCTATTTTTAGCAATGAGCACATTAATTGATATTCCAGTTACTGGCGATGGCCTAAAAACATTAGGCATTCTGCTGGTTGTCAAAAGGTCCCCTAACAAAGGGAACACACAAGACAGGGCTGTTTAGTTTCAAGCTGTAAATTTATAAAACAATTCTGATTTCCAAGTGAGCCTCAGGCAAAGTCTCAGAAGTTTTTAATGTAAAAGTGAGAAAAACTATGGACCAAAATCTGCAGCCACTAAAGTCAGCATTTGGCTTTAAATTGGTATCCATCAACAGATGCAGTAGTAGTAACTGAAAAAGACAAAGACCATTCAGCACAGTCATGTCACCCTGCAGTAAGTTCCTTGGTTTTATTCTATCTACTTTGTCTGTTCTTTGTCTGGATAACTCCATTTATCCTGGGGCTGCTGAAGCAGGGTGAGCTTGAGCCTGGGATGGTTTTGGGGGAAAAACAGAAAAGGAAAAAAAAAACAAGAGGGGAAGAGCAGGTGGCAGCTTCCTTCCTGGAGTGCTGCTGCAAGCAGGCTAAACAGACAGTGGTGGACACGGCTGGTGGAGTCTGGAGGGAGGTTGGCCAGCGTTGGGAGAGAGGCAAGTAGTGAGTGAGGCAGCAATCAGCACAGGAAAGAATGATTGCAGTAAGTGGAGAGCCAGTGAATAGTGACCCCGGTGGCCCAGGTGTGTCTTTGAAGGGGTGCCAGAAACAGAGCCGAAATGGAATAAGGCCAGTTCAGGAGGGACAGGAAAGACAGAGAAACTAGGAAAGTAGGGATAACCACAAAAGGAAAAGTACTAGGAAAAGGAAAGACAGCAGTATAAGGGGAAAAGAGAAAACGTTAAAAGAGGAACAGTATAGTTAAACAAGAGGAAAAATAGCTAGAGTCTCTAAGTAATCTAAGAAATTATTAGAAAAACATTGTTAGAAAACTGAGAAAAGTAAAGCAAGAATGAACTGTAAAGGAAATAAGCTGTAATAAAAGAAACTGTAATTAAAGAGAAACAGACTTAAAAAAATATGGAAGAAGTGAGCTGTAGTAAAAGTAAGAAAGTAGTAAGGACTGTAAAACACAACATCCAGACAGAATCTTAAGGTATATAGTGACGTGACAGGAATAGAGAAATTGCCAGAGAGGAAAGGGACTGTAAGCCAGAACGTAACAGAGGGATAATCAATCTTCTTCAGTCAAGAAGCCAACACATCACATCAAGGAACACATGCCTTTATTTAAGCTGGAACTCAAAACAGTAAACAAAGATTGCACAAGAGGATTGCTCAGGATATAACTAAACATCCTAAGAACTCTTTCTCCATACTCTGGGCTTCCAGAGGCTGAAAACTGAGAAACTTATAAGTGAACTTATAACAGTGGGGTTTATGTTCCAGTGCATTGTATTTTCTAATTCA
Source organism: Chrysemys picta bellii (assembly GCF_011386835.1). Taxonomy (NCBI): domain Eukaryota; kingdom Metazoa; phylum Chordata; order Testudines; family Emydidae; genus Chrysemys; species Chrysemys picta. The sequence goes on along the minus strand of NC_088792.1, from coordinate 223,929,502 downwards.
AAATTCTGCTATTTCATAAACGTAAATTATTACCTATACATTTAATTATGTTCAAATAAGATAATAGTAGTTAATATACAGGTAGATAACAGTAATAGTTTATCGTGTAAGCCCAAGAAGTTCCTGCTAAAACAACTAACTCTGATTTACTGGTGATTATTTCCCACTTAATTGATTTCTCCTTTATCCCAGCTGATTGAGATAAAACATAATTTGGCCTCTAAATTGCCTCTGCCTCTCTCTATTGCTCTGATTCAGTGCACTGAATGATCCACTCCATTGAGCTCGTTATACTGATTATGACATCCAGTTTTATCAGATATGTAACAGGTAGCCACAGTTAAAAAATGCTGAAGACGTGTATGTTTGTGTGTGAGAGAAAGAGAGAGTGTGTGTGTTTGGTTGGGTTTAATTTTCAATATGTGAATTATGTAATGAGTTTAATGTACCATAATGATCTGTACTGGTTGTTTATTGCAGGCCTACAACTGTATCTTAAACTGCTTACTGCAGTGTATGGGGGGAGAGAACAATGTGTTGAAATTCTGAAGAAAGGCAACTTACTGGGTGTTGCACCAGGTGGAGCTCGAGAATCATTCTTTAGTGATGAAAACTACGGTATCTTGTGGGGTAATCGTAAAGGTTTTGCTCAGGTGGCCATAGACGCAAAAGTGGTGAGTCGTCTCCTGCGTGTGTGATGTAAATGTGTAATCCATTGATTGTTGTGTGTTATATGGCCCTCTCTGTGCCTGAGTCATAAAGGATGCAAGTCTCTCATAGCCTCCAGCTACAGAGCCTGGTCTGACACTTTCTCAGGATGCTTAGGACTATGAATCACCTTGTTACCTCCCTGTCTCCAGCTAGAGGAAGAATTGCTTGTGCTTAACTGGGTTTCAGATCCCTTACACCACCAGTCTGTTAGTCACCCAAATACTCTCCTCAGGGCAATGGGAGCCCTCACTATGGTTTGCAGGCTAACAGTAGGTGCATCCCAGTTCCCGAGCTCTTTTGAAGCATTCCCCTGTGATATCCAGCCCCTGTCACTAGCTATTGACAGTAATACCTGGTTTGCTATCATCAAGAGTACAGTGTACATGCCAACTTGTTTGATTCAAGTGAAGATCGGCTCCTATATAACATCACAACACTGAGATATATTTATAGTGAAAACAATCATAAGTTTATTATCCAAGATTTCAGAGAGAGTAAGGATAATGATGGAAACAGAAAGGTTACATATAAAACTAAATCCCTATATGCTTTCTAGAGACTAAACTTAACTTTAACAGGCTAACCATCTGTCTAAAAGCAGTCAATTCTCACCTAAATGTCCTTTACAATGCTCCCAACCAGGGCAGGTTGGGATCTCATTTTCATGAATGTAATCATACTGCCCAATTATATCCTCAGATGCAGGAAAAAGAGGTGTTCTTTTGCCTTCTTCTTATATCCCTCCAAATCCATTGTTTGTCCCCAGAGTAAGGATGATCTCTCTTTTTCTCCAAGGTTTATTCCCTGGTGCACTGACTTCATGTTAACTTCACATCCTTATGTTGACTTGGTATACAAACAGGGATTCCATTGTGTTGTTTCTAAGGATGTCAATTAATTGCAGTATCCTGACATGATAAACTAAAAACAAATTAATCACGATTAAAAAAATTTATCGTGATTGATCACAGTTTTAATCGTACTGTTAAACAGTAGAATACCAATTGACATTTATTAAATATTTTTGGATGTTTTTCTACATTTTCAAATATATTGATTTCAATTACAACACAGAATACAAAGTTTACAGAGCTCACTTTATATTATTATTTATTACAAATATTTGAATTGTAAAAAATAAAAATAAATAATATTTTTCAATTCACCTCATACAAATACCATACAAATACAATCTCTCTATTGTGAAAGTGCAATTTACAAATGTAGATTTTTTTTTTGGTTACATAACTGCACTCAAAAACAAAACAATGTAAACTTCAGAGCCTACAAGTCCACTCAGTTGTACTTATTGTTCAGCCAATCTCTAAGACAAACAACTTGTTTACAGTTATGGGAGATAATGCTGCCCGCTTCTTATTTACAATGTCACCTTAAAGTGAGAACAGGCATTTGCATGGCATTTTGTAGCCGGCGTTGCACGGTACTTACATGCCAGATATGCTAAACATTCATATGCCCTTTCATGCTTTGGCCACCATTCCAGAGGACATGCTTCCGGGCTGATGATGCTAGTTAAAAAAAATGCATTAATTAAATTCGTGACTGAACTTCTTGGGGGAGAATTGAATATCTCCTGCTCTGTGTTTTACCCACATTCTGCCATATATTTCATGTTATAGTAGTCTTTGATGATGACTCAGCACATGTTGTTACTTTTAAGAACACTTTCACTGCAGATTTGACAAGCCAAAAAGAATGTACCAATGTGAGATTTCTAGAGATAGCTATTGCACTCAACCCAAGGTTTAAGAATCTGAAGTGCCTACCAAACTCTGAGAGGGACAAGGTGTGGAGCATGCTGTCAGAAGTCTTAAAAGAGCAACACTTTGGTGCGGAAACTACAGAACCTGAGCCACCAAAAAAGAAAATCAACCTTCTGCTGGTAGCATCTGACTCAGATGATGAAAATGAATGCACGTCAGTCTGCACTGCTTTGAATTGTTATTGAGCAGAACCCATCATCAGCATGGACGCATGTCCTCTGGACTGGTGGTTGAAGCATGAAGGGACATATGAGTCTTTAGTGCAGGGGTGACCAAACTGTGGCTGGCGAGCCACATGTGGCTCTTTTACCATTAAAATGCGGCTTGCAAGCCCTCCATGCGGCCCCCCCTCCACCTACCAAACTGGGAGGGGGAAGCTCAGGACCTCTGCCTTGCAGTGGGGTGGTGAGGTAAACGCTTCTGTCCAGCAGGGAAGGGGGTCTAGGGGCTTCAGCCATGCGGGGTGCACCATCTCCCAGCAGGTATGCCCTGGCTCTCAAACTTCTGAAGATGGTCGTATGCAGCTTGGAGGACCAGTAAATTTGGCCATCCCTGCTTTAGCGCATCTGGCATGTAAATATCTTGCGATGCCAGCTACAAGAGTGCCATGTGAATACCTGTTCTCACTTTCAGGTGACATTGTAAACAAGAAGCTGGAAACATTATCTCCTGCAAAAGTAAACAAACTAGTTTGTCTGAATGATTGGCTGAACAAGAAGTAGGACTGAGTGGACTTGTAGGCTCTAAAGTTTCACATTGTTTTATTTTTAAGTGCAGTTTTTTTGTATATAATTCTACATGTGTAAGTTCAACTTTCATAATAAAGAGATTGCACTAGAGTACTTGTATTAGGTGAATTGAAAAATACTATTTCTTTTGTTTTTTACAGTGCAAATATTTATAATAAAAAATAAAGTGAGCACCGTACACTTTGTATTCTGTGTTGTAATTGAAATCAATATATTTGAAAATATAGAAAACATCAAAAAATATTTAAATAAATGGTATTCTATTGTTTAACAGTGCTATTAATCATGTGATTAATCACGATTAATTTTTTTAATCGTGCGATTAATCACAATTAATTATTTAATCGCTTGACAGCCCTAATCAGAATCCTTTTAAACAAAAACCTACATTAAAACATTTAGTCTATTGTAATCCCACAACAATGTGAAGCTTTAGCAGAAGATATATTTGGTCATCCTTTCTTCTTGCCCCCTCCCCTAATATTTGCAAGAGTTTCATAATACAATTGAGACTTTTAAATTGCATAGTCTGTGTATGTTTTCTATGGGACTTGTGCTGCATTTATAATATCTGCTTGCAAGATTTTGTTACCAAAATAATATCTCTATCTGGATGGTTTTTTGTCTAACTCACTAGTATTCTGACTTCTTAGGCACTGGGAAAAAAAATTGCTGAACAGGACTCCTGAAACTGATAATTCTGATATCTGTGAAATTATTTTTTCTTCTTCTAAGTATTATTCTGTCAGTGTTGTTTTGGTGTTCATCGTGATGATAATGAATACATGTTATTTACGTTCTAAGAACCCTCAGAAAATGGAGCCTCACATGGTACATAACTAGCTGTAGTTTTAACTGGCAAACATGTGACTCCTTTTGAGTTTCTAGTCATGATAAATTAACAGTTTCATTTTGATTTAATGGGATGGTAAAGTTGACTATAACCACATGATAGAGATGCAAAATGACTCTATTCAAAGCTGATGCAAGATTTAAAAGAAAAAAAGGAGGCTGAACTATTGTCCATAGTCTTACCACTTCTTTTCCTTATTTCTTAGCCCATCATCCCTTTGTTTACTCAGAATATTCGGGAAGGCTGTAGAACACTTGGAACAACATGTAAGATTTACTTCATACATATCTTTTCAAATTCGTAGAGTTTTATTTATATTTTCAAAATCAACGGTTTCTGGGAAATACTCGTCTTGTGAATTTCTTTCTAATCTTTTGTTCTCTTCTAACTCTGGTAACTGTTTCTTGTGATGTAAACTCTTCTGGTTATTTAATCTTTATATGTATTTGTTGGACTAGGTATTAATTGTGTTTTACATGGTGACTCATCTTAAACTGGTACTTGGTATGCATGAGGTAATGGAAGAGTAGATTATTATTTTCAAGATTATGTGCCCTGAATATTGTTTGACCTTCATGTTGCCTTTAACCAAATCACTTAAGATGTGTTAGTTACAATCCAGGCACCATTTTGATTCAGGGACTCTACCAGCTTCTAAATTTATCTACTATCTCTCAAAATGTATTTTTTTTTAATTCACAGGGTTTATTAGGTGGTTGAATGAACGTTTTCAATTGCCACTCGCTCCTGTATATGGAGGGTTCCCAGTCAAACTTCGCACATATATTGGAGATCCCATTCCCTATGATCCAAATATAACAGTTACGGAACTAGTTGAAAAGGTAAGTTGGCTCTTCTCATTGAAACTTCAGGGAACCTACAGTCTTAGTTTAAATGATGTTAGTTAGGTGTGAAATATTTAACATCAAATTCTGTGTCTACTGGTTTCTTATGAAGTAAAACTTTCTTACAGTATATTGATCATCTTAAATAGTGTATTGTTATTCAATAACATATCTCTGGCTGAAATATCATTTTCTCCACTCCAGACAACACTATCTTACACTGTTAGATTCCTCCACAGATTTGTGCATTGTTCTGTCTCATCACTATCCTCCCTGGCCCTCTCCCTCAATACTTTATACCAGAGGTTTCTGGACTGTGTTCTGTGGATCACTTGCTGTTAGTCTGTGAAGAGCTGGCTGATCACAAGGTCCTGGACCTTGTTTCCAGATGGTAAACTGTCTCAAAAGGAGCTAAAATAACTTTTACAAATGTGCATGAAAGGCTCTAGTGCCCTAACACATAATTAATATTACAACAAACCCCCAGCAGCATTAAAACAATCATTCAGAGAGGAAATCTGCCTTCCACCAACCCACAAAAGAGCTTTCCACACATTCATAGTTCTAGACGGTATACTTAGAATTATAGAATATTAGGGTTAGAAGAGACCTCAGGAGGTCATCTAGTCCAATCCCCTGCTCAAAGCAGGACCAACACCAACTAAATCATCCCAGCCAAGGCTTTGTCAAGCCGGGCCTTAAAAATCTCTAAGGATGGAGATTCCACCACCTCCCTAGGTAACCCATTCCAGTGCTTCACCACCCTCCTAGCCAGCCCTCTCCAAAAACCCCATCTAACAGATATCTGGCAGTGTGTCTAGAAGGTCACCAAATCTGTGCTATTTTTGACTGATGGAGAGCAAGTTCTAGAGTCTTAGAGCCATCACAGAGAGCATCCTGCTATCCACAACTCCCTTATAGTGAAGGGGATTCAGCTTAAGTGCCTCTGGTGACCACAGCTGTGGCACTATGGCTGCGGGAGAGAGGCAATCCCTCAGGTCAGGGCTGGCCTTACCATGAGACGAACTCAGGTGCCAGACTGGGGGGAAGGGGCACACTAGGACCCAGAGTGTAGAAAATTGTGTCTATTGCTGGTGCATATGTATTCTCTCTGCTCTAGATGCACAGAGATGGTGGAGTGCTGTGCTGGAGGAAGTAGGGCACAAGAGACATAACAGGCAGGCAGGAGAAAAGGTGAGAGTGAATAACAGAAAGCAGCGGGAGCTGCAGGGAGAGAGAGGAGGAGGAGCCTCTTATGTACCTCTTTAGCACCCCCAGGAGCCTGGCTGATTAACACCAGCTTCTCAGGGAGCTTCCTGTTTCCTGCTGCTTCCCTGAACCCACTTGAGGAGAACAGGCAGTCAACTGAAGTAGTAGGAGCCAGTTAGGCCCTTAAGACACTGATATCTTCCCTCACTCAGGCCCTGCTACCAGCCTGCTTATTTGTCCCCTTCAACTGAGTGTTGAGCGCCACTATAGCTGGCACAGAACAGCAGTCATGAGTGAAAGAAGAAAACGCCCCGCTGGGGCAGCATTCAGAAAAAGAAAGAAAGCAAAGGAAGCTTTTCTATCTAAGCACGATAGATACATAGACACAAATGTTCATGGTGAGCCTTCTGGCCCCAGTGAGGATGTGAGTAGTAGTCTGAGGGACTTCCTTGTACTGCATGGGCCACAGCAAGTGAAAAACTTCATATTCCCCAAAGACAATGAAAATAGAAGTTTCCATCCAACACATTACTGCTGTGAAATCCCCAATGGTGACAAAGTGGAGAAGTCATGGCTTATGTACTCAAAAACCCAGAATGCTGCATACTGTTTTTGTTGCAAACTCTTTCAGTCTAATGTTCCAGACACATTGGGTTCTACAGGAACAAAGGACTGGAAAAATCTGGCATGCCATGAGAAGGCAGCAAATCACCAGAGAGCATTCCATAGGTGGAAAGAGCTTGAGATGAGACTAAGGTTAAAGGCCACCATAGATGATCAGCATCAAGAGAAGATTGCATCAGAGTCTCTTTACTGGCAAAATGTTCTGAAAAGGCTCATTGCGATTGTGAGAATGCTTGCTACCCAAAACCTAGCACTGCGTGGCACTTCAGTTCATCTGTATGTGCCAAACAATGGAAACTTCCTTAAAATTGTGGAGCTGATGGCTGAGTTTGATGCTGTACTCCAGGATCATCTAAGAAGAGTCACCACCCAAGAAATGTACACACACCACTACCTTGGAAAAACAATCCATACAGAGATCATACAGTTACTGGCAACAAAAGTCAAACAGAAGATTGTGGCAGATCTGAAGTCAGAAAGATATTACTTTGTTATTCTGGACTGTACATCTGACATCAGCCATATGGAACAAATGACTTTAATGGTGCATTTTATAACAACAACAGAACCTAGTGATAATGTTCCTGCAATGGTGACTGTCAGAGAGCATTTAGAATTTATTGACATTGATAATACTACAGGAGCTGGTATGACAAATGTGCTTCTTAAAAAGCTGAAAGATACGGGAATTGTGATAGCTGACATGAGAGGTCAGGGCTACGATAATGGTGCAAACATGAGAGGAAAGAACAGAGGAGTGCAGACACAGATCCGAAAGTTAAACCCTCGAGCTTTTTTTGTCCCATGCAGTTCTCATTCAGTGGTCAGTGATGCAGCATCAGCTTCTAGTGAGGCTGCTGAATTTTTTAATGTAATTCAAAGCATCTATGTATTTTTCTCTGCATCAACTCATCAATGGCAAATTTTGAAGCAATATCTGGAAACATCCTCTCTGACACTGAAACCACTGAGTGCCACACGATGGGAAAGCCTATCAAACACCAAATTGGGAAGATACTTGCCATTATGGAGGATAATGCTATGCCAGGAACTGTTCATGGGAGAACAGTGGCAGAGGGAAATGGAATCACCAGAAACATATATAACTTCAAATTTCTGTGTGACTTAGTGTTGTGGCATAACATACTATTTGAAATAAATGTTGTAAGCAAGCGACTCCAAGGTGTTGACCTTGATATATCTGGAGCAATGGAAAAACTGGACAAAGCAAAGTTATACCTACAGTCTTACTGGTCAGATGAGGGATTTCAAAATGTTCTGAAGAGTGCACAGAAGTTGGCAGAGGAACTTCACACTGAAGCTATTTTCCCACCCATTCAAGAATACAAGAGCCACCGAAGAAGAAGACATTTTGATTATGAGGCATGGGATAATCCCATAAGAGACCCGAAACAACAATTCAAAGTTGAATTCTTTAACCAGGTGCTAGATTGTGCAATAAAGAACGATTGTGCAGTTGAAGAACATTTCATGCAGCTCAAGGAACACAGCAGTATATTTGGGATGTTGTATGATATTCCAAAACTCCTCACTATACCAGAAGAAGACCTACACCAGCAATGCAGGGCACTAGAGACAGTGTTGACACATGATGACATGCGCGTTATTGATGCGAGTGATTTAGGTGATGAACTGAAAGCCCTTTTAAGATATATTTCAGCAGGATCAACTCCAAAGGCTGTTCCAGAATATATGTGCACAAATAAGATGACCATCCTCTTTCCAAATTTTTTTGGTGCTCTGTGCATACTTCTAACACTTCCTGTAATAGTTGCCAGTGGAGAATGCAGCTTCTCCAAGCTGAAGTTAATAAAAACACATCTACGCTCCACAATGACACAGGAGAGGTTGGTCGGCCTTGCAACCATCTCAATAGAGCATGAGCTGGCCCAGACTGTGGACCTTCAGGAAGCAGTTTAAATCTTTGCAACCAAGAAGGCATGGAAAGCACCACTTTGATTATTCAATCAGATAAAAATGCCAGTGTTTGTTATGCAGACAAGAAAAGTTACATTTGCTGTTCAGGTGTTTGAAAGTTAAGTGTTATTTAAAATTTTTGAACAAGGCATTTTAAGTTGTTAGTTCTCCTTTATTGGGGTAGGTAGCAGAGCAGTACCATGAGAGGAATAGAACAGGAAGAAGGCAGAATTGAGACCTTTCAAAGTTTTGGCCCAAGCGAGAGGGTATGGGGGCATCATTTGAGCTCCCCGCCTCAGGTGCCAAAATGTTGTGGGCCGGCCCAGCTCAGGCAGGCAGGGTTACAGGCTATTTAAGGCTTCCTAAGTCATAACTAATACCTTAAACACCACCTGGAGTTAGATAGCACCATTACACAGCCAGTGCCGATCCCAGAGCACTTATGTCATGAGTTCCCAGAAAAATGCTTCACTGAGACAGCTGCTGTGTGTTCTGCCCCAGTGTTACTCTCTGAATGCTTTCAATGCATAATTCTATTTAGAGCACATTGCTATAGTTTGATATTGAGGTAACAAATGTGTAAGTGATGGTGAATAGGTCTGCAAAGGACACAAGCTTCTAGAGAAGACAAAGAAGGTAAAAAGCTGACTGGATTACTGCTGGGTTCACCTGAGAGTGAACACTTTTTACATTCAGACCTTCGTTTACATTTGCATCTTTCCCTGAGGTAGTTTCTGCAATCTTTTTCTGCTCTTATTTTCTATGGGAGCTAAAGGGACTGTATTATTATTACTTCTTTCCTCCTGCTTTTTATCTTCTTCTATTTTGTGGTATATTTAGATTCCACAGTGACAAGTACAGCATAAAATGTCTCGAGAAGCAGAAGACAGTTGAGGACCTGCACAAAGTAGTTTCTAAAATCAAATGCAGGCCTGACTCCCAGGAGGAAGAAAATATCTTTTCTATTCCCAGGTTCTCAGAGGATGGATCACTTGATGATTACCTGTTCTGTTCATTCCCTCTGGGGCACCTGGCACTGTCCACTGTTGGAAGACAGGATACTGGGCTAAATGGACCTTTGGTCTGACGCAGTAGGGCCATTCTTATGTTCGTAAGTTCCAGACTGAGCCACTTACTTGGATGTGGGAATATCAGAGCAGCTACGTTCCTCCACCAACATAAACTTAATTTCAGCCACTTAAAAATTCAGAGAATTATTTGCTTTCCCTTAGATTCAGATCACCAATATCCTGTCTCCTCTTCCCCTTCACCACCACCATCACCGAGAAGGACCTCCTGAATGTACAATGGGAAAAACCAGGGAGAGGAAAGAAACAGAATTACATTAGAATCTCCCCTCTCTCTACAGTACCTGCCCTTCCTCAACACACATTAACTTCACAAAATCCCTCAGGCCTGGGCACCCAGAGTCCCCTGGACATGCTGAGAAATCTAACTCAGGTGACCCAAGCATGGCTTTTGGCTCCATTACACAAGAGTCATTGCTCCACTACGGTTGGAGGCATGTAGCCAAAAAGAATATGTCCATCCATTCATCCACAGGAAGACACTTCCAAAAAGAAGGAAAAAGGAAACACGACTTACCCTAAACCCAATAAGAGGAATAATTAAAGAGGACTGAGAATTAACAGTAATGTGAAAAGATACACTGTGCTTTTATAAATTTCCAAAGAACAAATCCAACCTTGTTCTGTCATCTAAGATAGATGCAGAGGCCAAAGAGAAGGTCCACAAAGGAAAGAGTGACTTCTTTTCAAAGGAACAAGGGGAAAGAGTAGAAGCCTTACTCAGGCAAAATGACAAAGCAGCCCCTGGACTTTAGGAGGTTTCCATTTTCTTCTCCTATATTTGCTTGGTAAAGGATCATTCACCAGCTTCAAAGGCTGTAAGGACACTCCTGCACAAAGATGAACCAGTAAGATTTCAGTAGTCTCCTCTTTGAAGACAATGGGATTGCACAGGAGTAAATGAAGGTAACTTGATAGGCCTCCTCATTACTAAAACATTCTGCAGGAGAAAGGAACACAGCTTGACTCTAAACCCAGAAGTTTACAGGTGTGGCTGTTAGTGAAGCTTCATTTGTGATGTGAGAGAGCTTAATCTGGGATAAATGGTACTCCTGTGAATTTAAGTTGCTGATGAATAGCTGACAGTGCTATTTGATAAACATCACTTTCAATACACGAAAGCCTGAAAACTCCTACAGTTTGGAGAGGAATATTTTAAAGGTGCACTGCAAGCAAAGGCAACTATTTGTTTGTGCCCTCCATTGGTTCTTCCTGATGTAGGACTACCTTAACATATTTTTTTCATGACATATTTCTGTGGCATGTTCAGGGTTGTTGTTTTTTTAAGTAAAAATGTCAGGTGGCTATAGTCTTTCCTTTCCTTTCTTTGCTAGCAGACCTGACTAGATGTCTTACATGGATGTATTCTATGTTGCATCTCTCCAAACACAATCCCTTTCTCTCTAAGAAATGGAATCCACACTTTGCTTCATTTATGGTGGAGAGGGACAGAGGGAGTAAACAATCTGTGTATAGTCTCTGAGACTCTTTGGAGGGAAGGAGAGATGTGGCTCAGGATGTTACTTAAGGCTGTAATACTAATTTCATTTTCTGGTGATCTTATCAAGTTTCTCCTACAAAGCTTAGAAATAATAGAGCCTTCTTTTCATATGAATATTATAAGCAAAAGAAAATCCCTGAGACTGGCTTTATATACTTTTCCTAAAGGAGGAATTAAAAAAAAAAAAAAGTCTTGCTTTACTGGTCATCTTTAAATACCAAAACTCAGAGGCAGTTTCTCATTGAATATCAGGGTTGGAAGGGACCTCAGGAGGTCATCTAGTCCAACTCCCTCCTCAAAGTAGGACCAATCCCCAGACAGGTTTTTTGCCCTAGATCCCTAAATGGCCCCCTCAAGGATTGAATTCATAACCCTGGGCTTAGAAGACTAATGCTCAAACCACTGAGCTATCCCTTCCCCCAGTTTTCTTAAAATGGAAATTAAATCAAGAAGCAATGGGCTTAAACTGCAGCAAGGGAGGTTTAGGTTGGACATTAGGAAAAAGTTCCTAACTGTCAGGGTGGTTAAACACTGGAATAAATTGCCTAGGGAGGTTGTGGAATCTCCATCTCTGGAGATATTTAAGAGTAGATTAGATAAATGTCTATCAGGGATGGTCTAGACAGTATTTGGTCCTGCCATGAGGGCAGGGGACTGGACTTGATGACCTCTCAAGGTCCCTTCCAGTCCTTGAATCTATGAAATCCAAGAAAATACATGACTGTCATCTGCAAATGATAAATATTATAAGTCAGATCCTTACTTGGTGCAAACTGGCTGAGGTTTGGGCCCTACCGGAGCACTGTGGGTGTTAATGTTAGTATGAGAAACATTTAAAATTTCTGGATTCCAAAGCATTTATATGTATTAGCCAAGATTTTCAAAATTATGTGCCTAAATCTAGGCTCATTATTCCATCTTTAGGCACCTACAAAAATAGTCTGATCCCCCCACCCCAAGAGTTTGAGCACCAAAGAGTTCCCATTGACCTTTTTAACTAAATTCAAGTTGACCTGGTTTATAAACAAATTCTTTAGTGTTGGTGGGGTGTAGAGGAAAGAGTCTTGGCTGATTACCATATTTTAGCTGGAGCCTAATTATAGTGGATGAGAGTCAATAGGCCTGAAGAAACCTGATTTGTTGGGAACAGTACATTTGAATGCTGAAGGAATTGTCCTTTTAATCCTAAATCTCCCTTTTTATTTAGCCATGCCATGAATATTTTAATGAACAGTAAACATTTAAAATAGAGTTTGAAAAGTGTATAGCTGGTTTTGAAAGGGAAACTACCTCTTGAAACTTGTGGCAAAGGATTTTACACTGAATAGGTTTTCCTCAGTGCTGGTTTAGTTTAGAGATTATTACAATTAGGGCTTTAGTGAGATAACATGTCTATGTCACTATTGCATAGCTAGATATAATTGTTTAGTATGCTTAGTTATCACAGGAAAATACACTAGCATCTGGAAATGAGACTCTTCCTCAGCAAGTGTTTGATGGGATCTTGTGAAGAATTTCCCTTTTCTGCCCCCTCTGCCCATACCCTTACCAGTTTCCATAGAGTTTTAGACTTTTTGTATATATTTTGCAACCTTGGGAAAACTTGAAGAAAATAATGACTCGTCATTCCTATAATATAAAATGTTTCCACTTCTCTTTCTTTCTTTCTTTCAACAGACAAAGATTGCCATCGAAGCGCTAAGAGACAGACACCAAAAACTCCCAGGAAATATATTAAAGGCTCTATTGGAACGATTTGATAAACATCAGAAAGATGACTAGTGTGTTTACATATATGTTTAAAATGTACATACCTTGTTGTAAAACTATTAATAACTACATGTTACTGTACTTTGAACTTTTAAAAAAATTAGTTTTTCTCCCAACAAGGGCTGTCTCTCTTATGTCTCTGATCAGCAAGTGGAAACGGGCCAAAACTCTAATTCTTAAAAGATAAAATTGGCTTACAAAGGATTTTGAAAAATTTAGGCTTGTGCTCTTTTTACTAGCTTAGGATATGTGAAGATGGCCTGAAAAGGTGGGGGTGTTTTTTTGGAGGTGGAATTTTCCACCACCCCCTCCCCCCCCACTTAGGTTTTGATACTGGTACCACTGAAAGCCATGAACCTGATCCAAATCCCATTTTAAGTCAATGGGAATAGGAATAGGCCAATAATAAACATCTAGTCTGGTTGTGTTGGAGAACCTCTTGGGGTGTCTCAGATCGGCACTGTGGGCTCACTTTAATTGAAATGACAAGATGTTCCTTAAAAGTTATGTTTTAAACAGGTGCTAACAAAACAAATGAAAACCCAGAGTCTAAGAATGCTTTGACTGCTCAATAGCACAGCTCCCATTGTGCTAGTTCTCCAATCATCACAGATTCTTCCAAGGCAGACAACACCTAAAATTTTCTAATATAAAAAAGAAAGAAGAAACCCTCCCAGATCCTCACAGGGAGAAAAACTCTTCAGGCCTTCTTGATGTACCAGAAACAAAAACAAACAAACAAAAAGCACAAACCCATCTTTTCTCCTTTGCAGGCTACTTTTAAATTTTTGATGTTTCACCAAGTTTAACAGTAATTTGCTTGGCATAGATGCTCTGATATAGTAATCATATTCATTCTTTCACAGCAGAATTACTAACTTATTCTAACGTTGTAAAAAGTCGAAGCACTGTCTAATGTTTGAATTGTTTAAATTGTAAACATAAGGAGTGAAAATCCTGACCCCACTATACTCAATAGTAAAATCCCTTTGACTTTAATTGGACCAACATTTTATCCAACAATGTTAGAGATGAGCTCCCAAGTGGCAGTGGCAGAAAACTTCCTACTCAAAGATGCCTTTTTTGCTTTTATTTCATGCAATTATTGCCCTTATAGTATTTGCTCTTTAATGACTCCAAAAGACTGAGCAAACATTTATTTTTTTGTGCTTTAATCTTCTTGCAATAGCCACTTGTCTACTATTACAAGAGGAAAATCAGGAAAATTTGATCTGAAGAAACAACTCCAGTTGGTCATTTTGTACAGCATCATGGTCTGCTTGATTTGGTATTAAAATGTGTAGAGTACAAACTTTTGAGCTAAATCTATGTTCATAAAAAAAAGTGCACTGAAGCATTTAGATTTCTTGTCTTCTTGGAAGCTCAATTTGAAAAGTATCCAGTACAGAAGTATATGAGTACAGAAAAGAATCAAAATTAAATGCCCTGTTGCTTCACTCTACATATTAATGTATTTAGTAATTTAAATCTATATTTTAAATGTAGTGCATGAAATCCTGGAAACAAATAAAATTGGAAGTTATACTTGACTCACTCTTGTAAAACTGACAAACTTCTGTGTGTGGATTCCTTCTTCAAACACTCTTTCATAATGAACAAGAGTATCTGTGGCACCTTAGAGACTAACACATTTATTTGAGCATAAGCTTCCGTGGGCTACAGCCTACTTCATCGGATGCATAGAATGGAACATATAGTAAGAAGATATATATACATACAGAGAACATGAAAAAGTGGAAGTAGCCATACCAACTGTAAGAGGCTAATTAATTAAGATGAGCTATTATCAGCAGGAGGAAAAAAACAGACTAACACGGCTGCTACTCTGAAATCTTTCATAATGGTATTTTACCAAATACGTTGCCACCAATGCTCATACTCATGTTTTCCAGTTGTGTGCACTTCTGCAGTGAACCTCCTCCCGTATCTTTAAGTGGCCAAATTTCAGCTGTTTTGACAAAAAGAAACCAGAAGTGAGTTTTGTAGGCTCTCTCCCGTTTTTTAAGAGCTCTGAGAATAGGGCCAGCCCAACTGGAGATCAGTGATTTGTCCCATGTGGCTAATGCAGTATAGCAGGTTCTCATCTAGCACACTCTAGGAGTCCTGTAGCGGGGCGGCCTGGCTCCCAGGCGCCCCTGGAAGCGACGAGCCAGAACAGCCGCCAGAGTGGGCGGAGCCACCGTGGCCTGTCCCCGCCCCCCGGAAGTCAAGGGGCGGGACAGGAAGTATAAAGGCCAGGCCACAGCGCTCAGTAGCTGGCTGGCAGCGGGAGAGGACAGACGCTGGTGCCCGAGCTCCCGCGGGCCTGAGCCTGCCGAGAGCCCGGTATCCTGAGGAGGACTGGCCGAGCCTGCCGAGAGCCCGGTATCCTGAGGAGCGGCCTGAGCTTCCCCCCGCCGAGGGCCCAGAGGGAGCGACAAACCTATCTGCTGCTCGGGGCCCGGAGGAGCCCATGATCTGCGACCCAGCAGACGAAACTCAGGATGGACAGCTACCCATGGAGGAGGAGATGGGAAGTGGCCCAGGGATAGCAGACCCCGTACCCATGTCAGTGTGTTGCGGTCAGGATCCCCACTGACTGAGCGGCAGATGGACTGCTGCGGATAGGGCCCCAGGCTGGAACACAGTGGAGTGGGTGGGCCTGTGTTCCCCCCTGCCACCCCGCGCCGGGTGGCAGTCTCTCCTCCTCCTTGTCCAAGGGGCCTGGGCCTCTGACAGACTATTTGTTTGCTGCCCCGCCCTGCCCTAGGGCCTG
This sequence comes from Chrysemys picta bellii, assembly GCF_011386835.1. NCBI lineage: Eukaryota > Metazoa > Chordata > Testudines > Emydidae > Chrysemys > Chrysemys picta. Next base: position 223,913,654 of record NC_088792.1, on the reverse strand, counting down.
GACTAACCCAAACTGACCCAGCCCCTGCTACAAGGCCTGGGCCGCTGATTGACTATTGGTTTGCTGCCCCGCCCTGATCCAGGGCTGGGGCTGTTAATGGGGTGCTCAGCCCCTGCCTAAGGGCCTGAGCTCTGAACTGTTAATGGGGTGCTCAGCCCCTGCCTAAGGGCCTGAGCTCTGAACTGTTAATGGGGTGCTCAGCCCCTGCCTAAGGGCCTGAGCTCTGAACTGTTAATGGGGTGCTCAGCCCCTGCCTAAGGGCCTGAGCTCTGAACTGCCAATGGTGAGCTCAGCCCCTGCCTAAGGGCCTGAGCCCTGAACTGTTAATTGTGTGCTCAGCCCCTGCCTAAGGGCCTGAGCTCTGAACTGTCAATTGTGTGCTCAATCCCTGCCCAAAGGTCTGGGCCCTAACTGTTATTAGCTTTGTAGCAGGGCGGCCTGGCTCCCAGGCGCCCCAGGAAGGGACGAACCCCACCCCGGAACTACTACAAGTCCAATAAATTAAATTCAAACTCTTCACTTATATCCAGGCTCACTTCTCTGCACTCTTCATCCCGTCTTCGGCTCTGCAGCATTGTCTGACTGCCCTTGTACAGAGCAACTCCTCCCAGGGCTGTCTTCCTGGAGGCCTGTTTCCAAACTCCTGGACAGAAAAAGGATGCAGAACCTGGTCTGTTAGTGAATAACCAAGGGCTGGTGAGTGACTAAGGAGTATTGTAGTAACCTAGGTGGAAACCTACTTTAATCTTTCATTGCCACAGTATCAGTAGGCCTTGAGAAGATGGCTTTACATTGTTGGGTGAAAAGCACAATCCACACCAAAACTAAGCTTAACTAGTTTAAAACTTTAATATGAAAATTTTAGGACAATATTTTACCACCTTAATTAAGCAAAAAGCATAAGTAAAGCAGATAGAGTAGACAGCATAATATGGAATAGACACGAGCAACACATCTCGAAGAACAACAGTTACTAAAGGTGAGTAACAATTTCTTACCTTTTTCTGGGGTGCGGGTAACACTAGCAAACAGCTTAGCTTAATGCTGGTCCACTCCGGTGAATGTCCTGCATTGTTCCACCTCCCTCTGTTAAATACATGTTCTTTATGTTTTGTTTTGTTACACTATGCAGGTGCACACTAAAATTCTCATTTATAACTATTTTATTCTAAATATAACTGCATCATAACCCCAAATCCGCGTAACTGATATATTTTTACTTATCCTGCTAAAATTGGTGCCTTTTTATTTATCTATTTTTAGCCATTGCTATCCTCTTCAATCCAGCTGTCTTTTCATGTATTCCATTTTTTTTAATGTACGTATGTATTTATTTTACAACAGTTGAATTATTCTTACATATTTGCTTCTTATGGCCTTGGAGTTGCTGGTTGGCTAGTTTTGTCCAGTCAGTATGCATTCTTACAAACTTACTGGTAGGGGGGCCAGTGTCTTGGGCAAAAGGGGCGGAGCTGGGGGGGTCAGCGTCCCCCAACCAGCCCTTCCACGCTGCCTGGCCAGTGCTGCCTGGGGCTCCAGAGGCGATTTAACTTTCCTATGAAGGAATCTGCTTAACTTACTATCATGGGCAGTATGAATGAACCCCATAGACAAGTCCCCGTATATTGGATCTTGGTTGTTCAGCAAGGCCTTCTGGCTTCTTAATGGTGTGGAGATTGTGTAGCAGCTACAAATAAATTTAAATAGTGAAGTTTTAATTTTCACATTTGTCAGTGAACAGTATCACTACACTATTCCTTGGCCTATTTTGATATCTAATTCCAATTTATTTAGTTAGGCATTGCCAAGCTATAACTGCATAGTAGAAATTGTTTAGTGTCAGAGAAGCGCTTGAGTTTTAATAGCTGGGTAAGGAGACATGTGGGGCTTTTGGCAGCCAGAAAGGCGAGGGAGGCAGCTCAGGCTCCTGGTAGCCAGGAGGCAGTTGTGGCTTTTGGTACTAGGGAGGGAATGAATCTCCTCTTTCCTTCTCCTGTAAGCAGGGTTGGAGTGACTTCAGTTTTTTGAGTGGGAGGCTGGGACTCTTAGTCCCCTAACAATCAGTTGCTTCACTGTCCTCCATGCCAATATCTCTGCTTCATCCATCAGAGGGGAATAAGCAAGCATGCTTGTTGAATGTTTCTTCTAAAATGGTCTGCAGTGAAACAGGTAACCGTACCAACATTTATCATTAGGTTTTACAGTAAACACCCAAGGAGATGATTGGGGAAGCAAACACTTATTTCAAATGAGTGATCTGCAAATCTACTTGCTGCTGTTATAATTTATACCAGCAAAACTGTCACCTTTACCCATTGTATGAAGTCCCACAAATAGGTTCATTTGAAGAGAAGAGATTCTTTAGTTAGCAACAGAGAAGGACTATTTTTTGTGTAATACAGGTTGCAAAGTAAACTAATGCGATTACATTTATCGGGAGAGGTTCCTGCACAGAACTTGTGACAGGAAGCAGGAAGTGTTACTACTGAATCGGGGTCATTCTCAGGCTTTGCTAACCTGGCATGCAGTACCATGTCTCGGTACAAGAGCTGTTGAGAAGGAATCAAATGAAGTGTCTCTTTGCTTTCAAGAAAGATGTGCTGACCAAGACTAAATCAAATTAAACAAGACTCCTGAGCAGACTGCTGCACTGATGACAAAGAAGTCCAGGTAGCTGCATAAATGAATCCTCCTTGACCAAATGAACACTGCCATCACTTGCAGAATGTTAGTAATTCATTCCTTTCAGGGAATTCAAAGTCCTTCTGGACCTGCTGTCTGGCAGGTGTCTCCAGTGCCCTTGCCAGTAGATAGTAAGGGAACGCAGGCCAGCCCTCTTCACTGGGTTCCAGGCCAGGGACCCTATAATAAGCAGCCAAGGTTTCTGCCCAGTCTGACCCCCTTGCTGATGTTTCCTTGGGCTTCTTCCTACTCCTCTGACTTCCCCCCCCGCCCCCTGCCCTTGCCAGTCTCCCAACTCCCTCCACTCAGGGAGTAACCACAGCCTGCCTTCCTGATCACTGCTCCTGGGCTTTATACTGGCCCTGCCTTCTGCTCATCTGACCCTATTTCTAATTAGTGGCATGCGCCCTGATTCCTCCTCCCACTGGAATTAATTGGCCTGCCTGATCACCTTAACCCCTCTTAACCCTGTTGGGGGACATGCCCCATCACAGAAACTTAAATTAAAATAAATCCAGTCCAATCTTCAACTTATTCTGACATTATGGAAACACTCACCCTCTCCTGGGAAGCAGTATGTCTATAATGACACTCCCCAGACATTGGACAAAAACTGTCTTTTAAAAATGCTTGTGTAAAACAAAAAATGAAAATGCAAGAGGTGTGCATGTACATATCCTTGTTAAAAAATCCCCAACACAATAGTTTAAAACACTGAATGATGAAAATTGGGAAAACTGTCTGTTTAGAATGCATGCTTTTTTGGATCAGTGACCTGTCATATGTATGTACAGCACCCACCACATTTTTATACAGCATATAAATTATTATAAACCACAGAACAACCTAAAAGGGACATTAAGGTAGCAAAGTGAAATACTCAAAAGTCAGGAAACGACAAATTTAGGGTGGCCACTGCATTACTAACTGCTCCCTTGTGTATATGCATTACAATGCAGATTTCAATTAAATGAACAAATACTATCCCTTCCCCACACAACATCTGCAGTGCACAGGTTCCACAGCACACAGTGACTGAGACACCTGTTTGATACTTATTTTTATCCTCATTGTTTAGTGTGTGATCCTTGCCTCATTCCCTATGCAAAATTCAATTTCTGCAGTGGCACATTCTCTATATGCCTCACTTCCCATCTAACTTATGCACTACAGTCCTGATTACGAGCCCTTCAATGAGTTTTGGATAAGACCCTGAATGAGAAATGCCGCACAGCTTTCATATGCACATGTGCAGTGCCAATAGTAAGAGATTGTTTGCTGAATGAGTATTAGTGCTCTGCTAACATACAAACACATAGTGCCAGTGAAATATTGGAAGATCTTTAGTTTTTAAAAATCCTCATTATCTGATAAAAATGCTCAAAATTTCTTTTTAAAATTCTTATAATTCAGGCAAATCTAAATGGATTTTCATTAGACCAAGGAAAACACATTAGTAATCTAGATGTTATCTCCCTGGTAAATTTCAAGTTTCTTTTCTCAAACCCCAGAGGTGTTAAAGCTATTTTTTTAAGTCTTTTTTTCCCCTAATGACAAGAATATATTTAATACTTTATTATTGAAAAATGGCTTACTTGGTTTTACCCAATAATAAATAAATAAAACCTTAGGCTGTAACTAATCATGGAATTTTTAAGCCTGAAAGATTAAAAAATTGAGAATTTTAAATGATTGGAAAACGCCATCTAGAATGGAACCAGTTATGCAACTTTAATTACAGATGTTGCTCTCCCTAAGAAAATTAAAAAATATTTCCTCATCTGGGTGAAGATATGGGATGAGGTAGTTGTTTTGCACAATTTTGGTTAATGTATTTACAATGCATTTCCTTACCTAATTGCAGCTCAATCCTATAGTGCATACTCAAGTGAAAATCCTGTTGGTTTCAGTGGTTGTTTGGCTGAGTAGACAGGGCCGGCGCAACCCATTAGGTGACCTAGGTGGTCGCCTAGGGCACTACAATTTGGGGGGCGGCGACCGCGGCAGTATTTTGGCAGTGGGACCTTCTACCGCCTCTCTGGGGGGCGGCATTTCGGGGAGGGACCTTCCGCTGGCTAGGGCGGCAGAAAACCTGGTGGCGCTCCTGTGAGTAGGGGTTGCAATCTCAGACCCTAGATTTTAGTTCAATAAATGATTTTCATAGATTCATAGATTCTAGGACTGGAAGGGACCTCGAGAGGTCATTGAGTCCAGTCCCCTGCCCGCATGGCAGGACCAAATACTGTCTAGACCATCCCTGATAGACATTTATCTAACCTACTCTTAAATATCTCCAGAGATGGAGATTCGACAACCTCCCTAGGCAATTTATTCCAGTGTTTAACCACCCTGACAGTTAGGAAATTTTTCCTAATGTCCAACCTAGACCTCCCTTGCTGCAGTTTAAGCCCATTGCTTCTTGTTCTATCCTAAGGTGAACAAGTTTTCTCCCTCCTCCTTATGACACCCTTTTAGATACCTGAAAACTGCTATCATGTCCCCTCTCAGTCTTCTCTTTTCCAAACTAAACAAACCCAATTCTTTCAGCCTTCCTTCATTGGTCATGTTCTCAAGACCTTTAATCATTCTTGTTGCTCTTCTCTGGACCCTTTCCAATTTTTCCACATCTTTCTTGAAATGCGGTGCCCAGAACTGGACACAATACTCCAGCTGAGGCCTAACCAGAGCAGAATAGAGCAGAAGAATGACTTCTCGTGTCTTGCTCACAACACACCTGTTAATACATCCCAGAATCATGTTTGCTTTTTTTGCAACAGCATCACACTGTTGACTCATATTTAGCTTGTGGTCCACTATAACCCCTAGATCCCTTTCTGCCGTACTCCTTCCTAGACAGTCTCTTCCCATTCTGTATGTGTAAAACATTTCGGATACGGGCTCCCGGCAAGCAGCATACCTCCCAAGATGAAATGTCAGGGCGACAGATGGGCGCCTCCGTCCCCCTCAGCGCAGAGTTTCCGACCACCACTACCCTACGTTTCCTATTCGCAGTGGTGGCAGCAGACCTCCCAGCCTTAGGGGTATGAGGCTTCTCCTTCTTTACTGTTGGGGGTGATTCCTTCTGCTCCCCTTTACCCCAATGATTCTGAGACAGGTATGCTTCAGGCCAAATTCCAGAAGAAGCAGATTGTCCAGGACACATGCACATTTCTGTTAGGGGGCTTATTGGGGGACATTTTTGAAAGTGCCTTTAGTTAGCATAAGTGTACACCACATTTTTGTAGAATGTTTCAAAGCAGCAGCACAACCTAACTGAATAGACTTATTAACAATCACTGTCCAGTGTTGAGAAACACTTTTAAGAGTGCCCTTAAGTAATAAACAAATGTATGTATTTGTATTTATTTTGATTCACACACCCATTTCATAAAAAGGACCCTCTATCCTTTTCTCTAGACCAGGGGCAGGCAAATTTTTTGGCCTGAGGGCCGCATTGGGTTTAGTAAATTGTATGGAGGGCCGGTTAGGGGATGGGGTCGTGGCCTGGCCCCCACCTCCTATCTGCACTCCCCCCCCCCGGGACTCCTGCCCCATCCAACCCTCCCTGTTCCCTGCCAGCCCGTCTCCTCCTGCCCCCCCGGGACCCCTGCCCCATCCACACACCCCGCTCCCTGTCCCCTGACTGCCCCGGACCCCCGCCATCCCATCCAACCCCTACTCTCATTCCTGACGGCCCCCCCAGGACCCCTACCCCATCCAACCACTCCTTTTCCCTGTCCCCTGACTGCCCCTGGAACCCCTGCCCCTGACTGCCCCCTGCCACCCCATCCAACCCCCCCTCCTTCCTGACTGCCCTGCCCCCATTCAACTCCCTATTCCCCCCGACCCCCCCGACCCCTATCCACACCCCCACCCTCTGACCACCACCCCGAACTCCCTGCCCTCTATCCAACCCCCCTGCTCCCTGCCCCCTTACTGAGCAGCCTGGAGCGCTGGTGGCGTTACAGCCACCAAGCCCGGCTGGAGCCGAGCCACGCTGTTGCTGCCGCTGCCACCATCACCACGCAGCACAGAGCACCGGGTCAGGCCGGGCTCTGCAGCTGCACTGCCCCAGGAGCTAACAGCCCCGCCACCCAGAGCATTGCGCCGGCGGCGGAGCGAGCTGAGGCCGAGGGGGAGGAGGAACAGTGGAGGAGGAGCTGGGGGTAGCCTCCTGGGCCAGGAGCTCAGGGGCCGGGCAGGACGGTCCCGCAGGCTGGATGTGACACCTCTTTGCCCATCTCTGCTCTAGACATTCCTTGCCACAATTATAGAAAAATGATTACCACCCTCTTCACCCAATAATTAGAATATATAATAACCCAGCAGTTGCACATATTTAGATCTTTCTAATGTCATACTGGAGTCCTCTCTTATCCCTGAAATAAACAAATGGGCTTTTGCTGAGCAAAGATCCTCTGAAGATCAATAAACTAGGACTATTTCAGACTTATGACAATGCTGGTCACATACACCGCATCAAGGATGTAATTGCCTTGAGAACAAGCAAGGTCTCAAGATTCTAATTTTTTTTATATATTTTATATATTTTATATATATATAATTTAGTTAGTTAGAAAAAGTATATATAAACTGCATATATTTGATGATCTCCTTTTCTGCCTCCCTCTATATGTCACTTGTGGCAATATAAAAGACACACGTATTTAAAAAAAAAAAAAAAAAAAAAAAAGCCTCCTTTATGATGCCAGAGAGGTGTAAAGTGGCTTTATTGCAAATTCAAGGTCATTGAATTTGATCAATTACTAGATAGGTTTCTGATGTCAGAACAAGCACTGCACATTGTGTATGTTGAACTGAGTTGATTAGCCAGTGCTGCAGTGTATCAACGTACTTAGCCTGCTTTTGTCCTGAAAAGTGTGTACTTAAAAATGACACCTCTTAATGAGCAGAGAGCCCCTCCTATCTATTCAGAGTCATCACTGCTTAATTTAGTGACAAAAATAATTTGCACTAATATTTATTCCTGTTAGAACTGCAAAGTCAACATACCTAAGACAGTGAGCTTGACTCTGTCTCCTCTTATATATCAACAGAATTCATACTGAGCTCCAATCAATCCTGTGCAACCCTCTTGCCTTCAGTTTTGTTGCATAGATATTATTAAGGGTATAACCTAATAGTAGTGGGTTTGAAAAGGTGAGGGCCACTGATAGTGAAAATCTGTCAATTGAATAAAGATTATAGAGTGTAACTCAGTTTGAGACACCTAGCTATTTTTTCTAAAGAAAGTGGGGAATGAAAGATATGATTAAAAGAAAGATGGGATTGAGGTTAGCTCAAAATGGGCAAGCATTTTGTGTTGGATTGTTACTATTCCTAATATAGTATATATTCTAAATATAATATTGTCTCTACATTTCTTTCTGGATCCTTTTTCAGATTCTTTTGTCTCCATGTCAGTGTCATCCTGTTATTGTGTAATAGCGTGTGGGACCTACTATTGTTTTTATCAACAAAGATTACATCCTACTGCCTGCTCCTTAATAACCCTAAATTAAATGTTCTTTCACATGCCAAAAATCAAAAATGTAAAACGGTCACAGCAACTGGACATATAAATGTGATCACTAATCATTTAAAAAAAAACAGTTTTTCATCCGCTCCTCTTTCAAATTTCATTTTAAAAGTCACTTCTTTAATACTTTGCTTTCTGTATGCTTCACAGAAGTGCTGTAATAAAATAAATGATAATCCTGTAGTGCTGTGTGATAAAACCCATACTTTGGGCAACTGTTGTTGGATCATTCCCTCCATTCCCAGAAGTGGAAGGGACTCATATAGTGCATTTTCTTGTAGGAAAAGGAGCACCAAATGGGAGAGCCACAGCCCAATGGCACCAGGCCCCTCCCATTTCTGATGCCCCGTCTAGATGCTTTGTGTGAATTGGGTTGTGAGTTGTAAAGTGACGTAGATTTGGCAGATTAAAGATTGCAAACCCAAACTGCAAATGAATGGGAGCTAAAGGAGGGGGTACGGGTCTGCTGATATTAAGTAATGCTAGACAGAAAGGAGGGTGCGTATACAGTGTATTTTTCAAATGGTTTAGTGATACTGGGTCAGATATCTGTTAAACTGGTGTAAATCTGAAGTAATCCATTTATGCCAGCGTAAGTATTACCCTAGTAGAACTGTAGCCACACACTCTTAACGAACCTCATCCAAAGTCACTGAAGTCTATTTTGAAAAAAAAAAAGGCCATTGACTTCAGTGGCCTCTGAATCAGCCTAGCAGTGAATAGTTTCACATTCATAGGCAGGAGTTTTTGTTTATTAACAACAGTAATGTTTACATGCAATCTGAAGACAAGTGTAAATATTTCCCCCAAACTCATTCTGTCATATTTTCCTCATGCAAAGAAGGTTGCATCTTCCACCGACTGAATCACAGGAGGCTCACAGGTTTTTCTTCCGTGGTTAGCTAAGAGAATGTGGCCTTTCCTGTATTATGCAGATTTAAAGTTCATTAAATAATGAGGTGAGAGTCTCACCCCTTCTTTAGCCCCTGTACATTATCTAAAATGGCTGGATTGACGTGAAGAAGTCCTAAGGGCCTTGCATCTGGCTGGGTGAGGCCTCCCTTCATGCAGGCAATGTGGAAGACAGGCATAAGGCTGCCTCCTGGCGGCTCCCCATAAAGTCAGTGTAGGAGGTGTCTGTGGCTGGGAGGAGCATAGCAGGGCCAGGGCTGCAGTATACAGCATTAGGAGTTTCCAAGCAGTACTATATGCCATAGGACAGCTCCTGTAACCTAGACAGGAGCCTCTCCTCCAGCCCCTGGAATAACCCAGGATCAGGAGGGCACAACCGTGGTTTAAAGCCAACACGGTCCACCATATCCTGGGGCTGGGGCTTCTGTGTTTTGTGCCTCTCAGTCTGTTTGCACTGAGTTTGTACCTATGACCCACTCTGAATTCTGTGTTGTAATTGAAATCAATATATTTGAAAATGTAGAAAATATTCCAAAAATAGTTGTTATAAATTTAAATTGGTATTCAATTATTAAGAGTGTGATTAAAACTGTGATTAATCACCACTATTCTTTTTAATCTCGCGATTACTAGCCTGTCTGCCGGGCTCACGCCCATCCGTCCAGCTCTTTGTCAAAAGCAGGAAAAGTGGCCATCCTTCACCTCCTTGGAGCTGAGCAACAAAACTAACCCTTTCCTTTCCACCAAGAAAGATTCTCATTATTTTGTGGGACAACCTGGCTGATATCTGCTGTTTTAAAAGGCGCTTTGATAGGGTTTAGTTGTTTGTTTTATATAATCACTTAATTGCCATTTTGAAGTGTTTTAGCTCATTTTCTCTTTTGTATCCTAACCAATACATTGATAGACTTTAGCATGGATTTCTTAGTGTGTTTGCCATGGAACTAAGAAAGCTGAAGTCTCTGTATTCCTAACCCTGAATCTTGTTTAAAACTGTGTAATATTGGAGAGCTTCAGGGTCACGTTAACATCTTTCAAGTATCAGAGGGGTAGCCGTGTTAGTCTGAATCTGTAAAAAGCAACAGAGGGTCCTGTGGCACCTTTGAGACTAACAGAAGTACTGGGAGCATAAGCTTTCGTGGGTAAGAACCTCACTTCTTCAGATGCAAGTAATGGAAATCTCCAGAGGCAGGTATATATCAGTGTGGAGATAACGAGGTTAGTTCAATCAGGGAGGGTGAGGTGCTCTGCTAGCAGTTGAGGTGTGAACACCAAGGGAGGAGAAACTGTTTCTGTAGTTGGATAGCCATTCACAGTCTTTGTTTAATCCTGATCTGATGGTGTCAAATTTACAAATGAACTGGAGCTCAGCAGTTTCTCTTTGGAGTCTGGTCCTGAAGTTTTTTTGCTGTAAGATGGCAACCTTTACATCTGCTATTGTGTGGCCAGGGAGGTTGAAGTGTTCTCCTACAGGTTTTTGTATATTGCCATTCCTGATATCTGACTTGTGTCCATTTATCCTCTTGCGTAGTGACTGTCCAGTTTGGCCAATGTACATAGCAGAGGGGCATTGCTGGCATATGATGGCATATATAACATTGGTGGACGTGCAGGTGAATGAGCCGGTGATGGTGTAGCTGATCTGGTTAGGTCCAGTGATGGTGTTGCTGGTGTAGATATGTGGGCAGAGTTGGCATCGAGGTTTGTTGCATGGGTTGGTTCCTGAGTTAGAGTTGTTATGGTGCGGTGCGTGGTTGCTGGTGAGAATATGTTTAAGGTTGGCAGGTTGTCTGTGGGCGAGGACTGGCCTGCCTCCCAAGGTCTGTGAAAGTGAGGGATCATTGTCCAGGATGGGTTGTAGATCACTGATGATGCGTTGGAGAGGTTTAAGCTGAGGACTGTAGGTGATGGCCAGTGGAGTTCTGTTGGTTTCTCTTCTGGGCCTGTCTTGTAGCAGGAGGCTTCTGGGTACACGTCTGGCTCTGTTGATTTGTTTCTTTATTTCCTTGTGTGGGTATTGTAGTTTTGAGAATGCTTGGTGAAGATCTTGTAGGTGTTGGTCTCTGTCTGAGGGGTTGGAGCAGATGCGATTGTACCTCAGTGCTTGGCTGTAGACGATGGATCGTGTGGTGTGACCGGGGTGGAAGCTGGAGGCATGTATTGGAATACAAGCTGTCAGGAACAGTATCCCTGATGATGACACAGCACAACTTATTGCTGAGCTCTGTGACTTTATCCTCACGCACAATTATTTCAAATTTGGTGACAATATATACCTCCAGACCAGTGGCACCGCTATGGGCACCCGCATGGCCCCACAATATGCCAACATTTTTATGGCTGACCTGGAACAACGCTTCCTCAGCTCCCGTCCACTCATGCCCCTTCTCTACCTACGCTATATTGATGACATCTTCATCATCTGGACCCATGGGAAGGAGGCCCTGGAAGAATTCCACCATGCTTTCAACAGCTTCCACCCCACCATCAACCTCAGCCTGGACCAATCTACACGGGAGGTCCACTTCCTGGACACCACCGTACAAATAAGCGATGGCCACATTAACACCACCCTATACCGAAAACCCACCGACCGCTACGCCTACCTTCATGCCTCCAGCTTCCACCCCGGTCACACCACACGATCCATCGTCTACAGCCAAGCACTGAGGTACAATCGCATCTGCTCCAACCCCTCAGACAGAGACCAACACCTACAAGATCTTCACCAAGCATTCTCAAAACTACAATACCCACACAAGGAAATAAAGAAACAAATCAACAGAGCCAGACGTGTACCCAGAAGCCTCCTGCTACAAGACAGGCCCAGAAGAGAAACCAACAGAACTCCACTGGCCATCACCTACAGTCCTCAGCTTAAACCTCTCCAACGCATCATCAGTGATCTACAACCCATCCTGGACAATGATCCCTCACTTTCACAGACCTTGGGAGGCAGGCCAGTCCTCGCCCACAGACAACCTGCCAACCTTAAACATATTCTCACCAGCAACCACGCACCGCACCATAACAACTCTAACTCAGGAACCAACCCATGCAACAAACCTCGATGCCAACTCTGCCCACATATCTACACCAGCAACACCATCACTGGACCTAACCAGATCAGCTACACCATCACCGGCTCATTCACCTGCACGTCCACCAATGTTATATATGCCATCATATGCCAGCAATGCCCCTCTGCTATGTACATTGGCCAAACTGGACAGTCACTACGCAAGAGGATAAATGGACACAAGTCAGATATCAGGAATGGCAATATACAAAAACCTGTAGGAGAACACTTCAACCTCCCTGGCCACACAATAGCAGATGTAAAGGTTGCCATCTTACAGCAAAAAAACTTCAGGACCAGACTCCAAAGAGAAACTGCTGAGCTCCAGTTCATTTGTAAATTTGACACCATCAGATCAGGATTAAACAAAGACTGTGAATGGCTATCCAACTACAGAAACAGTTTCTCCTCCCTTGGTGTTCACACCTCAACTGCTAGCAGAGCACCTCACCCTCCCTGATTGAACTAACCTCGTTATCTCCACACTGATATATACCTGCCTCTGGAGATTTCCATTACTTGCATCTGAAGAAGTGAGGTTCTTACCCACGAAAGCTTATGCTCCCAGTACTTCTGTTAGTCTCAAAGGTGCCACAGGACCCTCTGTTGCTGTTAACATCTTTGATTCTTTTTGTGTGCTCCCCTCTTGCAGACCTCTTTAAAAGATTTGTATGTATAACCTCAGATTTTAGTTATTATCTTAAAAATAATCAATATTTTGGGCATGATCTTAAAAAAATGCCCACAAAACCTCACATGCCATTGAGCATTAATTGAAGCTGAATGGACTTCCATTGGAGATTTTGGGGAACAGGCGCAAAATCAGACTTATACTGGTAAACAGGAAATATAATAAATTAGTCCTGACTTATATTTTTAAATATTAAATAATCAAGCAGCATTCAAATCAAGTGACCAAAATTCAATATGGCATAATTGCTGATATTTTAAAATTTTTCCCATATGAGTGCTATTAGAAGGTATTATTGATCCTTAAGTATTTGCTTCTAATTGTTCTACTAGCTCTGTGGAGGTTCTCTGATATAATTTTACATGAGTGAATTGTTTTTGTTTTATCATTCAGTTCTTTTCCTGTATCTCTAAAGTACATCTAATCAGAGTCTCAGTCCTCTTTGCTTTGACTTATTTCCTTTTTTTTCTTTATATTTTGTTTTTATCTTCCACAGATAATAAAGTCAGTGTGATAATAAGTGTTTTCCTCAAACAGCATCAATAAACTATACATAAGTTTAAGTGGCATAAAATAAGGGCAAGTGGATAAAATAGAAAAGGAATAAAGAAAAGTGAATAAAATGTATGTATGCACCAGATATGGTTAGTTTGTCTACTGATTGTCAATTCTCTGTCTTAAGCTGTGAACTATATATACATTAGGTTCACAAAAAAATACCAAAACATCTAATTTTAATTGCTTTCCTGAGAGCTGTTTGTTCCCATGTTCTACAGGTGTGTAAAGCCCTGAACTTTAGAGACCCAGGCATATAGAACAGTATTGTTTCTTATGGGTAGTGTTGAGAAAGTCCAAAAAGCGGATGAAATTAAGTTGCAGTCAGTATTTGTCCATTTTTAACATGCAAAGTTTTCCTTTTTTCCAAATATCCTTCAACCACTACAAGTGTAGGTAGAACATTTATTTCTCAAAAGAAGCAGTATTCTGCATTTTGCTTAAGGTATTTTAAGAGTCAGAATTGAATTCCCTTATTGCTTTCAGGTAACCTGAGATGCCATCAGTTAATTGCTTCCTTCATTCTATCTTCAACACCACACACTGTTCTAGTTTCATGTGTAGAAATCATGGAATCTCTCTTTATAGCTACTATTTGTTGTGATGGTGGGTTGAACAGTACTCTATCCTACTAAAGAAATTATATTTATGATAGTCTGTTTTGTAATTGTTTCTTAGTTACAATTAAAATAAAACAGATATCCCTCTAGAAGTGACAGACCAGGGGTTCTCAGACTGGGGGTTGGGACCTCTCAGGGGGTTGTGAGGTTATGACCTGGGGAGTCGCAAGCTGTCAGCCGCCACCCCAAACCCTGCTTCACTTCCAGCATTTATCATAGTGTTAAATATTTTAAAAGTGTTTTTAATTTATAAGGGGGGGGGGAGGGTTGCACTCAGACTTGCTGTGTGAAAGGGGTTACCACTACAAAAGTTTGAGAACTACTGATATAGATTTACCCCTAGATAAAAGAAGAACAGGAGTACTTGTGGCACCTTAGAGACTAACAAATTTATTAGAGCATAAGCTTTCGTAGACTACAGCCCACTTCTTCGGATGCATCCGAAGAAGTGGGCTGTAGTCCACGAAAGCTTATGCTCTAATAAATTTGTTAGTCTCTAAGGTGCCACAAGTACTCCTGTTCTTTTTGCGGATACAGACTAACACGGCTGCTACTCTGAACCCTAGATAAAAGTGGCTGCATTAGTGTCCAAGAAAAATGGCAGTCAACAAAATTGCAACATTTGTGACAGGTGAGGGGAACAAAAGTAGACCTCTGACTTCTGTTTTCAAGTTTAGTATGTTATAAAAACTGACTCACTTGACATTACTCTTAAATAAGAGGATACAAAACCAGCTAATCTTCCTTTAATCTGAGTATTCTACTCTAATCTCAAATATGTTAGTGTATCTTGAAGAATCCACAACTGCACCCTTACAGTCACAGGAGATTGTTCTAATCCTGTGAATAAAAAGACATTTTGAGACTTTGAAACCTGTAAGAGAGCTTCAGAGGGCTCCCTAAACGTTACACCTTCCACTATATTCTGCAGATTCATTAAAAAACCTCAAGATTTAATTCAACAGTTTATGCATCACCACAAAGAATAATATAATTCTCCATAATTCCCCCTAGCAAATCTAATTCCTTATGTTATTATTCAGGATACTGTAACGGATTTCATTTAGATTTGAGACAACAGTGATTAACAACACATCGACGTTTCTGACATGCATGCTAAATGTGTCTGGGGTTCAGGAGTAACGTTGTAAGTAAACTGACTGAAATATATTTCTCCTCTAGAGGGCAGTGTCTCCAGTCCAGATCATATACTGAACTGTACAGAACTCCATGCCTACTGCTTAATAAACTGACACATTTCTTATTCCAGCTTCAATCAATTTTCTCATTTGCATTAATAAGCACTTAAATATAACAAGTATGGATTTTTCTTTCGTATGTACATTATTAAATTCTCACTTTTTTTTGTTTTTCCTTTTTCTTAGCCCATCATTCCAATGTACACTGAAAATGTCCGGGAAGCATATAGGTCTCTTAGAGAAACAAGTAAGATATATTGTACTTCAAATATATTTTTCCTCCAAATGTCTGAAATGGTTTTCTTCACTTGCATCTCAGAAGAAATATTCTTTTAAATGTCTTTAAATTTTGCTTTCTTTTGATACTATGGATAAACTTGGGCAGATGATATGAATGTTTCATAATAAAACATCTCTGTAAAACCTGCTTGGTGTGTTTGTGTATATATAGAACCATCAGTAGATTAATTTCAGTTTCAGGTGCACAGTTTTTAGACTCTAGTTTACTAAATCTGCCATGCCTTGTCTTGGAACAGACACATCCTCACACCTAAATTTTCTGTCGAGAGTGAGACAAACAGGCACCATTTAGATTCAATTAATTTGGGGGCTCTGATTTTTTCCTAAGCTTGACATGTATTTACTCCCTTCCCAGCTATAAGACTATTTTTTAAAATAAACATACAGGGTTTTTTAGGTGGCTTTATGAAGTTTTTTGAGTGCCAGTTATTCCTCTCTATTGCGGGTTTCCAGTCCAATATTGCACATGTATTGGAAATCCTATTTCATATGATCCAAAGATAACTGCTGCAGAACTAGCTGAAAAGGTAAATTTGATTCTTCTGTTGGCAATATCAAAACCCATTCTATAATTGCATTATGTTAAATGTATTTGAAATATTTCTGTGTTTAAGAGTAAATGAAAGAATTAAAATGACATCTTCATTAGATTTTTTTAGTGTGAATTTTGTCTGTCATGTATTGCATACAGTATGTACATTATAAACAAGAGTTGCATCTTTATTTTTTTTCGGTATGAAAGCTAATATGAAGGCTCTACCCAGACAAATCTGCCATCATCTGGGCCATGTAAGATCATGGATACCAAGCATGGCTAACATATTTGTCTGAAGTATCACCTTGTTGTGGAGGCTCACAAAGATATGCCATGGGAGGCTGCTTTTTTTTTTTTTTTTTAATGGCTCTGATGCCACAAATTGTGGGCTTACTAGGAAGTCAAGTAGCTAAAGCTCTCCTGTCCGCCACCTATAACTCTTATTTTTTTGCTCCCTTTAACCTCCTCACCTATAATTGTACCACAATTAATTCTCCAGAGCTAGAAAGGAGAAACTCTCCAGCTGTAATCATAGTCAGATGATAGAGCAGTGGCCATATTTTTTTGTTATAACCACCACAAAAAACGTGTTTTGCATTCTTTTAGCATGAATCATCACAAGATTTGTCTTGTTGAAATTGATTTTACATATAACCCAAAATGTTTTAAATCCTTTCACTTCACTTCCTTGGTTAATGTATTCAGGAAGTATATGCCATCTACAGGGCTCCATTTCTCCATCAATACTGTGCTAGTTAAAAGCATTCTTGAGTGTATTTGACCTTTAACAGCCAGGGAATTAATCTAAATTTCTTTCTCAGCTGATTTACTTGGATAATTGTATAGTATTGTGGTGTTTGTGTACACACACACACATACAAATGAAAGAAAGGGGAAAATATGTTTCTAGCTCTTAACCAGGAGTTTAAATTATAATTGTGGTTTGAAACAAGCACAAAGAACAGCCAGAATCATAGTTGTTAGTACTTTTATGCCTGAGAACGTGCTGTGTTTTTTTTAATAGACTTTGCAATCCAACAGCTCCCTGAAAGCTAGTATTTTAACATTTAATTTCAGAAGTGAATGAAATAGTCTATGTAAGTTTTTGACCTATCTTAGAAGGGTGGCTTATAAAGCACCTTGAGTTGCTTGGAGGGAAAGCAGTTTAAGTACCAAGTAGTGGTAGTAACATAAAATAGATACTAATATACTAGTAGCCTGTAAAATAGCATATCAATAAAAAATAAAATAAAATGTACAATACCATTGAATTTAGTGGCTCTGGTGCTAAATCACTGCAAGTGTAACCTCATGGGGTGTGACATTGCTTGAAACCTTTGAAGGAATTTTCATCCTATTCGTACATGGTTATTTGATATAGACACCAAGAATAAAAATTAAATTAAATGTGTATGGTTTAAGATGGTCACGTTTGTACAACTGTCATGCAGGCTGCTTATCTTAAGATAGTCAAACTTCGCAGACTGTTCTTTGGAGGCCACTCCCAAGATCTTCTTGAAAAATTTGTTCCTGTGATGTTTGGGAGCTCCACAGGAATAACTGTAGAGCCAGTCAGGCTGGCTCTCTCAAGTCTGGGAAGCTAGCCCGGCAGGGTATGTGCTTACTGCCTAATACTGCATTCTCCAAAACTTGCTGAACTGGCTCTCCTGATTATCATCCTCTCTGGAAGGTTTTGAGTGTCACCTGAGAAATTACAGGATTGTACTGTATGTTTTTCCATTTTATTAATACATCAGTTTTGTTAAATTCCCATTGAAATAGTCTAGAAATAAAGTTTATGAAGTCAAATATTACAAAGAGCGTTGTGTGATTTATATTAGGACTACCTTGCTTCCACTGAACTCAATGTGAACTTTGCTGTCTATTTCAATGGGCAAAGGACTGAGTCTTCTGTGATTAACATGTTCATTTCACAACTACACTGTCAGATGCACTCTTTAATTCAGGAAGGAACTTAAGCACATGCTAACATTAAGTATGAACTTAAGTCCCATTGATTTAATGACACTTAAGATCTCTCCTAGATTGACACCATAACTGTTTATTATTGGTTTTCAAAGGAAACTATTAGGGTGACAACTAGCCACTGTAAGTGGTTTACTATTCTTCTTAAAGTGGATCCCCCCCGCACACACTTTACTCAGATGATTTTTTCCCCAGTATCTTTTGCAGCCTTGGGGAAAAGGAAATCAATGATTCTGCTATGTGCATGCTGATGCAATACAAAGAGATGTAAAGGTTAATTAGTCTCTTAATAAAGATTGTAGTCCAGATTCTAATACAACAACACCAAAAATACCAGGCAGTGTACTAAGGGCTTCATTGGAATGATTTCATAAACATCAGAAAAAAGACTAGAATGTGTTTTACAAACTTTGTAAAATATATTCATTTTAAGTTATGTATATTTCAATAACTTGGGAATTGTAAATCCATAGTGAAAAGCAATGTTCCACAGAAACAGTTGCTCAAACCATTGCTATTTGGTCATATTGGCCTGAGTCATGGGGGCTGGCTAACCAAGAACAATACATGGCTAAGAGAAAGCTGGGGTAAACAGATAATCTTGGGTGTTTCAAGTCAGTGAGTGGAGTCAGCATAACTCCGAATGTAATTGGGCGTCCTTATCGTGAGTTATAGACACATGAAGTGCTGAGAAAGGCCTCATGGTTACTCGCTAATGCAGGGAGGAGATCATACCCCTCAGATCCCAGACAGGGTTTGGGGAGAGAGGCCTAGTATGATTGACGTGAGTTATGACACCCTCCCCGCAAAGATATATGCCAATCCTAGCCCACAGAAATGCAAGGGTAAACCTATAAACAATTGTTAAATACTAATTACTGCTTTTTTGCTTTAAATCATAGAATATCAGGGTTAGAAGGGACCTCAGGAGGTCATCTAGTCCAACCCCCTGCTCAAAGCAGGACCAATCCCCAGACAAATCTTTACCCCAGTTCCCTAAATGGTCCCCTTAAGTATTGAACTCACAACTGTGGATTTAGCAGGCTAATGCTCAAACTACTGAGCTATCTCTCCCCCTTCTGAAGTGATTTGTGAAGAACCACACAGTTGTCCGCTTTCTTTTGATTCCTGACTCTGTGGTTGGTGAGAATATACAAAGCAGAAATTACGTTGCATGATCTTGAGATAAAACGAATTTGCAGTATTGGCAACTAAACAATTTTTACTCTCCTGCTGCTGCTTGTGGTACATCAATCTCTGTTGCTCTGGAAAGCTTGGGCAAAGGGAACACCTTGGGCTGTCAAATGATGAGAGGAAGAGAAAGCTCTTCTGGAACCTGGACTCATTGGGCCACTACAGCTTTGAAAACAGAATATAAGGCATCAAAGGGTGTCAAAGATCAGGACAGTGACCAGGGCAACAGGCTATATGGCAAACCAAACAAAAATAGAGGGTGGGTTTTTCTTTATAACAGTGATGTTTTAGTACCTGCTTACTTGCATTTCTACTGCTCTGATAGGATTTTTTTTATTACCATAAAATTAGGCTCCAAAATCCATATTTAAAAAATATGGATTTGGGAGCTTAGCACCAGGTTTCTCTCATTGAAAATCTTGCAGGTAGCAGATTCCTCCCCGCCCCCCAAAAGAAATGAGTAAGGAATAAGTCTTTACTGCTACTAGCAGATACCGTATTTTTCCTCTTCCTCTGTGGAGTGCAGGGGACCCTTGGAAATGGGCACTGCACGCTATATGAATGTCTTCCCCTCCCCAAAAATATTTTTCCAGTTTATGCTGGGTAACTGAATTCAGCACATCCCATAGTCCAAACCAGTTTGATTCTTAGGCTGCTTCTGACACCATATGATGATTTGTTTGCTTTTGTAGATATAAGCTATAGGCAATAGCTCTACAACTACAAATTTAAATCATCGAGACTAAGGGCAAATCTACACTACAAAATTAAGTTGACCTAAGTTATGTCGACATATAGCCACCGCTGTAATTGAATCGGTTTTACATGTCCACATTATGCTCCTTATGTTGTCCATGTGTATTGAAGCGCTTGCACCAATTTAACTACTAGTGTGGACAGTTTCTGAAAGGCAGCAACAGTTGATGTAAGCAATGCAATGTCTACCCTGACATTGTGTCAACCTAACTTTGCATCGACGTAAGTGCTATGCCACTTGCAGAGGTGGAGTAATTAAGTCTGTGTAGTGGGCGATTTACGTTGGTGGGAGCTACATTTTAGTGTAGATGCTTACAGAGTTAGATTGATGAAAGCTGCTTTACATTACTCTAACTCTGTAGCATAGACCAGGCCACAGGCAGAACAGAGATGACTGCTGTGTTCAGTTTCTAAGAACTGCACCACAAATAAATATTTCTGCAAGAGTTAAAAACTTACACATTCAGAAAAATGGAACAAGCAAGATCATCTCAAATAGCACCCTTACCTCCTGCATAAAGTGGCCACATCCAATGTTTCATCAAGAAAAAAGGGACTATAATAAAACAGCCATTATTGGTCTTGTATTCATCATTGGTTTTAAGTATGTATGATGATTATCTGCTCCAAAAACACTTCACATGATAGTTCAGCCACATATTTTATCTTTAAAAAATCTAACCATACATAATGAATGACCAGAGGCAGATGTAAGAAATGGCAACGTTGATTAGGCTCTGCAGGGTCTCTGCTAACCAGTTTCTCATGCTTATAGTCAAGGGGAACTAGTCCCGGTTGGTAAACTGGTAACATGGGTCTACAATTTTTGAGAAGTCATCTGCTTCAGAGATAAAATTGCTATTTATTATGTATTTTCATGTGCTGAATTCAAATATGACAATTAAAACAACTGATTGGCTACTGTTTCTAAGATATTTAAGTTTTTACATTTTATGTCTATGTATATTGTGTAGATAGTAGAGTTTTAATCATAAATTGTAAACCTAGGTCTTTTCATGTGTTTATGGTTGCTTTACATGATATTATTTCATCTGTCCTGTTTATGTAACACTTCAAAAATCAGCAAAAGGGTTATATAAATAAAATTGATTATGAAAGAAAAGGCAAAAAACTATTATGTACATAGTTTAGTCCTATTCAGTGTCTACTCGGCGCTTCTTGGCTTGTCTCTTGTATTCATGAAATGGAGCATCTCTTGTCACTGTCCAGCAATAGTCTGCAAGCATTGATGGGCTCCATTTGCCCTGATAGCGTTTCTCCATTGTTGCAATGTCCTGGTGAAATCGCTCGCCGTGCTCATCACTCACTGCTCCGCAGTTCGGTGGAAAAAAATCTAGATAAGAGTGCAAAAAATGTATCTTTAGTGACATGTTGCAACCAAGGCTTTTGTATGCCTTGAGGAGGTTTTCCACCAACAACCTGTAGTTGTCTGCCTTGTTGTTTCTGAGAAAATTTATTGCCACTAACTGGAAGGCTTTCCATGCCGTCGTTTCCTTGCCACGCAGTGCATGGTCAAATGCATCATCTCGAAGAAGTTCACGAATCTGAGGACCAACAAAGACACCTTCCTTTATCTTAGCTTCACTTAACCTTGGAAATTTTCCATGGAGGTATTTGAAAGCTGCTTGTGTTTTGTCAATGGCCTTGACAAAGTTCTTCATCAGACCCAGCTTGATGTGTAAGGGTGGTAAC